>NW_012114988.1:3683603-3690794 GCF_000951035.1 Colobus angolensis palliatus | reverse complement strand
GCTGGAAGCAGCGGCTCAGGGCAGGCAGGATGGCACTGAGTTGGGAGTCCGTGATCCCACAGTCCTCTAAGTCCAGGGTCTGCAGGATGGCCTCAACTTGCTCTAGCAGAACTGGCAATATGCAGGTGCAGATATGACAAAGAATAGCCATGACCTTCATATCACCCCCAGCTGGTGCAGAATAGAATCCTTTCTCTCCATAATACCAGGCTACTCATCTTGTGTGGCAACAAAATATATGGTCTACTTCACAAGGAAAGAGACTCTTAAAAAAAAAAGGATTTTTATTATGAAAAGAGCAAAGCAGTGGGAATAGATGTGAGATTATTCAGGGAGGTAAAGGAAGACAAAAGTTTTGAAAGGAAAAATGAGGAGAACTATATAAATTGTTTTGACAGACTCATTCTTGGTCATAAGTATCATAACCAAGAGCAATGTTGGAAAGATTCCTCCTGCACGTCCTCAGTAACCCCCAACATGTTTAACAAGTCTTGGTTCACTCCCAAGATCCCAGTAAAACACAGAGCTAAACCCTAAGAAGCCTCCACCCTCCCTTCCCTTTGTAATTTTGACATCAATTTATTACAGGATCATCAGGTTCCTGTGCCTGCAGCACAGAAGCATACCAACATTCTGAGACAGCAGGGTTTGTAGCAGAGAGTTTAATGATCACAGGGTGGCTAAATGAAAAGCTGGGAGGAGACCCTTAAATTCATCTCCCCAAGAAGTACTGAGAGTTTTCAGGGGATCGTGGACAGCAAGGGGCTGGAAAGTTGGTGCAGTTTGGTGGCAGTAAGAGGTATGAAGTCATCAGGATGTCGAAACTGCATTGTTTGGTGAGTTGGTGCCTTGCAGGGCCCTTCAGATGAGCTGGCATCAGTAGTTTCTCTGACATGCAGAACCTGAAAGAATATGTCAAATGAAAAAGAATGTCTTACAATGCTTAAATTGTTGTCTGCAGGGCAGTTAAAGGGAACTGTAATCTAAGGACTACATGATTTTGGGACAGTAGGCTGCCAGCAACCATGAGGAAGCAGATCGGAGAGCAAGCTGACCTCATGATGAGTGCTGAATGCCCTGCAAGCTTGGTTTATTTTTGTTTCTCCCCCTCCCTTCTTCACTGATTAAATCTATAAAGTTTAAAGGTAAGGTTTCAATTTCTTCCAGAGAAGCCTTAACCTAAGCCCTGAGACCACTCACGCCCTCAGTGACACCTCTCTTCCACCAGCATGAGTAAATATAAAACCCACACGACCATTCGATACATGGAGTTTTTTCTCCGACTTTGTAGGGATGACTCCTCTGTTTGTATAAAGCTATTTTAACTATAAAACATTTTTATAATTTTGATGTGGCCAAAGATTTCCCAACAACATGACTTTCAGATTTTATTTTTCTGTCTAATATTTGGAACAGATCAAACCCTTCCCTGCCTCAAACTCAGGACAATGCAGGTCATATATTAGTAAAATTCCATCAGTGTTTGTGGAGTTCAAGAATGAATGAATGAATGAATCCTTTTTTTTTCCCCCCCGACAAAGTCTCCCTCTGTCACCCAGAATGGAGTGCAATGGTGCAATCTTGGCTCATTGCAACCGTTGCCTCCTGGGTTCAAGCAATTCTCCAGCCTCAGCCTCCTGAGTAGCTGGATTACAAGTACACACCATCATCCCCGGCTAATTTTTGGATTATTGTAGAGATGGGATTTCACTATGTTGGCCTGGCTGGTCTTGAACGCCTGACCTCAGGTGATCCACCCAACTTGGCCTTCCAAAGTGCTGGAAATACAGGTGTGAGCCTCCTCGCCCAGCCTTTAATGGATGAATTCTTGACTTCCACCCTATCCCTAATACTGTCAATTTCTTGATTCATGAACTTAATATGGATATCTGATATGAATGGATATCTGCTTCAATTCATTAATTTGGGGAGAGCCAAAAACCCAGTCAGGATTAATTGGGTGGAGCTTCAGAAATGCAATCAGATATCACTTTTTGATTGGAATCTAGCAGTGCATACATGGTGGGGCGTGGGTGGCAGTTGTAATTAGAAAGGTCAATAAAAGCTTTTAAAGACTTACAGGAGAGACCCAAAATCTTCAAGCCTGGAGTTACTGCTCGGTTCTTCCTGAGGTCTGAGCACCCGGCAAACGGAGTCCAGATCTGGTAAGTCACTCATTTCTGTAAGGACACTCCCGTCTGACCTACAGTCAGCTGGTGTTGGCTGGTGACAGTACAGCCAACGATGGCACAGAGCTCTGTCTTTTTTTTTTTTTATATGAACAATTTGAAACTTTGACATTTTTCCTCTAAATGTAGTTTTGTCTTTATTTCAAAAAATTGGATGGTGCTTAGGTTTACATCATTTCAAAATTCTTGATGGGAGTAGTGAGTCATGCCTGTAACCCCAACACTTTGGGAGGCCAAGGCAGGAGGATCATCTCCATCTGTTGCCAAGGCTGGAGTGCAGTGGTACGATCTCGACTCACTGCAACTTCTGCCTCCCAGCCTCAAGCAATTCTTCTGCCTCAGCCTCCCAGTAGCTGGTATTACATCCGTCTGCCACCATGACTCACCAGGTTTTGTATTTTTAGTAGAGGTAGGGTTTCACTATGCTGGCCAGGTTTCTCTTGAACTCCTAAACTTGGCCTCCCAAAGTGCTAGAATTACAGCCATGAGCCACAGTGCTCGGCCTCTATAATACATATTTTTTTGTTAATTAGCCGGGCATGGTAGCATGCATCTGTATTCCCAGCTATTTGGGTTGCTGACCTGGGAGTATCACTTGAGCCCAGAAGATAGAGGCTGCAGTGAGCCATACTCACACCACTGCTGTACTCCAGCCTGGGCAACAGAGTGACACATTGTCAAAAAAAAAAAAAAAAAAAAAAAAAGGTGGGAGCATTGAGGACAGAAAACAGCTGACTGATGTCCTGGATGTGGAGTGAAAGCTCAGGTCGGGGTGGGTCCTTGTTCATTCTGAGCTTTTCCCCCGTGTTACTCACAGGAGGTGGAAACTTCAAGTGCTGGATTTGCGGGATGTTGATGAGAATTTCTGGACCATATGGTCTGGAGCCTGGGCCCTGTCCTGCTCCCCAGAGGCCATGAGTAAGAGGCAGACAGTGGAGGACTGTCTGAGGACGGGAGAGCGCCAGCCCTTGAAGGTGTTCATAGACCTCTGCCTAAAGGACAGTACGCTGGACGAATGCCTGAGCTACCTCTGTGGGTGGGTCCACTACAGAAGAGGTCTAGTGCACCTGTGTTGTAGTAAGGTGCAGAATTACTCAATGCCCACTTCAAGTTTCAGAAATCTATTGGAAAGGATATACCCAGACAGTATCCAGGAGTTGAAAGTCAAGAGAAAGTGTTCTCTGAATCAAACAAGAAAGTTTGCCCCTCACCTGAGCCGGATGAGCAATCTTCACAAACTCTTTTTAGCCTTCGGTTATGAGCGTGAGTTGTATGTGAGCGGCCAATGGCAGTTCATTCCTGACTTGGACTCTCCATTCCTCTGCCTGTCCTACCCCCAGATGCTTTATATAAGAAAGGTCACCAATATCAAAGAGCACCTGGAGCACCTGCTCAGGTAAGAAAGGATGGTGAGCTTTCTCTGCAGACCATACCACAGACTTTTGTTCTTTTTCACAGTAAACGCTAGTGGGCATCTACTGTGTGCCAGTCACTGGTGACGTCACAGGGAATGGGAGGCTAGAATGTCAATGCATTATGCTCTTCAGTGCTCTATATCCTGAAGTGGGTATCACAAGACCGCTCAAATAAGGGCAGAGGGATGGCCTGGGGTTGATGCTACAGGGAGAGACATGTAGGGAGCTAGTTAGTTGGGGGTTCAGATCTAGTGAGGGTGCACTTGTGAATTCCTTGTTAGGAAGTGTGTTTAAAGTGAATATGATGGAAACGTATTCTTCATACAGAGGAGGGTATGAAAGAAGGGAAAGTACGGCTGGGCACAGTGTCTCATGCCTGTGATCCCAGCACTTTGGAAGGCTGAGGCAGGCAGATCATGAGGTCAGGGCTTCGAGACCAGCCTGGCCAACAAAGGGCTTGTATTTTGTGGGGCATGGTGACGGGCACCTGTAATCCCAGCTACTTGGGAGGCTGAGGCAAGGGAAGTGGGGGTTTCAGTGAGCTGAGATTGTCCCACTGCACTCCAGCCCAGGTTACAGTGTGAGACTCCATCTCAAAAAAAAAAGGGAAAGTGCATCAAACCTGTGTATTTCACAGTAGAAGCTGTCCTCAGCAGCTTAGTAAACACCAATGACCCTGTCTCTAATTCCCTGCCTGTAAAAGGTTGTTTGGAACCCCAGGAGAGGTAATTGATAAGGGAAGTGCATGCTTCTGGGATGGAGGGTGAGGGAGCAGGTCTCAGATGGTATCAGTCACACAAGCAAGGGTGAAAGGACTGAGCCTAAAGTGGAGCTGCCCCTGAATAATCTGAGTCTTCATCAGGCAGCACCTTGCACGCGGACCATCATCTGATGATGGGAACAAACTTGTGTTTGGGTGAAACAGGCTTCCCCATTGCAGGTTAACATAACACCTGTGCTGTAGTAAGGTGCAGAATTGCTCAATACCCACTTCAAGTTTACCATTGACATTATTTCCCACCCCCCTCCGCTAACTGGCACCGTTGCCCATAACTAACTTCTTGCTCTCCCCAGGTACCTCAAGAACCCCTTGCGGGCCTTTACATTCTGTCATGCTTACCTAGCTGATCAGGACATGGAGTGTCTGTCTCAGTACCCAAGCCTCAGTCAGCTAAAGGAGCTGCGTCTGATTCATATCCTAATGTGGACCACCAATCTTGAGCCCCTTGGAGCTCTGCTAGAGAAAGTTGCTGCTACTCTCGAGATCCTTATCTTAGAGGACTGTCAGATCCAGGACCCCCAACTCAGGTTCCTCCTGCCTGCCCTGAGCCGCTGCTCCCAGCTCACCACCTTCTACTTTCGCGGAAATGAGACCTCCACGAATGCTCTGAAAGACCTGCTGCGTCACACAGGCGGGCTGAGCAAGTTAGGCCTGGAGCTGTATCCTGCACCTCTGGAGAGTCTTGACAACAGCGGTCATGTCAACTGGGAGATCCTCGCCCCAATTCGGACTGAGCTGATGCGGATGCTCAGGGAAGTCAGGCAGCCCAAGAGGGTCTTCTTTGGTCCCGTCCCCTGCCCTTCCTGTGGCTCATGGCCATCTGAGAAAGTAGACTTCCATCTTTGCTCCTAGGGAAGGCCTGGTTAGTAGGGTGGATAAGCTTTCTTCTTTACACTTGGGAACTAAAATATTGTACATGGGTGCATTTTTTTTTCTTTTTTTGGAGACAGAGTCTCGCTCTGTCCCTCAGGCTGAAGTGCAGTGGCATAATCTCAGCTCACTGCAAGCTCCACCTCCCGGGTTCTAGTGATTCTCCTGCCTCAACTTCCCTAGTAGCTGGTGTTAGGGGTGTGTGCCTCCACACCCGGCTAATTTTTGTATTTTTTTAGTAGAGGCAGGGTTTCACAATGTTGGCAGAGGCTGGCCTCAAACTCCTGACCTTAAGTGATCTGACTGCTTTGGCCTTCCACCGTGCCGGGATTACAGGTATGGGCATCCAGGCCCAGTCATGCGTTTCTTTCTTTTTTTTTTTTTTTTGAGATAGAGTCTCGCTCTGTCGCCCAGGTTGGAGTGCAGTGGGGCCAGATCTCAGCTCACTGCAAGCTCCACCTCCCAGGTTTACGCCATTCTCCTGCCTCAGCCTGCCGAGTAGCTGGGACTACAGGCGCCTGCCACCTCGCCCAGCTAGTATTTTTTTTTTGTATTTTTAGTAGAGACGGGGTTTCACAGTGTTAGCCAGGATGGTCTTGATCTCCTGACCTCGTGATTTGCCCTTCTCGGCCTCCCAAAGTGCTGGGATTACAGGCTTGAGCCACCGCGCCTGGCCCAGGCATTTCTTAAAGGAAGCACAGAGCCGTGTGTCTCAGGCACATGCTCACTGTGAGTGGAAAAACAAAGGTGACTCAGCCGGGGGCAGGACTGGGTGAAAACGCTGACTTGGCATCAATGAGGCCTTCAGGGACCTGTTTTCTAGACTCAGAAACAGAACCTGAAGTTCTAGAGTGATGCAGGAGTTACCCCCGCAAGGATGGTTATTAAAAAATGTAAAAAATAAATGAAACCTGAATGGAAAATTTCTGGTGTCTTCTATGATTGATCAACCTACTTTAGACATTTATACATCAGAAGTCTCTACAAATCTCCCTCCTGGGTTCAAGCAATTCTCCTGCCTCAGCCTCTGAGTAGCTGGGACTACAGGGACCCGCCACCACGCCTGGCTAATGGTTGTGTTTTTAGTAGAAAGGGGATTTCACCATGTCGGCCAGGCTGGTCTCGAACTCCTGACGTCAGGCAAACCACCCGCCTCAGCCTCCCAAAGTGCTCGGATTGTAGACATGAGCCACTATACCTGGCCTGATATTCTGATAAAAGCATAAAATGTGTAATATTCAAATCATGATAACGGGGATATCCACCATCTCAAGAATTTATCATTTCTTTGTGTTAGCAACATTCCAATTCCATTGTTTTAATTCTGTAGAAATTTACTATGAACTATGGTCAACATCAGTTGCCCTATTGTGCTACTGAACCCTAGATCTTATGCCTATCTGTATTTTTGTTCCCATTAACCACCCCTTTCTTATTCTCTGTTTCCCAGTATCCTTCCTAGCTTCTGATAACCATCTTTTTACTATTTTTAATTTTCGTGTTTTCTAATTCCCAAATATGAGTGAGAACATGCCATGTTTGTCTTTCTGTATCTGGCTTACTTCACTTAACATAACACCCTCCAGTTCCATCCATGTTGTTGCTGATGACAGGATTTCATTCATGTTTGTGACTGAATGATATTCTATTGTGTATATTGACCACATTTTCTTGATCCATTCATCTGTTGATGGACATGTAGATTGATTCCACATTTTGGCTATTGTGGATAGTGCTGCAATAAATAGGGAAGTGCAGGCCCGGTGCAGTGGCTCACACCTGTAATCCCAGAACTTTGGGAGGCCGAGGCAGGTGGATTACTTGAGGTCAGGAGTTGGAGACCAGCCTGACCAACATGGTAGTGTAGATATTTCCCGAATATATTTCTTTTTTTTTTTTTTTTTGAGACGGAGTCTCGCTCTGTCGCCCAGGCTGG
>NW_012114988.1:3665934-3682636 GCF_000951035.1 Colobus angolensis palliatus | reverse complement strand
ATATATTTATTTATTTATTTATTTTTCTGAGACAGGATCTCCCTCTGTCACCTGGGCTGGAGTGTTGTGGTGTGATCATAGTTCACTGCAGCCTCAGCCTCCTGGGCTCAAGCAATCCTCCCGCCTCAGCCTCCTGAGTAGCTTAGACCACAGATGTACACCACCACTGCTGGCTAAATTTTTGGTATTTTTATAGAGATGGGGCCTCACTCTGTTGGCTAGGCTGGTCCCTAACTCTTGTCTCAAGTGATCCTCTCACCTCGGCCTCCAAAAGTGCTGGGATTAGTCTTGAGTCGCCATGCTCAGCCAAGTGGTTTATTATTGAATCATGTGAACAGAAGACAGATGTGTCAGTTTTTGATTCCAAGTCTAGAATGGTAATTTCCTTTGTAAAACATTGTGGTCTTATAATAATAGCTAGGGAGTATTTCCTGCTGGAACTTGAAGGACTCGGACAATTTTACTCATTAATGGACTTCGACCACAGCTTGGTGACCTGATTGGAAAACATAACATAAGAAGTTGCCGAAGGCCGGGCGCGGTGGCTCAAGCCTGTAATCCCAGCACTTTGGGAGGACGAGACGGGCGGATCACGAGGTCAGGAGATCGAGACCATCCTGGCTAACATGGTGAAACCCCGTCTCTACTAAAAAATAGAAAAAACTAGCCGGGCGCGGTGGCAGGCGCCTGTAGTCCCAGCTACTCGGGAGGCTGAGGCAGGAGAATGGCGTAAACCCGGGAGGCAGAGCTTGCAGTGAGCTGAGATCTGGACACTGCACTCCAGTCTGGGCGACAGAGCGAGACTCCGCCTCAAAAAAAAAAAAAAAAAAAAAAAAAGAAGTTGCCGGGTGCAGTGGCTCACACCTGTAGTCCCAGCACTTTGGTAGGCCAAGGTAGGTGGCTACCTTTGAGGTCAGGAGTTCGAGACCAGCCTGACTAACATGGTGAAATCCCATCTCTACTAAAAATACAAAAAGCCGGGCATGGCGGCTCACACCTGTAATCCCAGCACTTTCGGAGGCCAAGTCGAGTAGATCATGAGGTCAGGAGTTCAAGAGCAGCCTGGTCAACATAGTGAAACCCCATCTCTACTAAAAATGCAAAAATTAGCCAGGCGTGGTGGCGCACACCTGTAGTTTCAGCTACTTGGGAGGTTGAGGCAGGAGAATCACTTGAACACAGGAGGCAGAGGTTGCAGTGAGCCTCGATCTTGCTACTACACTCCAGCCTGGGTGACAAAGGGAGACTCCATCTGAAAAAAAAAAAAAAAGTTACTGATATGGCTGAATTGGTCACCATAAGTGAACATTTTAAGAGAGTTCTAGAACATAAAAGCATCCAATGCTGAAAGAAAATAATGCAAAGGATAATAAAGTGTTTACAGCTAAAACAGCTGAAGGGACAAGAGCAAGGGGAGCCCCCCTTACTATTAAACATCAAATTCAGTTCGTTGTAAACAGGGAAACCCTGCTTGAGTTGCCTGCCACCTTTGAAACAGGCCATTGGAATGAAAATTGTCCACCTTTGCACCAGGTCTTTTTTGGACCTAACCTTTTTGGCCCAGATATTGTTCGCATTAGAGGACATTTCTTTTATTTATTTATTTTTTTCTTTTTCTTGGATGGAGTTTAGCTCTTCTTGCCCAGGATAGAGTGCAATGACGTGATCTCAACTCACTGCAACCTCCACCTCCCGGGTTCAAGTGATTCTCCTGCTTCAGCCTCCCAAGTAGCTGGGATTACAGGCATGTGCCCCACAGCCGGCTAATTTTGTGTTTTTAGTAGAGACAGAGTTTCTCCACGTTGGTCAGTCTGGTCTGGTACTCCCAACCTCAGGTTATCATCCTGCCTGGGTGTCCCAAAGTGATGGGATTATAGGCTTCAGCCACCGCACCTGGCTAGAGGACATTTCTGATGGCTCCATATTGATGGAATTTCAAATAACTCTCTGGTAAATTATTTTCTATAATATGCTTAAGTAAAAATGGAGAAGCTGAGATCCAGATCACTGCAGACTTAGGTACAGAGCTGGTGGGTACCAGGGCTGCCCTATCCGGTTGACACCCCAACCCGATATATCAGCAAATCCCTTGGAGTAAGGAAAATATTTCTGAGGAGGGTTTCACATGAAGTTCAGAAAATTCCTGTGTTTGAAGCAGTCCAAATGACATTTGGACCATTTTTAGGAAAGTATGCCTTTTTACTAAGTGACAACACGGGGATGAGATTTGCTTTCTAAGTTAAAGTGATGCGTAAAGCTTTCTTTGGAGGGAGAGAAAACCCTGGAGTTTCCTGACCTTCCTTAACCTGAACTGCTTGGTTCCCTAGAAGCAGAAATTGATCATATTGGAACCCAAACTTATACCAGCCTTGACCTTAGTGAAGCACTCAAGTCTTTCTGCTCTTTCTCCTCATGTGATGTATTAAAAGTGATGAGTTTAGGCCGGGCACAGTGGTTCATGCCTGTAATCCCAGCACTTTCAGAGGCCAAGGTGGGTGAATCATCTGTGGTCAGGAGTTCCAGACCAGCCTGGGCAACATGGTGAAACTCTCTCTCTAATAAAAATACAAAAGTTAGCTGTGTGTGGTGGCCTGCGCCTGTAATTGTAGCTAACCGGGAGACTGAGGCAGGAGAATCACTTGAACCAGGAGGCAGAGGTTGCAGTGACCCGAGATCGCGCCATTGCACTCTAGCCTGGAAAACAAGAGTGAAACTCCATCTCCAGAAAAAATTAATAAATAAATGTATTATAAATAAATAAAGACTTTAAAGAAAAAAGAAATAAACTTTACCTACAAGTTTCATATGAAATTGAATACCTATTAAATTTTGATGCAAACAGGCCAGGCATGGTGGCTCACGCCTGTAATCCCAGCACTTTGGAAGGCCAAGGGAGGCAGATCACAAGGTCAGGAGATCAAGATCATCCTCGCTAACACGGTGAAACCCCATCTTTACTAAAAATACAAAAAAATTGCTGAGTGTAGTGGCATGCGCCAGTAGTCCCAGCCATTCAGGAGGCTAAGGCAGGAAAATTGCTTGAACCAGGGAGGCAGAGGTTGCAGTGAGCCGAGATCGTTCCTCTACACTCCAGACTGGAGACAGAGTGAGACTCCGTCTCAATAACTAAATAAATAAATAAAATGAATAAATAAATAAAAATACTGTGACGTGAACCAATATTTTTCAACTTGTAGACCAATGTTTTACAAATTCCTTTTCTTGTCACCTTCAAATTTCCATTTCAAATGCTACACTCTGCATAACTCTACCACTTCGTTGCCATTTACTGATGATGGAGAAGACCGCACGTGTGTGTGTGGCATCAGAACTACTGACCCTTCCTATTGGTGTTTAAGATATTCCATTACACAAACCTGGGTTCATACTTTTCGATGATTGATCTTATGCCAAAAATGTAGGAGAAAAATGCCAAGCAGGAAAGGCTATCACTTCTGAAGATGAATTCATAGAGATGGAAATTCTTTGAGCATTTATTTTCCACCTTTTGTTTTTTGTTTTTTGTTTGTTTGGTTTGTTTATTTTGAGATGGAGTCTTGCTCTGTCACCAGGTTGGAGTGCAGTGGCGCGATCTTGACTCACTGCAACCTCCTCCTCCTGGGTTCAAGCGATTCTCCTGCCTCAGCCCCTGGAGTAGCTAGGACTACGGGTGGGCACCACCATGCCCAGCTAATTTTCGTATTTTTAGTAAAGACGGGGTTTCACCATGCTGGCTAGGATGGTCTCGATTTTTTGACATTGTGACCTGCTTGCCTTGGCTTCCCAAAGTGCTGGAATTACAGGCATGCGCCACCACCGCACCAGGCCTTTTTTTTTTTTTTTTTTAAACAGAGTCTCGCTCTATTGCCCCGGCTGGAGTGCAATGAGGAGATCTCAGCTCGCTGCAACCTCTGACCCCCTGGTTCAAGTGATTCTCCTGTCTCAGCCTCCTGAGTAGCTGGGATTACAGACCTGTGCCACCACCATGCCTGGCTAATTTTTATATTTTTAGTAGTTTTTAGTATGTTGGTCAAGATGGTCTCCCTCTTCTGACTTCATGATCTGCCTGCCTTGGCCTCCCAGAGTGCTGGATTACAGACATGAGTCACTCCACCCAGTCTACTTTTCCTGTTTTAAAAGTTGGTTAATACTTTTGTGTTTATTTTAGAGTTTATATCAGAACAATTTACAGTAATATACACCCCTACTAGAGCTTGTCACAGAGTCAAAGACAAAGTAGTTAATACTTTTACAAATAGTACATATGCCTTTGGAGTGATTGATAATTTTAAAATATTATGCAAACTATGAGAATTTCTCCCTTCTAGTGGAAGCACATTAAATATAGAGCATGAGTGAACAAAGGTTTGTTCTCAAAATGTTTTGCTTTTTGTGTTTTTTGTTTTTGAGACAGCCTCACTCTGTCACCTAGGCTGGAGTGCAGTGGTGCAATCTCAGCTCACTGCAACCACCGCCTCCCAGGTTCAAGCGATTCTCCTAACTCAGCCTCCTAAGTAGCTGGAGTTACAGGTGCACACCACCATGCCTAGCTAAATTTTTTTGTATTTTTAGTAGAGATGATATTTCACTGTTTCACTGGTGAGCCACCACACCCAGCCAACATCTCTTTTTGATGAAAGTCTTCACAAAAAGCCTCAGAATAATAAAGCATATTTTTGACACACCCACAGCCAACATCATACTGAATGGGGAAATTGAAAGCCCTTTTTTCTGTGATCTGGAGCAAGAGAGCAAATCTTATAAATATCAGCTAATTAAATGCAACAGTGCATTACAAATTAATATATAGGCCAGGCGTGGTGAATCTAGCTGTAATCCCAGGACTTTGGGAGGCCAAGGTGGGTGGATCACCTGCATTTGGTCAGAGTTTGAGACCAACCTGACCAACATGGAGAAACCCCAACTCCACTAAAAATACAAAATTAGCCCGGAGGCTGGGCAGGGGAATCCCTTGAACCCAGGAGGTAGAAGTTGTGGTAAGCCAAGATCGTGCCATTGCACTCCAGCCTGGGAAGCAAGAGTGAAACTGGGTCTTAAAAAAAAAAAAAAGGAAAAGAAAGTAATGTATAATGGCCATTTCAGGAATGCCAGACAATCTCAGAAAAATCTATGTGTAATTCACCACACTGATAAACTAAAGGAGGAAAAGCAAGGTTCCTACAAAGTGCAGAAAAGAATTGCAGAAAAATCAAATTAAATGTATAATAATATATTTTGGAAAATGAAATGTTACATATTAAAAACTTGCATTAAACATCAGATGTAATGGATATACATTAGCTCCCTTCCTACTGAGATATGAAACAAGGTAAGACACTCAGCACCTTAAGATTTAGAGGCACGTAGGTATTTTGGTTAGTAATGAAGACTTCAGATCCAGACTGATTAATTTAGGTTCAAATCTGGCTCAGTGGCCAATGGCTGTGTGGTCTTATCCAACTTACTTAACCTCTCTGTGCCTCAGCTCACTCATCCACACAATGGGATAATCGAAATATTGACTTCACAGAATGCTATGAGTTAATAATCTATTTAAGTACTTCAAGCTGGATTTGATATAGGGCAAGCAATACTTTTATTCTTATTATGTTTCAAAAATATATGAGTTAAAAATTTAGGTAAGAGACCAAGGTCTATAGTTAAGGTGATTATAAGCCTCAATTCACCACCTGTTGTTCTCAAAATCTTAATTATAACAAGGCCAGACAAGGTGGCTCATGCCCATAATACTAGCAGTTTGGGAGGCTGAGGTGGGTGGATCACCTGAGGTCAGGAGTTCAAGACCAGCCTGGCCAATATGGTGAAACCCCATCTGTAATAAAAATACAAAAAGTAGCCAGGCATAGTGGTGGGCACCTGCAATCCCGGGTACTTGGGAGGCCGAGGCAAGAGAATCACACAAACCCAGGAGGTGGAGGTTGCAGTGAATCGAGATCATGCCATTGCACTCCAGTAGCCTGGCAACACAGTGAGACTCCATCTCCAAAAAAAGAAAAAATAAATTATCTTTAGCAGCATGTCCATTCACACTCCAGTGTCCAGGACTGGACAATCAATTGTCAGGCCCTCTTCTGTAGCACCACACACTATAGCATATATGTGGATTAAAATACATACACACACAAAATACAAGCATATATTCTCTATACTTTCCATATACTTATATGCTATAAGGTCACATGCAAATTCAAGGTTAAGTCAAAGAGTAGAGTGGCTATCTATGGAAAGGGGAGTGGAAGTTAATCATCGTAATGAAAGGAATTAGATATAGATATGAATAGATAGACATACACACATCTAGCTGTAAGAAAGAGGAATGTCATGGACCAATGATAACAGTGAGCCATGTAAAAAGGGTGAAATTATTGGATGACGTGTCCTTTTTTAGGATGGGTTATAGTTTTACCTTTTTAGAAAGGCTGATGTCACAGTCATAGTCAATAAATGATTATAAAATGTGTTTCCTTTCTGGGCATCTCTGGAGAAATTTCCATTGGTTGGAGAACTCACTTTATTGGGAAGGTGATCACACAGGTAAAATTTACAGATCCAATGGCACTACCATTAACTTCATTATCCTTGGTATTCTACAAAGGTTGAATGAACAAATGATATCTTGAAACTAAAATTAGCTAAACTTTCAAACTGGATTATTATTATTAATATTTTTTTTTGAGACAGAGTCTCTGTTGCCCAGGCTGGAGTACAGTGGTGCTACCTTGGCTCACTGCAACCTCTGCCTCTTGGGTTAAAGTGGTTCTCCTGCCTCAGCCTCCTGAGTAGCTGAGACTACATGCTCACACCACCACACCCAGGTAATTATTGTATTTTTATCAGAAACAGGGTTTCACCCTGTTGGCCACGTTAGTCTCGAACCCCTGACCTCGTGATCTGCCTGCCTCGGCCTCCTAAAGTGCTGGGATTGTAGGTGTGAGCCACCATGCCTGGCTGAATCTTTTTTTCTTTTCTCAAAAGATGGTGTCATAGTATTGGGTTCTATGCACTCAGGAGAGTGAGCCCATCGTTCAGTAACGATACGACTCAATACTGCAAGACTCTGATGCAGTATTATTTAAAGTAGGTGAAGGAGGCTTTCAGTGATGATCAGGCCTTCACGCCCAAGCATTTGGAGATTGCATCCTTTAGAAATGACACTAAGGAAAATCTGCCCATGAGCAGCACTGGATGGGACCGTACCAGGTGACTTAAAAATTCCAAGCAAAAGCTTTCCCTAGAAGCAGACATCATCACACGGTAGACAACTTTTCCAAGACAATGGAACAAGACTCCATTTGATCTTCTTCCATTAACTGAGACTTTGTTTTGTTTTGTATTAACACAAAATCCTCAAACCTATATTTTATGTTGTTAGGTACTTTCACCACTGAAAGCAAACACTTTCTAAAGTCTCCTGTTCAAAATGTAGCCACTCTCACTAACCAATGCAATTGCTGACTATGGAGTCATTTACATGAAAGGGAAGGATCACAACTAAATAGTAGAACCTGCTCTCATACACAGTTGGGTAGCAACTGAGGATGCTAACTTCATGATAAGGTTTGTTATCCTTCTTTGGCAGGTTGGTTAGTATTAAAATTAAAGGACCTGGCACTGAGAAGAAACTATAGGTGCAAATGGGTGGCCTATGACTATTATTGATTTCATTACTGGTAATTTATCTCTATGCATAGATAACATTAGTGAAACTGGCTCTAATCTAGGTAGTGTCCCAGACTCCCACTAGAATCAAACTCTTTGGTTTGGCACACATTATGAAGACTGGAATGGGAATGCTATACGTATCAACATAGATATAGAATCAGAAAATGACCATATTACCCTCTGCCATAGAATCAGAGAACTTACTGAAACTAGACATTAGTTCATTGGAAACTCTAGAGGCAAATAGAATGCGTCTGTATCTCTACTATGTGAAATAAATAATAGTTTCATTTATTGGATGCATCAATACTCAGGACATATTTGGAGAGGAACCTATCTATTCTTCAACGCAGATGGCATGCAAAGATTACTTTATAAAACTCATAGAAATATTTTTTCTTCCCACCCCAATTCAAACTATTACCATGCAACCTACTATCAATAGAAGTTAAGACCATTGTGGTGGAAATAATTAAATAAAGCCTCATTGGAAGCTAAATTTGAGGATTGACCTGGAAGACACACACTGCCAAAGTGGGTGTTTTCCAAAGTCTGTTACAAGTTGGAATGCTTTTGTAAGAAACTTTAAAAGAAAAGAATGTGACTCCTCCTATCAGTTTGTTTTAAATTTTCTTTTGTTTTATTGACCTGGCAAAGCTTAAATAGAGTTGAGTTTTCGTTTTTGTTTTTTCCATTGGAAGGTACAATACAGAGGTTACAATCATTGACTTTACTTGACAACATAACAGGCTAAAACATTTTCCTTGCAAGACAGCCATCAAAACTTCATGATCAGAATCAAATCAGTGTCCTTCTCACTGTCAGTGGGTGAAGACTTCATCAGTACTTGTAGAGTTTGAGGCACTCATGAACTCACAATCAGATTCTTTACTCAGGGACAGGATGTAAGCCAATCCTAAGTGCTTCCACAGATAGCTAATTTGGAAGCCTACCCAATGTGACCTTCAAGTTTTCACTGGCAATATGCAGGTACAGATACGACAAAGGATAACCTTGACTTTCATGTCACCCCCAGCTGGTGAGTAATGGGATCCTTTTCACCCTTTCTGTCCATAAAACCAGGTTACTCATCTTGTGTGGCAACAAAGTATATGGTCTGCTTAAACCATATATTTTAAGAGGACGGTGTAAAAACAAAAAAAAAATGTTTACCATGAAATGAGCAAAACAACGGAAAAACGTGTGAGATTATTTGGGGAGAAAAAGGAAGACAAAGGTTTTGAAAGGAAAAATAAGGAGGATTATATAAATTGTTTTGAAAGACTCATCTTTGGTCCTAAGAATCAAAACCAAGGGGGCATCAGTGCAAGGTTGGATAGATTCCTCCTTCACCCACTCAGTAACCCCCAACATGTTTACCAAATCTTGGTTCATGCCCAGGATCCCATTAAGACACCAAGCTCAACCCTGCCCAGCCTCCACCCTCACTTCCCTTTGTAATTTTGACATGATTTCATTACAGGACCATCAGGTTCCTGTGCCTGCTGCACAGTAGCTCACCAATATTCAGAGACAGCAGGGTTTGCAGCAGAGAGTTTAATGATCACAGGGTGGCTGAATGAGAAGCTACGAGGAGAACCTCAATTTCATCTCCCCAAGGAGTATTCAGGGTTTTCAGGGGATTGTGGATAGCAAGGGGCTGGAAAGTTGGTATAGTTTGGTGGCGCTAAGAGGTATGAAGTCATCAGGATGTCGAAACTGCATTCTTTGGTGAGTTGGTGCCTTGCAGGGCCCTTCAGATCAGCTGGCATCAGTAGTTTCACTGACGTGCAGAACCTGGAAGAATATGTCAAATGAAAAGTTATTGGTTTACAATGCTTAAATTGTTGTCTGCAGGGCAGGTAAGGGGAACTGTAATCTAAGGTCTACATGATTTTGGGACAGCAGGCTGCCAGGAACCATGAGGAGCAGGTCAGAGGAAGCTGACCTCATGATAAATGCTGACTGTGCTGGAAGCTTGGTTTATTTTGGTTTCTCCCCCTCCCTTCTTCTCTGATTAAATTTATAAAGTTTATATGTATGATTTCAATTTCTTTCAAAGAAGTCTTAACCCAAGCCCTGAGACCACTCATGCCCTCAGTGGCACCTCTCTTCCACCAGAACGAGTGTATAATCTGTGACCTTAGGTGATATAAAACCCACAAGACCATTCAATACATGGAGATTTTTATTCTTATTTCGTAGGGATGACTCCTCTGTTTTTATGAAGCTATTTTAACTATAAAGCATTTTTATAATTTTGATGTGGCCAAAGATCTTCCAACAACACTACTTTCAGGTTTTATTTTTCTGTCTAACGTCCGGAACAAATCAACCCTTTCTGTGCCTCACACTCAGGACTATGAAGGTGACATATTAGTAAAATTCCATCAGTGTTTGTAGAGTTCATGAATGAGTGCATTCTTGTTTTTTATTTTGTTTTGTTTTGTTTTGTTTTTTTAATTTTATTTTTTAAACAGAGTCTCCCTCTGTCGCCCAGGCTGGAGGTCAATAGTACAATCTTGGCTCTCTGCCACCTCAGCCTCCTGGGTTTAAGTGATTCTCCAGCCTCAGCCTCCAGAGTAGCTGAATTACAGGAAGCCGCCATCGTGCCCAGCTAATTTTTGTATTTTTCTATTTTTGTAGAGACAGGGTTTCACCATGTGGGCCAGGCTAGTCTTGAACTCCTGACCTCAGGTGATCCACCCAACTTGGCCTCCCCAAGCGCTGGGATTACAGGCGTGAGTCACTTCACCTGGCCTTGAAGGAATGAATTCTTGACTTCCACTCTATCCCTAACACTGTCAATTTGTTGATTCATGAAATGAATATGGATATGTGGTAAGAATGGATATCTGGTTCAATCCATTAATCTGTGAGAGCCAAAAACCCAATCAGGATTAACTGGGTGGAACTTCAGAAATGCAATCAGATGTCACTTTTTGATTGGAAGTTAGCAGTGGATATGTGGAAGGGCGTGGGTGGGAGTTGTGATGAGAAAGGTCAATAAAAGCTTCTAAAGACCCACAGGAGAGACCCAAAGTCTTCAAGCCTGGTATTACTGCTTGGTTCTTCCTGAGGTCTGAGCACCCTGCAAACTCAGTCCACATCTGGTAAGTCCCTGATTTCTGTAAGGACACTCCCATCTGACCTACAGTCAGCCGGTCTGGGATGGCGACAGTGCGGCCTATGATGGCACAGAGCTATCTATATTGTCTCTTTTCTTTTTTTCATATGAACAGTTTGAAGCTTTGATATTTTTTCCTCTAAATGCAATTTTGTCTTTATTTTATTTATTTATTTTGAGACGGAGTCTCTTTCTGTCACCCAGGCTGGAGTGCTGTGGCACAATCTCCGCTCACTGCAAGCTCCGCCTCCCAGGTTCACGCCATTCTCCTGCCTCAGCCTCCCAAGTAGGGTGAGTTGGTGCCTTGTAGGGCCCTTCAGATCAGCTGGCATCAGTAGTTTCACTGACGTGCAGAACCTGGAAGAATATGTCAAATGAAAAGTTATTGGTTTACAATGCTTAAATTGTTGTCTGCAGGGCAGGTAAGGGGAACTGTAATCTAAGGTCTACATGATTTTGGGACAGCAGGCTGCCAGGAACCATGAGGAGCAGGTCAGAGGAAGCTGACCTCATGATAAATGCTGACTGTGCTGGAAGCTTGGTTTATTTTGGTTTCTCCCCCTCCCTTCTTCTCTGATTAAATTTATAAAGTTTATATGTATGATTTCAATTTCTTTCAAAGAAGCCTTAACCCAAGCCCTGAGACCACTCATGCCCTCAGTGGCACCTCCAGGTGTAGGCCGCTGGAACTACAGGCGGCCGTCACCACGCCCGGCTAATTTTTTGTATTTTTAGTAGAGACGGGGTTTCACTGTGTTAGCCAGGATGGTCTCGATCTCCTGACCTTGTGATCTGCCCGCCACGGCCTCCCAGAGTGCTGGGATTACAGGCGTGAGCCACCCTGCCCGGTCAATTTTGTCTTTATTTCAAAAATTGTGATTGTGCTTTTTTTATGTCGTTTCAGAATTCTTGTCGGGGGCCGTCTTGTGAAGAGACGAAGACTGAGCAGTTGTGGCCGCATTTCCGACGTCGAGCCGCAGTTGGCTTCTCCACGTAGAACCCGGCAGTAGGAGACTTAGAATCGAAGCTCTTCTCCCTCTTGCCTCCTGTTTTGGCTTTTTGAGAAACCTTCTCATCAAACACAATGGCCAGCAACGTTACCAACAAGACAGATCCTCACTCCATGAACTCCCGTGTGTTCATTGGGAATCTCAACACTCTCGTCGTCAAGAAATCTGATGTGGAGGCAATCTTTTCGAAGTATGGCAAAGTTGCGGGCTGCTCTGTTCATAAGGGCTTTGCCTTCGTTCAATATGCTAAGGAGAAAAATGCCCGCGCTGCTGTGGCGGGAGAGGACGGCAGAAGCATTGCTGGCCAGGTTGTGGATATTAACCTGGCTGCGGAGCCGAAAGCGAACCAGCGAAAAGCAGGCGTGAAACGATCAGCAGCGGAGATGTCCGGCTCCTCTTTTGACTCGGACTATGACTTTCAATGGGATTATTATGGTCAGATGTACCGTTTCCCAGCACGGATCCCTCCTCCTCCTCCTATTGCTCTGGCTGGAGGGCCCTCGAAACGTCAGCGCGTGTCAGGAAACACCTCAGGAAGGCGCACAAGTGGCTTCAATTCCAAGAGTGGACAGAGGGGATCTCACAAGTCTGGAAAGTTGAAAGGAGATGACCTTCAGGCCATCAAGCAGGAGTTGACCCAGATAAAAGAGAAAGTGGATTCTCTCCTGCAAAACCTGGAAAACATTGAAAAGGAACAGAGCAAAGCAGGAGTAGAGGTGAAGAACGCTACGTCAGAAGAGGAGCAGAGCAGCAGCTGCGTGAAGAAAGGTGAGACTCACGGGAAGCTGGAGTCTGAGGGGGGCGCAGACGGCTCTGCTGACGAGTGGCCCCTACTGGACGATGCTGATAATGAAGATCGGGCTGATGAGCAGCTGGAGTTGATCAAGGGTGATGAAAAAGAGGCTGAGCAAGGAGAGGATAACAGAGACGGCGCCAATGGCCAGGATGACTCTGAGGCACATAGTGGGGTTTAGAAATCTTATCCCATTATTTGTTTACCTGTATCTTCAGCACATGCTTACTGTTCTCCCCATCCTTGTCCTTCCCATATCCATTAATTCATATTGCCCTGTACTTAGTCCCATTTTCACTTCCCTTGATGCTCCTAGTAGTTACCTTAAGTCTTGCCCTGCAATATTTTCTTGTAATTTAGATGCCTCTTTATGACTTAACAGTAAAAATGATGTATGGTTTTCATCAACTGTCTCCAAAATAATCTCTTTTCTTTGCAGGGAATACAATTCTTTTCATTCATACGTAAGTTCAGTAGTTGCTTCCCTAACTGCAAAGGCAATCTCATTGAGTTGAGCAGCTCCTGAAAGCAGCTTGGAGTTAGAATTATGTGTGTTACACCCCCATGTTAGTGTGCTGTGTGGGGCAGTTCAACAAAAATCTAACGATATATTTTTGTGAATGAGAGTTGGCATGTCAAATGCATCCTCAGGAAAATTAGTGTTATAATCTTAAAACTTGTTTTCTAAAGTTGATACTGTGGGTTATTTTTGTGAACAGCTTGATGTTTGGGACTTTTTTCCTCAAAATAAACAAGTCCTTATTAAACCAGGAATTTAAAGAAAGAAAATTATTGGTGGGAGCAGTGACTCATGCCTGTAACTCCAACATTTTGGGAGGCCAAGGAGGGAGGATTATTTCAGCTCAGGGGTTCGAGACCAACCTGGACAACATGACAAAACCCTATTTCTACAAAACATTTGGCCCCTGCCCTGGAAAGGGAGGCCCGCAGTGCGCATGAGCAGGAGCCTTAGGGCATCGCTAGCCCGTGCATGTCCTCACGGTGGGCAGCGGCCCTTGCTGAATTAAACTAGCTCTCACCAGTACAGACATCATATTCCCTTTTATCCAACTATGAAACTCATAGAGGCATATAACACTTGTAAAATTTCTTTTTTTTTTTTTAATGGAGTTTCAGCTGGGATTATAGGCGCACACCACCATGTCTGGCTAATGTTTTATTTTTAGCAGAGAGTTGGTTTCACCACGTTGTCGCCAGGCTGGTCTTGAACTCCTGACCTCAGGTGATCCTCCTGCCTTGGCCTCCCAAAGTGCTGAGATTATAGGCGTGAGCCACCACGCTGGGCCCATTCTGTGGGTTTTGACAAATGGATAGTGACACGTTTCCACCATTATAGCATCATGCAGAGTAGTTTCACTTCCTAAAAAGCCTCTCAGCTCTGCCTATTCATCCCACTGTACCCCAGTCCCTGGCATCCACTGGGCTTTCTGCTGTGCCCACGGTCTTGCCTTTTCCAGAATGTCTCACAGGATGTCGTCTCTTCACATTGGCTTCGTTTAGCTTGTACCATAACATGTATTTAGGGATCCTCCATGTCACTTCAGGGCTTGATAATCTTCTATTGATTGGATGAATCACTGTTTTTAATCCATTCACTATTGAAAGGCATCTTGGTTGCTTCCAAGTTTTGGCAATTATGAAAAAAGCTGGTAAAAACATCTGCGGGCAGGTTTACTCATTTAGATAAATATCGGCTAGGATGATGACCGGAGAGCGTGCTGTGGGTATTTTAGAATATTTTTCCTAGACAATCTCATCTGCTAGACAGACATTGCCTCTTAAAGGGTAGGGACTAGACTGGGTGCAGTGGCTCACACCTATAATCTCAGCACTTTGGGAGACCAAGGCGGGAGGATCACCTGAGGTCAAGAGTTCGAGACCAGCATGGTCAACATGGTGAAACCCCATTTCTTTTTTTTTTTTTTTTTTTTTTTTTTTTTTTTTTTTTTTTTTTTTTTTTAGAAGGAATCTTGCTCTCACCCAGGCTGGAGTGCAGTGGCGTGATGTCGGCTGACTGTAACCTCCGCCTCCCCGGTTCAAGTGATTCTTCTGCCTCAGCCTCATGAGTAGCAGAGATTACAGGTACGTACCAACACACCCAGGTAAATTTTGTATTTTTAGTAGAGATGGGGTTTCACCATCTTGACCAGCTGGTCTTAAACTCTTGACCTCGTGATCCACCTGCCTTGGCCTCCCAAAGTACTGGGATTACAGGCGTGAGCCACCAAGACTGGCCTGGCAAAGCCTCATTTCTACTAAACATACAGAAATTAGCTGAATGTGGTGGTATGCTCCTGTAATCCCTGCTTTTCGGGAGGCTGAAGCAGGAGAATCACTTGAACCTGGGAGGTGGAGGTTGCAGTGAGCCAAGATCGTGCCATTGTACTCCAGCCTGGGCGACAAGAGCAAAACTCCATCTCAAAAAAAAGAAAGGGTAGAGACTCTGTCTCTGTCACCCTGTGGTCCTACAGGTGATCATGGAGCATGACGTGTGCTAGCAAATGCTGTAGACCACATGGCACATAGAACACTATCAGTTCACAGCCACTAATTTGTCAATTTGGGGACATCAACATTAACGGGCTACTAATTATGTAAATAAGTTGGATATGAAAGACATAGCTGTGGTGGCACTGTGGTCACTCCCTGTGTATTGTGAAGTCCAGCAATCAGAAGTACATGCGGGCAACTTCTTTAGTTTTTCATACATTCCCCTTCCCTTGCAATTAATAGATAGGGTTCTCAACGTAAGACAATCCAATAATACAGACAACAAATGGCTCCTCTGAACTTTCCCTCCATCCCTACACCCTTTCCAGATAGTTCAGTTTAGTGTGACTTCCTAAACATCCTTATGTGCACATAGAGATGTCTGGGTTTTTTTGTATCTTGGTTTTTTTGGGTGTTTTTGGGTTTGTTTGTTTGTTTTCTTGAGATGGAGTCTCGCTGTGTCTCCCAGACTGGAGTGCAGTGGTGTGATCTCGGCTCACTCTTTCATTTAATTGGATCCCATTTGTCATGTATGCTCCACCTCCTGGGTTCACACCATTCTCCTGCCTCAACCTCCCGAGTAGCTGGGACTACAGGCGCCAACCACCACGCTCAGCTAATTTTTTGTATTTTTAGTAGTGACAGGGTTTCACCATGTTAGCCAGGATGGTCTCGATCTCCTGACCTCATCATGCACCCGCCTCGGCCTCCCAAAGTGGCGGAATTACAGGGGTGAGCTACCACACCCGGCCTTTGGGTTTTTTTGAGACGGAGTTTCACTCCTGTTGCCCTGGCTGGAGTGAAATGGTGAGATCTCGGCTCACTGCAACCTCCACCTCCCGGGTTCAAGCTATTCTCCTGCCTCAGCCTCTGGAGTACCTGGGATTATAAGCATGTGCCACCACTCCCAGCTAATTTCATATTTTTAGTAGAGCCACTGCGCCCGGCCGGACGATGTCTGGTTTTACCTTTCCTTATAGAAATAGTGTTTTACTGTGGTATTGACCATCTCACTTTTTCCCACTTAAGTGTAAATCTTGAAGATTTCTCCTCATTCTAATTAGCTGGAATAGAGTAGTTTATAAAACGAATGGTGCACGGTTTAGCCTTTGCCTGTTTATGTACATTTATTTTACTATTATGGACCATATGGTACTAAAATTCCTTGTACACCCTAAAGTTTTTCTTTGGCTTCTCAAAGCTTTCCCTCCATTTATCCCATCTCTTCTGGATCAATTTTCTTGTCTCTGATAAATCATTTTCATCAGCTTATGACCAGGAGCTTCAGAATCTTTCATTTTGAAAATGAAGCTAAAGAAAAAGAAAGAAAAACTGTGTTTGCTGCCATAGGAGTCTCTAGCTAGCATTCATTTCTTCCTATTTCTAGCAGAATTTCTCTAAAGTGTTCCGGGCTGGGCACAGTGACTCACTCCTGTAATACTAGTACTTTGGGAGGCCAAAGCAGACACATTGCTTGAACTCAGGAGTTCAAGACCAGCCTGGGCAACATGGTGAAACCCGGTCTCTACAAATAATTAGCCAGGTATGGTGGTGCACACCTGTAGTCCCAGCTACTTA
>NW_012114988.1:3661882-3664729 GCF_000951035.1 Colobus angolensis palliatus | reverse complement strand
GCACTATCTCAGCTCACTGCCACCTTCACCTCCTGGGTTCAAGCGATTCTCCTGCCTCAGCCTCCTGAGTAGCTGGGATTACAGGCACCTGCCATCATCGCCAGCTAATTTTTGTGTTTTTGAAGAGATGAGGTTTCACCATGTTGGCCTGGCTGGTCTTGAACACCTGACCTCAGGTGATCCACCCAACTTGTCCTCCCAAAGTGCTGGGGTTATAGGCATGAGCTACCTCGCCTGGTCTTGAATGAATGAATTCTTGACTTCCACCCTATCCCTAACACTGTCAATTTCATGAGCCAAGAATTTAGTATGGATATCTGATATGAATGGATATCTGACACACTCCATTCATCCGGGGAGAGCCAAAATCTCAAGCAGGATTAACTGGGTGGAGCTTAAGGAATCCAATCAGATGTCACTTGTTGATTGGAAGCTAGCAGTGGATACATGGAAGGGTGTGGGCGACAGTTGTGATTAGAAAGGTCAATAAAAACTTCTAAAGACCCAGAGGAGAGACCCAACGTCTTCAAGTCTGGAGTTACTGCTTGGTTCTTCCTGAGGTCTGAGCACCCTGCAAACTCAGTCCACATCTGGTAAGTCCCTAATTTCTGTAAGGACACTCCCATCTGACCTACAGTCAGCCGGTCTGGGATGGCGACAGTGCAGCCCAAGATGGCACAGAGTTATATCCTGTTTTGTGTTTTTGTTTTCTTTTTCTCATGTGAAGAATTTGAAGGTTTGAATTTTTTCCTCTAAATGCAGTTTTGTCTTTATTTCAAAAAATTGGATTGTGCTTTAGTTTATGTCATTTCATAATTGTTCATGGGAGCAGTGACTCATGCCTGTAACTCCCACACTTTGGGAGGGCAAGGTGGGAGGATCATTTGAGCCCAGGGGTTTGAGACAAACCTGGGCAACATGGCACAAATGCATCTCTACCGAATATTCTTTTTTTGACGGGGGGATGGAGTCTCACTCTGTTGCCAAGGATGGAGTACAGTGGCATGATCTCAACTCACTGCAACCTCCGTCTTCCAGGCTCAAGCAATTCTCATGCTTCAGCCTCCTGAGTAGCTGGTATTAAATCTGTCTACCACCATGCCTGGCTAATTTTTGTATTTTTAGCAGAAGTAGGATTTCACCATGCTGGCAGGTTGGTCTTGAACTCCTGACCTCAGGTGATCCACCTTTCTTGGCCTCCCAAAGTGCTGGAATTACAGCCAATGGTGGTCAGCCTCTACAAAAAAAAAAAAAAAAAATTTAATTAGGGCATGGTGGCATGCATCTGTATTCCCAGTTATTTGGGTGGCTGAGGTGGGAGAATCACTTGAGCCCAGAAGATTGAGCCTGCAGTGTGCCATGCTCACACCACTGCTGTACTCCAGCCTGGGCAGCAGAGTACAACCCTGTTAAAAAAAAAAAAAAAATCTTAACCTAAGAATATCTTTCACCTTAATCTTAAACCTATCACATCCTGATTGTAATTCTTCCACCTGAATGGAGACATGGGTGTGGGAGAGCTTGCCTGTAATCCCAGCTACGTGGAAGGCTGAAACATGAGAATCGCTTGAACCTGGGAGGTGGAGGTTACATGGTGCCACTGCATTCCAGCCTGGGCATCAGCTCCCCCTACTCCAAAAAAAATTAAATTATACCACCCAGGTGATCATTGGATACATGAAGATTTCTACTGTGTTTTCTTAGGGACTGTCATGTCTGTCTTTGTAAAACTGTTTTAACTCTGAAATATTTTGATAAATTTGATGTGGCCAAGGATCCCTCAACAAAGATACTTTCAAGTTTTTTTCTTCCTGTCTAATGTCAGGAAGAGATTCAACCCTTCCCTATCTCACACTCAAGACTATGAAGGACACGTATTAGTAAAACTCCATGTTTGTGGAGTGAATCAGTGAACGACACCTGGACTTTCACCCTAACTTTGTGAAAGTAAATCTTTCACTTTGGTGCATGAATAACTAATTCAATCAGTTAACCTAGAAGAAAGCCAAAAATCCGATCAGAATTAACTGGGTGGGGCTTAAGAAGTCTAATCAAATCTAGTTCTCTCTCTCTCTCTCTTTTTATTTTTTTTATTTTTATTTTTTGAATCTAGTCTATTTCCCAAGCTGGAGTGCAGTGGTATAATGTCAGCTCACTGCAACTTCTGCCTCCTGGGTTCAAGCGATCCTCCTGCCTCAACCTCCCTAGTAGCTTGGACTACAGGCGCACACCACTACACCAGGTTAGTTTTTTCTAATTTTAGTAGAGGTAGGGTTTTACCATGTTGGCCAGCTGGTCTCAAACTCCAGGCCTCAGATGATCCACCATCCTCAGCCTCCCAAAGTGCTAGGATTACAGGTGTGAGTCACTGTGCACAGCCAAAGTGGTTTATTTTTAACATGTATAAAAGGTATGTATTGGAAACATCTGTCTTGTGAATGATGCATAACACTGTCACATAGATTTCAAAGCATCTCACTGATATTTTCAATAATGAGGCCAGGGTGGAGGCTCACACCTGTAATCCCAGCACTTTGGGAGGCCAAGGCGGGTGGTTTGTTTCTGTCTAGGAGTTCAAGACCAGCCTGGACAACATAGTGAAATGCCCTGTCTTTACAAACAGTCAAAAAATAAAAGATTAGCTGGGCATGGTGATGCATGCCCGTGGTCCCAGCTACTTGTGAGGCTGAGGGGGAAAAATCCTTTGAGCCTGGGAGGTTAAAGCTGCACTGAGCGGAGATCGTACCACTGCACTCCAGCCTGGGTGACAGAGCAAGATGCTGTCAGAAAGAAAGAAAGAGAGAGAAAGAGAGATAGGGACAGAAAGAAAGAAGGGAGGGAGGGACA
>NW_012114988.1:3640202-3655023 GCF_000951035.1 Colobus angolensis palliatus | reverse complement strand
GAGAAAGAGAGATAGGGACAGAAAGAAAGAAGGGAGAGAAGGAAGGAAGGAAGGAAGGAAGGAAGGAAGGAAGGAAGGAAGGAAGGAAGGAAGGAAGGAGTGAAAAAGAAAGAAAGGAAGAAAGAAAGGGAGAAGAGAGAGAAAAAAGAAAGAAGGGAGGGAGAGAAGGAAAGAAGAAAGAGAGAAAGAGAAAGAAAGCTTAAATAATGAAAAGAAAACAAATAGAACCCATTCTAGGGATGCCCCATGAATGTCCCCAACCCGCTTATTTGTAGGAACTGAGAGTGTAGGCATGTAGGCTTGTGACACTCCCATTCCCAATGTTTTAGAATCTTGAGTAATTAGAAATTTCCCCCAAAGGTGGGAGGGATGAACTTTCAGGTTCCTCCATGCTCACTAGTCACTGGCTGGAGCACTGGATAGAGAGGAAGGGCTAGTGCGGGTCCTGCCTCCTCACTGCTTGGGAGACGCTCATGCTGATGCAGCAGAGGCAGAATGCTGGCTTTGTGGCCGCTGAGTACAGAGTAGAATTGGAGTAAACTGAGGACTCTTTCACCCTTGCCAGAGCAGTGACTTTGGCCGTAGGAGAAGATGAGATTGCAGGGGCTTGGCCTGAGAGTGATGCCTTTTCTCTGGACTTGTCCTGTGGAACTTTTCCTTGCAGATTGGTGAAGATGAGCGTCCAGACTCCACCCAGACTCCTGGAGCTTGCAGGGCAGAGCCTGCTGAGGGACCAGGCCTTGACCATATCCACCCTGGAGGAGCTGCCTGGGGAACTTCCCCCACCCCAGTTATTGATGAAAAAAAAAAAAAAGGCACTGAGTTGTCCAATCAATAAGATGCAGCCCAAGAAAATCAAGACATTTAAATGAAATTTGTTTATTTTAATCAATTTCCTCCCTTTCTTTATTTTTGAGATAGAGTTTCACTTTTGTTGCCCAGGCTGTAATGTGGAGTGCAATCGGCATCTTGGGTCACTGCAACCTCTACCTCCAGGGTTTAAGAGATTCTCCAGCCTCAGCTTCCCAAATAGGTGGAATTACAGGCATGTGCCACCATGCCCAGTTCATTTTTGTATTTTTAGTAGAGACAGAGTTTCATCACTATGTTGGTCAGGCTGTTCTCAAACTCCTGACCTCAGGTAATCCACCCAACTCAGCCTCCCAAAGTGCTGGGATTACAGTTGGGAGCCACTGCATCCAGCTCCTTTTTTGTTTGTTTGTTTGTTTGTTTGTTTGTTTTATTATACTTTATGTTCTAGGGTACATGTGCACCACGTGCAGGTTTGTTACATGTGTATACATGTGCCATGTTGGTGTGCTGCACCCATTAACTTGTCATTTACATTAGGTATTTCTCCTAATGCCATCCCGACCCCCTATCACCACCCCACAATAGGCCCTGGTGTGAGATGTTGCCCTTCCTGTGTCCAAGTGATCTCATTGTTCAATTCCCACCTATGAGTGAGAACATGCGGTGTTTGGTTTTCTGTTGTTGTGATAGTTCTGTTGTTGTGATAGTTTGCTGAGAATGATGGTTTCCAGTTGCATCCATGTCCGTACAAAGGACAAGAATTCATCTTTCTTATGACTGCATAGTATTCCATGGTGTATATGTGCCACATTTTCTTAATCCAGTCTGTCATTGATGGACATTTGGGTTGGTTCCAAGTCTCTGCTATTGTGAATAGTGCCACGATAAACATATGTGTGCATGTGTCTTTATAGCAGCATGATTTATATTCCTTTAGGTATATACCCAGTAATGAGATGGCTGGGTCAAATGGTATTCCTAGTTCTAGATCCCTGAGGAATCCCCACACTGTCTTCCACAACGGTTGAACTAGTTTATAGTCCTACCAACAGTGTAAAAGTGTTCCTATTTCTCCACATCCTCTCCAGCACCTGTTGTTTCCTGACTTTTTAATGATTGCCATTCTAACTGGTGTGAGATGGCACCTCATTGTGGTTTAGATTTGCATTTCTCTGATGACCAGTGATGATGAGCAGTTTTTCATGTGTCTGTTGGCTGCATAAATGTCTTCTTTTGAGAAGTGTCTGTTCATATCCTTTGCCCACTTTTTGATGGGGTTGTTTGTTTTTTTCTTGTAAATTTGTTTGAGTTCTTTGTAGGTTCTGGATATTAGCCCTTTGTCAGATCAGTAGATTGCAAAAATTTTCTCCCATTCTGTATGTTGCCTGTTCACTCTGATGGTAGTTTCTTTTGCTGTGCAGAAGCTCTTTCATTTAATTGGATCCCATTTGTCATGTATGCTCACGCCTATAATCCCAGCACTTTGGGAGGCCAAGGCAGGCGGATCACCTGAGGTCGGGAGTTGGAGACCAGCCTGCCCAACATGAAGAAACCCCTTCTCAAGTGTTACATGCCTGTATAGTTTTAGTATTTTATTTAAAGGGAATGTGGCTGTCTTTACTGACTACAACCAGTTTAATTCAAGAAGGGCTGCTAGTCATCAGGGGAACAAGCAAGGGTTGGTGCCTCCCAGTGGTTCCAGCTAATACACAATATGGACATCCCCTTCCAGGGCAGCAGGAATAGAGTGGCTCCTTGTGCAGTGAAGCTGACGTCCACCAACCAAGGCTTCTGGAACCATGTGGAGACTCACAAGGAGTGGCCAAGGTCTCAGCATCTGGCGAGCAGTGAAAGACCCTGAGAAGAGGGTGCTGTCCATGTGGATTGGCTCACTGTTCTTGCCCACTAATGTTCCAGACCCTGGGTGTCCACCTAGTGTGTGTTAACCCACTGAACAGCCACAGAAACTAACAAGGAGGTAACAGATGTCTAAAGAGAAGTGAAGAACTGGAGGAGACCAAGCATGGTGGCTCAAAGTTATAATCCCTGCACTTTGAGAGGCCAACGCAGGAGAATCACTTGAGCTCAGGAGTTCCAGACCATCCTGGGCAACAAAGCGAGACCTTGTCTCTACTTTAAAAAGTGTCCAGACGTAGTGACTCACACACCTGTGCTACTAGCTACTCAGGAGGCTGAAGTGGGAGGATCGCTTGAATCCAGGAGATTGAGGCTGCAGTGGGCTATGATTGTGCCACTGCACTCTAGCCCAAGTGACAGAGTGACACCTTTAAAAAACAAACAAACCGTCCAAGATGGCCGAATAGAAACAGCTCCAGCCTCCAGCTCCCAGGGAAAGCAACACAGAAGACGGGTGATTTCTGCATTTCCAACTGAGGTACCAGGTTCATCTCACAGGGGCGTGTCAGACGGTGGGTGCAGGACAGTGGGTGCAGCCCACCAAGTGTGAGCCGAAGCAAGGCGAGGCATGGCCTCACCCGGGAAGCACAAGGGGGAAGAGAATTTCCTTTCCTAGCCAAGGGAAACCATGACACACGACACAGCATGACATTGGGTCACTCCCACCCTAATACTGCACTTTACCAAGGGTCTTAGCAAAGGGCACACCAGGAGATTATATCCCATGCCTGGCTCGGAGGGTCCCACACCCACGGAGCCTCCCTCATTGCTAGCACAGCAATCTGAGATCTAACTGCAAGGCAGCAGCGAGGCTGGGGGAGGGGTGCCTGCCATTGCTGAGGCTTGAGTAGGTAAACAAAGCAGCTGGGAAGCTCGAACTGGGTGGAGCCCACTGCAGCTCAAGGAGGCCTGCCTCCCTCTGTAGACTCCACCTCTGGAGACAGGGCATAGCCAAACAAAAGGCAGCAGAAACCTCTATAAATTTAAATGTCCCTGTCTGACAGCTTTGAAGAAAGTAGTGGTTCTCCCAGCACAGAGTTTGAGATCTGAGAACGAACAGACTGCCTGCCCAAGTGGGTCCCTGACCCCCGAGTAGCCTAACTGGGAGACACCCTAGCCAGCTAGGGGCAGACTGACACCTCACACTTCACACGGCTGGGTACCCCTCTGAGACGAAGAGTGCAGTGGCATGACCTTGGCTCCCTGCAAACTTCGCCTCCTGGTTTCAAGCAATTGTTCTGCCTCATCCTCTTGGATAGCTGAGATTACAGGCGAGCACCACCATGCACTCCAGCCTGAGCAACAGAGCAAAAAAAAAATAATATACCTCGGTCAGCCTAGTAGCTGGAACAACAGGCATGAACCACCATGCCTGGCTTATTTTTGTATTTTTAGTGGAGACAGGCTTCACCATGTTGCCCAGGCTGTTCTTGAACTTCTGGACTCAAGCGATCCACCTGCCTCGGCCTCCCAAACTGCTGGGAGTGAGCCCTTATAGGCGTGAGCCACCACACCCAACCTTGAGTTTATTTATTTATTTATTTATTTATTTATTTAGGAGATGGAGTCTCACTCTGTCACCCAGGCTGGAGCGCAGTGGCATGATCTCAGCTTCCTGCAACCTCCACCTTCCAGGGTTCAAGCAATTCTCCTGCTTTAGCCTCTTGAGTAGCTGGGATTACAGGCATGCACCACAACACCTGGCTAATTTTTGTATAGTAATATCATTTTGTAGTAAAGATGGGGTTTCACCATGTTAGCCAGGCTGGTCTCCAGACCTTGACCTCAGGTGATCTGCCCACCTCGGCCTCCCAAAGTGCTAGGACTACAGGCGTGAGCCACCATGCCCAGCCTATTTTTTTCTTTATAGCAGTTTCAGATTCACAGAAAAAATAAGCAGAAATTCCAGAGTTCTCATCTACTCCTTTCCCCCTTCAATATACAGCACCACCACAGGATCAACACCCACACCAGCGCAGAGCATTCGTCACAATTAATGAGCCACATGGACATATCACTATCACCCAATGTCTATAGTTTACATGAGGGATCATTGCTGGTTTTGTACATTCTATAGATTTTAACAAAGGGATAATGACATGTATCTACCATTAGAGAATCATGCAGAGTAGTTTTGTTTCCCTAAAAGTCCTCTGTCCTCTTCCCATTCATCCCATTGTACTTCCAACCCCTCACAACCACTGGGGTTTCTACTGTCTCCATAGAGAAAGGCAAAAGCCTTTTCCGGAATGTCGAACAGGATGAGTCTTTTCACATCGCCTTCTTTCACTTGTACAATAACGTGCATATAGAAATCTCTCATGTCTTTTTATGGCTTTGTGATAGTTCACTGACTGGATGGATCAGTTTGTTCATCCAGTCACTGACTGAAAGACAACTTGCTTGCTTCCAAGTTTTGGCGATTATGAATAAAGCTGCTATAAACATCCAAGTGCGGGTTTACTCACTTCATTAAATACCCAGGAGCATGATTACTGAATCGTAGGGGAATGGTATGCTTTACAAGGACTTTTTTTTTCTTGGCAATCTCACTTGTTCGATATCGCTGCTCAAGGTCAGGAACTTTGGCTCGATCATCCTGGGGTCCCACTGCTGAGCAGGGAACCTGGCACTCGGTAGCAAATACTGTTGACCACGTGATGCATGGAAATGTTTGTCATCAGTATAGCCACTAAATTGATAACTCGGGGATGTCAACATTAGCTCACTACCAATAATAAAAATAAATTGGATTATGGAAGAAATGGCCCTTGTGATACTGTGGCTACTCCATGTGTGTCATGAAAGTCCAGCAATTGGCCAGGCACAGTGGCTTACGTCTGTAATCCCAGTACTTTGGGAGGCTGAAGCAGGCCGATCACTTTAGGTCAGGAGATTGAGACCAGCCTGGCCAACATGGTTGAAACCCTGTCTCTATTCAAAATACAAAAATTAAATGGGCGTGGTGGCATGTACCTGTAGTCCAAGCTACTAGGGAGGCTGAGGGAGGAGAATTGCTTGACCCAGGAGGTGGAGGTTGCGGTGATTGAAGATTGTGCCACTGCACTCCAGCCTGGGCAACAGAGTGAGACACCATAACAGAAAAAAGAGAAACAAAACAAAACAAAAGGAAGTCCAGCGTGATAAGAGGTACATAGAGGCACATGTGGGCGGGCTTCATTTGTTTTTCATCCTTTAGCCTTTCTCTGGACAGAATTCTCAATGCAAAACATTCCAAAAACACACAGCAAACATCTCTTCTATTCTTCCCCTTATCCCAGACTTCTCTCCAGCATATATGTGCTAGTGTCTTCCAGACATTTCTGTGACTTGCTACACAGAAGATCAGATCAAATGGACATGTCCCTAAAAAGGTAGTAATTTGTCAGATCTGGACTCACTTTGCAGGGTACTGGGACCTCTCCAAGAACCAAGCAGTAGCTCCAGGCACCAGGGCTGCGGGCTCTTCTGTGCATCTTCAGGAGCTTTTATTGACCTTTCTCAGCACAACCCCCTTCTCAATTACCAACTTCCAATCCGAAAATAACATCCCACTAGATCCGGAAATTCCACCCAGTTAACCCTGATTGAGTTTTCAATTTTCCTCTCAAAAAGTGATTTAATTAGATAAGCATTTATGAAAGTGAAAGAATTAACAATAGGATGAAGGTCTAAAATTCATTTATTCACTTATTCCACAAATACTGGTAAAGTTTGTCTAATATGTGACATTCATAGTGATATAGGGAAGGATTTAATATGTTTCTGATGTTAGAATATATATATATATATAATCTTTATTGGAGAACCTTTGGCCACATCAAAGGTATCAAAACTTTTCAGAGTTAAAACAGCTTTAACAAGACAGTAATGTCATCCCTAAAAAAAAACACAATAAAAATCTCAGTGTATCCACTGGTCTCCTGGGCTTTATGCTACCTAACATGGTAGATCATATGCCCATTCGGGTGGAAGACAGGAACTACTGAGGGTGTAATTTATCTCAAGGTTAAGATCAAGGCTTCACTAAAAGACATCAGGCCTACATTACAAACTGAGGTGGGGGCTGGGCCGGACCGGACTGAGTCTAATCTGAGTCTGGGCCAGACCAGACCAGACTAACGGGACCCTGGGAGGGAACCAAGACAACATAAAACATGGCAGGCATTTTGTGGGCATCTAGACAAAAAGATTGAAAGATTTTTTTCTAGATTGAGTTTAAAAATTAAAAAAACGTAATTACGAAAGAAATAATACAGACTCTTAAAACATCATATTGTCTTTGAGAGCAGAGAGGGCAGATACAGTCTTGGCTCCTACTGGAAGGTGAAGCATCATTACTCACAAACATGATGGGCTTCCCTCAGAATACCAGAAGATTGAATCTGAGTGTGTGAGCTGGGGCAGAGCCCAGAGACGAGCAGTGTGGTCAGACGTAAGGAGGGAGACTTTTCAATCTGGAAACACGGATGGTGGAAGCTGTGTCTCTGCAGAGTTTGGGAGAGAAACGAACCTCTTGGGGGACCCTGCACCATCCCCAGGACCCCAGCGAGAATCTTGCACTTTGCGGGATCTTTCTACCATGTTCTGGTTGCCTGTGCTTCGAGAGGTGCTCCTCTGCTGTCTGGGTCAGAGCAGTCTTTGGAGCCCATCTGAAGGGACGGCCTGACTTCATTTCCACTCACAGAATTTCTACTGGGATTCCAAAGTTTCTCCAGGCTTTTGATTGGGGTCTCTAAAATATTTCTGAACTTCCATTGTTCTCCCCCAGGCTGAGCTGTGGGGGAAGCTGAGTCCTCTGCTTCCTGGAAATGACAGCCCATCTCTCTTGCACCCAGGAGTATGGCCACGAACAATGCTAAGAGACACTGTCCCTGAAATCAGCAATGACTAATAAATTCTCCACAAATTCTACAGAGCAATTTGGGTGCACACAGGAAGGCACAAAGCAGGGAGCTCCTCAGCTGCTACTCTGGACCTAAAGAGGCACCTGGGACCAATGGAGGGAACCTTGTCTACCTTGTACAGGAACAGCTGACTCTTCTGATTTTACTGGAAGTGCCAGGCTGTTGGCAGAGCCTGGGACAGGTTCCAGTGTAGGAGTCATCCGTTCCCGGGCTCCCCGGGCCCAGTCTTAGAACGGACAAAACTGCACCTGGAATTCAGTGTGTCTGTTTCTGAGGCAGGGCTTTTCCTTGCCTGTGGTGTTTGCCCTGTCTGCATTTCCAATAGTCAAAAATCTCTGATCAGGCTCTGCTGGCCTCCTCTAGTCCTCAGGAGGGTCTCATTCCAGATCGCATTTATGACTATCTTTCCCAAGACCAGGGGCTGGTCCTCTTTTTTCCTCCAATAAAGATCTGAGGAGAAGGTCACTCTGAGAGCAGACAGTGGATGCTCAGGGAGCTACCTGTAGCAGCCTAGGGTGGGGGAGGTCTGGGAACTCGCTGCAGGCTGGATGGAGCCAGGGGGACTAAGGACAAGAACACAGTCCAGAAAGAGAATGTCCCAGAGGAGCTGATGGGGGCCAGAATAAGTGGGGAGGAGAGAGATGGCAGCAGGGTTGGGGGCCGGGTTCTCTGACTTTCACAGAGCCACGTCCCTGATAAATTGGGGACCTGGGTCAAAGACCCTGAAAGGACCTGGCCCTGGATGTGGGGCTGTGAGTTTCCAAGGCCCTTTGATTTCGCCCTGGTCTACATGAGGTTCCATGGCTGCCCGACCCCGCCCCAGGGGCAGAGAGGCAGTCTAGCGGGGAGACCTGGGGAGAGAGAGTCGGTGGCGAGCATCCACCCTGGATGCAAAGACAAGGGACAGGTCAGAGGGAGGAAGCCTTGGTGTGAGGCCAGGGGAAGGGAGGCCCTTTGGATACGGGGCAGTTCTGTCTCTGCACTTGTCACAGCCTCGCAGGACTGTGAGAATTGAACTTTGCAGGAGGGAATGAGGCAGAATGGGGTCTGGACTGGAGTCCCTGTCATCCAAATGACCCCCTATCTACTCCTGCAAACCAGGGGAAGGTCTTGCTAGGTAGAAGTCAATCCCGGGCCTATCAGGCTGCCTGGCACTTTCTCATGGATCCAGAAGGAACACAGTGATCCTCAGTCAAAAACATCTTGCATTGTCCAGGGCTGAGGATTGTCAGGTGGCCCTGGATGGGTAGACTCTGGGGAAAACCATAGAGAAGATTTTGGAACATTTGACACTCTTAACGCCCAGTGCCTCCCCTTCCTATTAGTCGGGCGCGGTGGCAGGATAATCTCTTCAACCAGGGAGACAGAGGTTGCGGTGAGCTGAGCTCGCGCCGTTGCACTCCAGCCTGGGTGGCAACAAGAGCGAAACTCTGTCTCAAGAAAACAACAACAACAACAACAAAACTTCCGGTGAGTGCCTCTGATCCGCCGCCTGCTGTTCTGGGTGTTGCTGAGGAAGATTAACAAGAAGCAAGGCAGCTGGAAAATGAGCTCAGCAGAATACACGTTGCTCAGTACCTCAGTGCAGATCAGAATAAGATGTTCAGGATAAGATGTGCAGAGCCGTCTTTTTTCTGTTTTTTTCTTTCTTCTTTTTAAAGACAGGGCCTCGCTCTGTTTCTCAGGCTGGTGTGCAGTGGTGCAATCTCAGCTCACTGCACCCTCAGCCTCTCAGGCTGAACCGATCCTCCCGTGTCAGCCTCCCAATTAGCTGGAAATACAGGTGTGTGCCACCAGGCCTGGCTCATTTTGTTTATCTTTTGTAGAGACGAGGTCTCACTGTTGCCCAGGCTGGTCTTGAACTCCTGTGCTCAAGTGATCCTCCCAATTCGGGCTCCCAAAGTGCTGAGATTACAGGTGGCAGCCCCGTGTCCTGCAAAGCCATCTTCATAATCTGTGTGGAAGATGATGGTTATCCCATATCCTTTAATCACTCTTTGTCAGAACATGAACTACTCTCTCACTGCCCATTAGAAACGTACAGGCGAATGAAAGAAAAAAGTGAATATTGTCCCGGCGCAGTGGCTCAGTCCATAATCCCAGCACTTGGGAGGCCAAGGAGGGCAGATCACCTGATGTCAGGAGTTCATACCAGCCTGGCCAACATATTGAAACCTCATCTCTACAAAAATGGAAAAATTAGGCTGGCATGGTGGTGGGTGCCCATAATCCCAGCTACTCGGGAGGCTGAGGCAGGAGAATCACTTGAACCAGGGAGCCAGAGGTTGCAGTGCGCAGAGATTGTGCCACTGCACTCCAGCCTGGGTGACAGAGCAAGACTCCATCTCAAAACAAACAAACAAAAGTTAATATGTCTTAAGTGCAATATAATTCAAAACACTAAGAATTCAAGTACTTTATTCCCTTGGGAAAACTCACCAGAGTGGTTAAAACAGTGACGGCCTTTCCCACAGCACAGCACAGAGGACGCAGCCAGCATCTTCCAGGCCTTAGGACACTGACCTGCTTCTTTCTGAATGGGGATCCGCTCCCTACACACTCCCCTTTGTGCTCCTCAGGTCATGAATATCTCTGAGGCCCATGAGTGTGAGGTCTCTGGCTGGTGGCATTCCTTCCTGTTTCTCAGAACTTTCTTTTTTGGTGGGTATCTGGGCGTAATGGATGTGAGCCTGGGGAGAACAGGCTGGACTCTGCATCAGGACACAGAGGCCCTGGGCGGGCAAACACTGGAGCAAGCAGGGGTGAATTTACCTGGTTTTTACTCAAAGGAGGCCCCTCACCACTGTCTTCCCTGGCACAGTGGCTCCAATAAAAAGAAAAAAGGTGTTAACTCAGCACATTCCCTGGAACAGCAAGCAGAAAATATCCCTCTTGGTATTCGTATAAGTACTAGGACTAGTGTTAGTGTTCGTACTTGTATTGGTATTAGTAATAGTATTAGTATTAGTATTAGCATTAGCATTGTTTATCTGAAAACAGAGAGAAAAGCTGGTTTCTGTCCCCTTTCGATATCATAACTCAAGGTACCCTGGGGATCTCGAGTGCATGGAGCAGGGAGTCTGAAGGAGTTTGTCCTTTGGGTACGAATCCATGGGAAGTGGAGGTGTATTCTGTGGCCAAACTCACTGGCCTCTTTGCTTAGTGGAGACAGAAGGGCCCAGGACCCACCCCTGGGCCTGTGCTTCCAGGGACCCCTCTCTATCTTTCCATATGGTTGCTTGAAAGGGTTCCTGGTCGTCACCCATCACCACTGGCTCTTCTTGAGATGATGCATCCACTGTACACCTGCAGGTGACCCTGTGTAGAAAAAATTACAAGAACCCACGTGGGTCCACATAGAGTGAGGCTGCCTCCAGACAGGCCCAGGGTCCCTGAGCCTCTTAGCCACTGCCAGAGCCTGAGACTGGGGCAGTCACATGGAGACAAATGCATGGGGCTTTAGAAGAGGCTGGTTGGTGGAAGCGGAGGAGGGCACAGATAGAATGCAGGGGTCCCTGGAAGCTTCAGGGCCAGAGGCACTTGGGAGGGAAGAAGGCTTCATGGAGAGAAAAGTCAGGGCTCCTTCCATGCCCTGAGGTCACAGCAGGTTTCCCTCTCTCCCACCTCTCCCTGGGCTCTTGTGTTGGGGAGTCAGGGCTGGCTCAGCTGGGGATCTTTGGTGAGTGGGAAGGACATAGGGCACTCAGGGTCTCAAATGCAACTTTCAACATGATCCTCAAATGAGAGGTTTCACCCAGTGGCCTCCTATCCACAGATCCCATGTCTTCTTGATGGACTCCTGGGGAAGTTGCCCAACCAGGGACATGAGATGTTTCAGTTTTCTCTGCCAAGTGCAGAGAATCTGTGTGAGGCCAGATTCTCAATCTATGTGAGGCCAGCTCTGTCCTGGAGGGTTGTGAGTTTCTAAGTGCTCACACCACATGCTCATATAGGTACATAGCATGAGGTCATTGCAGAGATGCCCCCTGGGCCTGGGGTAATTTCACAGAACCCAGCTGATGAAAGCCTCCTTTCTACTCACCTGGGACCTAGAGACATCAGCCGCCCCTGCCCCATTCACCCAGCATTTTTCTTAGAGTGGAAACCAACTCCGAGCCCAGATAAATGAACACAGCCTCATTGACTTGCGGGGGAAAAGAGAGAATGAGAAGACCAGCGTTGAAAGTGGCATGTCGCGAAGTGGCATAGACAAATGAGGCTGGAGAGGTGCAGCCAAAGGCAGGCGTGGCTCAGGTCTTTGGCAGCTTTGGACTAGGGTGGTGAGGCTGCCTGAGGTCTGTTTTCCAGTTTCCCGTTGTGGCCAGGAGGACTCTGATCCCTGAGACAGGTAACCAGGAGGCAGTAGCAACCATAAGGTGACCACTGCCATGGCCAGGTAGCAGGTCTTGGCATCACCTGGAGTGGTTGCAGATAGCCTGGGGACATTCTGGAGATAGCATCAATGTGACTTGCTCTTATCGTTTCTGGAGTGGACCTGAGGCCTGAGGAAAAGCCATGGGTTGACGGCACCTCCTAGAGCTTGGTCTTGACTCAGTGAAGTTGGGAAGAATAAGTGAAGAGCCAGCATGAAGACCATGACTCAAGGTCTTTGTAGGACATATTAAATTCAAGGCATTTATGTTATTGAGTGGAAAAAACTCAAGCACAGAATAACACGCATGGAACAACTTTGTTCGATAAAAATCGTAAATGTGTATATAGTTTATTCATTCTTAGGCCTCACACAACAGCTGTTCTCAGATGCCTCCCATGGACTATATATATCATGGTGGTGCAGGTGGGAGTAAGGTGAGAGTCAGGATTCCAGTCCCAGCAGCCTTCAAAGCCCAGACCTTTAACTAAGGTCTACCTCAGAGCTGGAACAGAAAAGAGGTACAGTTTCTTTTCTAATTCCATCAGGATCATTCTGGATCTGGCCACAGGGCACGGTGCAGTGTTCTCCCATCTCAGAGGAGAGGCTGGGATCCCAAAAGCCAAATGTGTCCAGATATGTGTTGGCACAAGTTTTGAAAAATAGTCAGAATTTCAGTGAGAAAGGAGGAGTAAGTTGGAAATCTATAGCATAGTAGGGTGACTATAAATAGTAATAATATATTGTATAATTGAAAATACTGAGACAGTAAATTTGAAATATCCCCCTACAAAAAAAGTAAGAATGTGAAATGGTAGGAATGCCAATTAGCATGATTTCACTATTCCACATTGAATAATATGAATACATTAAAACATCCTACTGTACTGCATGAACAGATACAATTTTTATTAATAAAATGTTTATAAAATATGGAGAAGAAAAAACTTTATGGGCATGACATAGGAATAGCAGTGATTGGTCTCAGGAAGATGGAAAACTGCAAACAAAGATAAAATCAGTACTAAGCAAAGGAACGCAAGATAACAGAAAACCCAATATAAGAGCCAGAAAATAGCAAAAGTCCCAGTCAGGGTGTCATGTCCAAGATTCTTCCAAAGAAACCCAAAGAAGGAAGAAAGGGGTGGGAATTTCCTGTCTCTGAAATCCTCTCATTTCCTGGAATATCTAATGACTATTCTACCTGCTAATTAAAGAAACACCACTATCAATATTAGACAGATCAATGAGACAGAAAATTAACAAGGATATTCAGGACTTGAACTCAGCTCTGGACCAAACAGACCTAATGGACATCTATAGGACTCTCCACCCCAAATCAGCAGAATATACATTCTTCTCAGCACTACATCACAGTTATTCTAAAATTGACCACCTAATTGGAAGCAAAACACTCCTCAGCAAATGCAAAAGAATGAAAATCATAAAATAAGAGAAATAAATAAGTTCTTTGAAATCAATGAGAGCAACACACAACATACCACAATCTCTAGGACATAGCTAAAGCAGTGTTTAGAGGGAAATTTAGAGCACTAAATGCCCATGGGAGAAAGGGGGAAAGATCTAAAATTGACATCCTAACATCACAATTAAAAAAACTAGAGAAGCAAGAGCAAACAAATTCAAAAGCTAGCAGAAGACAAGAAATAACTAAGATTACAGTACAACTAAAAGAGATAGAGACACAAAAAGCCCTTCAAAAAATCAATGAATCCAGGAGCTGGTTTTTTGAAAAGACTAACAAAATAGATAGACCACTAGCCAGACGAATTAAGAATAAAAGAGAGAAGACTCAAATAGACACAATAAAAAATAGTAAAGGGGATATCACCACTGATCCCACAAAAATACAAACTACCATCTGAGAATACTACAAACACTTCTATGCAAATAAATTAGAAAATCTAGAAGAAATGGATAAATTCCTGGACACATAAACCCTCCCAAGACTAAACCAGGAGGAAGTCAAATCCCTGAATAGACCAATAACAAGTTCTCAAATTGAGGCCATAATTAATAGCCTACCAACCAGAAAAGTCCAGGACCAGATGAATTCACAGCCAAATCCTACCACAGGGACAAAGAGGAGCTGATACCATTCCTCTGAAACTATTCCAAACATTACAAAAAGAAGGATTCCTCCCTAACTCATTTTTATGAGGTCAGCATCATCCTGACACCAAAAGCTGGCAGAGACACAACCAATAAAGAAAAGTTCAGGCCAATATCCCTAGTGAACGTCGATGTGAAAATCCTTAATAAAATACTGGCAAACCGAATCCAGCAGCAGCAGCACATCAAAAAATTTATCCCTGGGATGCAAGGCTGGTTCCACATATGCAAATCAATAAATGTAATCCATCACATAAACAGAACCAATGACAAAAACCACATGATTATTTCCATATGTGCAGAAAAGACCTTCAATAAAATTCAACACCCCTTCTTGCTAAAAACTCTAGATAAACTAGGTATTGATGGAACGTATCCAAAAATAACAAGAGCTATTTATGACAAACCAACAGCCAATATACTGAATGGACAAATCTAGAGGCATTCCCTTGGAAAACTGGCAAATGCAAGGATACCCTCTCTCACCACTCCTATTCGACATAGTATTGGAAGTTCTGGCCAGGGCACTCAGGCAAGAGAAAGAAATAAAGAGTATTCAAACAGGAAGAGAGGAAGTCAAATTGTCTCTGTTTGCAGATGACATGGTTGTATATTTAGAGAACCCCATCGCCGGGCGCGGTGGCTCAAGCCTGTAATCCCAGCACTTTGGGAGGCCGAG
>NW_012114988.1:3599954-3640132 GCF_000951035.1 Colobus angolensis palliatus | reverse complement strand
AGAGAAAGAAATAAAGAGTATTCAAACAGGAAGAGAGGAAGTCAAATTGTCTCTGTTTGCAGATGACATGGTTGTATATTTAGAGAACCCCATCGTCTCAGCCCAAAATCTCCTCAAGCTGATAAGCAACTTCAGCAAAGTCTCAGGATACAAAATCAATGTGCAAAAATCACAAGCATTCCTATATACCAACAATAGACAGAGAGCCAAATCATGAGTGACCTCCCATTCACAATTGCTACAAAGAGAATAAAATACCTAGGAATACAGCTTACAAGGGATGTGAAGAACCTCTTCAAGGAGAACTACAAACCACTGCTCAAGGAAATAAGAGAGGATACAAACAAATGTAAAAACATTCCATGCTCATGGATAGGAAGAGTTCATATCATGAAAATGGCCATACTGCCCAAAGTAATTTGTAGATTCAGTGCTACCCCCATCAAGCTACCTTTGAGTTTCTTCATGGAATGAGAAAAAACTACTTAAAACTTCATATGGAAACGAAAAAGAATCTGTATACACAAGACAATCCTAAGCAAAAAGAACAAAGCTGGAGGCATCATGCTACCTGACTTCAAACTATACTACAAGACTACAGTAACCCAAACAGCATGGTACAGTTACCAAAATGGATATGTAGACCAATGGAACAGAATAGAGTCCTCAGAAATAATGCCACACATCTACAACCATCTGATCCTTGGCAAATCTGACAAAAACAACCAACTGGGAAACAATTCCCTATTTAATAGTGTTGGGAAAACTGACTAGCCATATGCAAAAGACTGAAACTGGACCCCTTCCTTACACTTAACTCAAGATGGATTAAAGACATAAATGTAAGACCTAAAACCATAAAAACCCTAGAAGAAAACCTAGGCAATACCTAGGCAATACCATTCAGGACATAGGCACGGGCAAAGACTTCATGGCTAAAATACCAAAACCAGTGGCAATAAAGCCAAAATTGACAAATGGGGCCGGGCGCGGTGGCTCAAGTCTGTGATCCCAGCACTTTGGGAGGCTGAGATGGGCAGATCACGAGATCAGGAGATCGAGACCATCCTGGCTAACATGGTGAAACCCCGTCTTTACTAAAAATACAAAAAACTAGCCGGGCAAGGTGGCGGGCACCTGTAGTCCCAGCTACTCCGGAGGCTGAGGCAGGAGAATGGCGTAAACCCCAGAGGCAGAGCTTGCAGTGAGCTGAGATCCGGCCACTGCACTCCAGCCTGGGCGACAGAGCAAGACTCCGTCTAAAAAAAAAAAAAAAAAAAATTGACAAATGGGATCTAATTAAAATAAAGAGCTTTTGCACAGCTAAAGAAACTATCATCAGATCATCAGAGTCAACAGGCAACCTACAGAATGGGAGAAAATTTTTGTTATCTATCCATCAGACAAATGGCTAATATCCAGAATCTACAAGGAACTTAAACAAATTTACAAGAATAAAATAACCCCATCAAAAAGTGGGTGAAGGATATGAGCAGACAATTATCAAAAGAAGACACTTATCTGGCCAACAAACATATGAAAAAAAGCTCATCATCACTGGTCATTTGATTTGCATTAGAGAAATGCAAATCAAAACCACAATGAGATGCTATCTCACACCAGTTAGAATGGTGATCATTAAAAAGTCACGAAACAACAAATGCTAGAAAGGATGTGGAGAAATAGGAATGCTTTTATACTGTTGGTGGGAGTGTAAATTAGTTCAACCATTGTGAAAGACAGTGTGGCAATTCCTCAAGGATCTAGAACCAGAAATACCATTTGATCCAGCCATCCCATTACTGGGTATATATCCAAAGGATTATAAATCATTCTATAAAGACACATGCACTCTTATGTTTATTGCAACACTATTCACAACAGCAAAGACTTGGAACCAACCCAAATGCCCATCAGTGATAGACTGGATAAAGAAAATGTGGCACATATACACCGTGGAATACTATGCAACCATAAAAAAAATTGTTCATGTCCTTTGCAGGGACATGTATTTAGCTAGAAATTGTCATTATCAGCAAACTAACACAGAAACAGAAAACCAAACACCGCATGTTCTCATTTCACAAGTGGAAGTTGAACAGTGAGAACTCATGCACACAAGTAGGGGAATATCACACACTGGGGCCTCTTAGGGTGTGGAGGGCTAGGGGAGAGATAGCATTAGGAGAAATATCTAATGTAGATGATGGGTGCAGCAAACCATCGTGGCATGTGTATACCTATGTAACAAAACTGCACGTTCTGCACATGTATTGCAGAACTTAAAGTATGAAAAAAAAAAGAAAAAAAGAAAGAAAAGAAATACCCATAAAATAATACGAATGTTGGCTGGTCACAACAGAAGCATGAAAATATCAAGCAGTAACTTCATATAGTAGCAAGGAAAGAGCTTGCAAAATTAGCTACAAGAATAAAGATAAGCCTTGACCAATAAGACCCAAAGAAGCAGGACGGGGTTAAGCTGGCTGACACTGACTGGGTCCAACACAGCATTGGGTTTGACCTATGCCCTACCCCAGAACTAATTATACACTCGTTATGACACTAAGTCACACACCAGTGCCAGGACAGTTCTGAGCATGTCCATATTTAGTATAAAAATAGGTGACATCTAGCCAGGCACAGTGGCTCGTGCCTGTAATCCCAACACTTTGGGAGCCCAAGGCAGGCGGATCAGCTGAGGTCGGGAGTTTGAGACCAACCTGACCAACATGGAGAAACCCTATCTCTACTAAAAATACAAAATTAGCCGAGTGTGGTGGTGCATGGCTGTAATCCCAGCAACTCAGGAGGCTGAGGCAGAAGAATTGCTAGAACCCAGGAGGCAGAGGTTGCAGTGAGCCAAGATCCCACTATTGCACTCCAGCCTGTGCAACGAGAGCAAAATTCCATCTCAAAATAAATAAAAAATAGGTGACAGACACCTCAGTTCTAAGAAAACTTCATCATTTTTTCTTGAAATCCTAGTAATTATTCCATCCTCTCCTTAGAGATCCTATAAAATTAGAAACCCAAACTCCCTTGCACATGACTCACTCTCCCAAGTACGCCCTCTCTTGAGTGTGTACCTTTGCTTTGCAAAAGACACTTCCGTTTTACTTCGTTCTGCCCACTTTCTAAACTCTTCCCTGCAGTGGTGTCAAGAATGTGGACACCGGCTGGTGATTGAGTCTCTCAGGCACCTGGAGATGACCGAAGCACTATGGCAGTAGGCAGAGTCTAAAAATCAAACAGGATATCACAATTCACTCTCTGGTTTTTCCTGGCAGAAAAATCCAACAACTTTGGCCCCATATTACAACATTTGGTTGTAAGTATGTGGCTTTATTTCTGGGTTTTCTGTTCCATTGGTCTATGTCTCGACCTTTATACTGGCACCATGCAGTTTTGCTTACTATTGCCTTACCATATAATTTGAAGTCAGGTAATGTGATGCCTCCATATTTGTTCATTTTGCTTAGGATTGCTTTGGCTCTTCAGCCTCTTTTTCAGCTTCATATGAATTTTAGGATTCTTTTTGTAATCTTGTGAAAAATGATGTTTGGCCGGGCGCGGTGGCTCAAGCCTGTAATCCCAGCACTTTGGGAGGCCGAGACGGGCGGATCATGAGGTCAGGAGATCGAGACCATCCTGGCTGACACGGTGACACCCTGTCTCTACTAAAAATACCAAAACTAGCCGGGCGAGGTGGTGGGCGCCTGTAGTCCCAGCTACTCGGGAGGCTGAGGCAGGAGAATGGCGTAAACCCGGGAGGCGGAAAGTGAGCTGAGATCCGGCCACTGCACTCCAGTCCAGGCGACAGAGCAAGACTCCTCCTCAAAAAAAAAAAAAAAAAAAAAGAAAAATGATGTTTGTATTTTGGTATGTGCAATTTTTAGATTGACGTTTTTAGATTAATGTTTGATGTTTGCAGTTTTTAGATTGCTTTGGGCAGTGTGGTCATTTTCATGACATTGTGCCTCTCAATCCATGAGCATGGGATGTTTTTCCTTTTCTTTGTCATCTGTGATTTTTGTCAGCAGTGTCTTCTAATTCTCCTTGTAGAGATCCTTTACCTAATGGTTAAGTGTATGCCTAGGTTGTTTTTGCTGTTGTCACTGTTTTTGTTTTTGCTGTTTTGCAACCATTGTAATGGGATTCTGTTCTTGATTTGAATCTCAGCTTCCTTGTTGTTGGTTTAAATCAGTGGTACTGATTTGTGCATATAGATTTTGTACCTGAGACTTAACTGAATTCATTTATCTCATCTACCAGTCTTTTGGTGGGATCTTTTGGGTTTTCTAAGCACACATGATCATATCATTGGCAAACACAGGTAGTTTCACTTCCTTCTTTCCAATTTAAATGTCCTTTATTTCTTTCACTTGCCGGATTGCTCTGACAAGAACTTTCAGTCCTTCATTGATTACAATGGGTGAAATGAGCATCTTTGTCTGCTTGTAGTTCTTACCGGGAATACTTTCAACATTTCTTCATTCAATATGATGTTGCATATGGATTTGTCATTTTTGGCTTTTATTATTTTGATGTATGTTCTTTCTTTGTATAGTCTGTGTAAGCATAGTCTATTATTTTACAAACTTAGTTTGTGTTCTATTTTACCTGAGTACATTCTGCATTTGGCATCTATTTTATCTGATGTAAGTACAGCTACTCTTGCTGTTTTTTAGTTTCCAGTTGCATGGAATATCTTTTTCTACCCCTTCACTTTCAGTCTACATGAATTCTTATAGGTGAAGTGAGTTTCTGGAAAGCAGCATATAGTCGGGTCTTACTCTTTTACTCATTCAAGAACTCTATGCCTTTCACTTGCATAATTGAGATAAATTGTATTCATTGTTATTATTGATAAAGGCTTAATACTCCCGTTTCATTTCTTGTTTTCTGGTTGTTTAGAGACTTCTCTCTTCCATCCTTCTTTTCTTATTGTCTTTCTTTGTGTTTAAGTCATTTTCTCTAATGGAATCCTTGGGATGTGACATTTCTGGCCAGAAACCTCTGTAGCTGGGGGCACCTTTGCCGGAGTTTTGATGGGGTTCACTGGGTTTGTTCTTCCCACTCAGCCTGGTAGACTCTGCTTGACTCATGCTTCAGGCCTGGATCACATGCCTACTAAGGGCGAGTCAGGGCAGGAGTGGTGAGGGGTGTGTGAGGGGATCTGGCCACTTTGGACAGTCACTGGCTCCTGCAGCAGTGGGACAGGCAGCTCCAGCTGCCAGCACAGGTGCCAGATTTTTGCAAGGCTGCAAATGAACCAGGCACAACACAGGCAGCTTCCATGTTTGTCCCTGGAGTACACGGTGGGGTCTGAAAACTTGCAAATGCCAGAAAGTGCAGAACCCCAAAAAGGGGGTCACAGACCTGGCTCAGGAAGCTCCCAAATCTGGGCTCCTGGAAGAGCTTCAGTAGTAGCTCTTCTCTTTCTCTCTTCACCTACAACTTGGTGAGCAAGGGGCATGGTTCAGCTTTGTTTGTGTTATTGCTCTTTTAGCCCTACCATTAGGTGGGTCCCGAGTTCTTGTCCTATGACCAGGAAGAATGAAATATGCGGACAAGTGGACAAAAAGGAGCTTTATTGAGCAATAGGACAACTCAGAGACCCACAGTGAGTAGCTTCCTTCTGTAGCCAGGGTGTCCTGATGAGTGTTCAGCCCTGAGCAGAGACGAGGCCCTGGGGTGGGTGGCTCCTCTCTCCTGGCAGGTTGTTCCATCATCACCACAGTCCTCAGTAGAGAGGAGGCCCTGGGGTGGGCTGCTGCTCTCTCCAGGAAAGTCGTCTCATCATCTCCACAGCTCTCAGGAGAGAAAAGGCCTCGGAGGGGTTGCTTCTCTGCAGGAAAATCATCGCAAGAGTGGGTAGTTTCTCTGCCACTGCTCATCCTGATGTTCTCCCTGAGTCTGGGGCTTTTTTGGGCATCATGGAGGAGGAAGTATGTGCTGCTTGGGTCATAGGTACCCATGGGCAGGCACAGAAAAGGCACCACATGTCCCCACTCTGGTCGGTAGGACTGGTGGCCCGCCCATGGGCTTCAGGCCCTCCTTGGTCAGAAAGTAGAGCCTCACCAGATACCCTTGCCTTCCCATGCAGGAGTCTGTCTGCCTCCCACCACCACCCATGGCGCCCAGGTCACTCGCACCAAGGAGCATCCAAAGGCCAGCGCTGATCTGTCCTCAGCCCCCTCTCAGCCTCCCTCCCATGCTCATCAGGGCCCAAAGCCCAGAGTGTTATGACAGCAGGGGACAGTGCATCAGCATTAACCTGAGTGTGCACACACTCGCCTGGGCTGTGATAGCATACAGGCTTGACCCCAACCCCACTCCAAAATTAGAGCAGGTGCCAGGAGGGATCACACAGCGGGAGCAGACACCCCCTTGCGGCAGGGGAAGGGGAAACCTCCTGGGGCCTCAAGAGTACTGGGGGACTTTGGTTGGAACTGTGACCCGAGCAGCTTCAGTTGCATCTTTGGAGCTACTGTCCTGCCAACTCAGGAGGGCCAGGACTCCCTCTTGTCCCAGGCTCCCATCAGCTGCAAAGTGTGCATAGCCTCGGCAGTGCCCTCTCTCTGTGTTTCCCCATAGACGTGACAGGTGAGATACAGGTTCACAGCAGCTCTGGCCAACCCTGCAAAAACAAACCCCATCCTTCTGGGTCTGGTTTAATGAGCCCCAACTCCAGTTAAGTATACTGGAGGCTAACCGCAGGCAGTGAGGAGTGAGGCTGAGGCTTTGTAGAGGGTCCAGACCTGGGAGCGGGTCCCATTTAGCCATGAGAGGGTGTGGGTGGCACAGCTGGCTCCCTCAGGGACATGGGACACAGGCCTGGCTCAAAACTCTGCCAAGGTGGGGTGCCTCCAGGGGTGGATCGTGGTCCCCAGACCCAGCAATTAGGAACATCAGGCTCTGCGGTCACCCCTGTGGGGGGCAGATCTTGGAAATGCAGCCTCAGGAGGATTAGCACAGAACCTCCCTTCGAGACCCAGGACCTTGGCACTGTTAGTAGAGTGGGCACAGTGGCCCCATAGCTGTTCAGGTCATTGAACTGGGCATGATTTCTGCTTCCCAACCCAGACCCCTGTAGCTTGACCCCAGCTCTGCCAACCACCTCAAGCCCATCGTCTCCTCGGGGCCCCTCTTTGCCCATCCCTTTGTGCCCAACTGAGTTGCTCCTTGCAGGTGAAAAAATAAGGAAAAAACAGATGACTGAAGAGAAGTAAAGAATGGGTGGAGATCATTGACACACCCATAATCCCAGCACTTTGGGAGGCCAAGATCGGTGGATCACTGGAAGCCAGGAGCTCAAGACCAGCCTGGTCACCATGAAAAAACCCCGTCTCTACTACAAATACAAAAATTAGCAGGTTTGGTGCTTGGTGGCACTTGGCCCCAAAGGAAAGGATTGCAGTGAGCCCACATGGCACCACTGCACTGCAGCCTGAGTGAAAAAGCAAGATTTTGTCTCAAAAAAAAAAGCAAAGAGCAAGAATGGGTGGGAATTAGATGTTTTGGAGCTGAACCTTAATCACAGACGATGTAGTACTTCATTATTTTTCCATCAGTAACTCAATAACTAGAGATTTCTGATGTATAAATCGCTAAAACAAGTCAATCAAATACAGAGGACACCAGAAAGTTTTCATTGAGGTTCTTTATTTCTGATATTTCTGGGTAACCATCCTTGCAGGGATAACATGCTCGTCACTGTAGAACTTTAGCTTCTCTTTCTGACTCTGCAGGACACGGGTCCCAGAAGGTCTCATTGACTCTACCTCAACATTTTCCTCCAGTCTTGCCCTGGCTGTTACGTTGTTTCCATCACACTGAACACCTGTCTGGAGCAAAGAGTTCTGTGCTTCCTTTAAGTTGCATATGGCCTGGTCACAGTCATTCATGCCAGTAATCCCAGCACTTTAGGAGGCCGAGGCAGGAGAATCCCATGCGCCCAGCAGTTTGAGACCAGCTGGAGCAACATAGCGAAACTCTGTCTGAAACATTCTTTAATAAAAATTTTTTAATTATTAAAAAAGGAAATAAGAAAAAACAAAAATAACTTGCACGTACATACTAGATTTTAGTGTCCAGGTGCCTGAAAGAGAACTTTGGATGGATCTACCCCGCTAGGCACGCCTTCCCTAGCAGCAAAGATGGAACTCCAGTTCCTCAGACGGTGATGAGCCGCAGGAAGGGCAGGGGGCAGGGCCAATGAAGATCCTCCTGGGCTGCCTGACTTCCCTCAATGTCCGCATCAGCTCAGCCCGAAGTGGGGTGAAGATCTCCCAGTCGACATGAACCAAGGAATTCAAACTCTCGTCAGGGGCGGGATACATCTCCAGGCTTAACTTGCTCAGCCCACTGGTGTGGCCCAGCAGGTCCTTCAGGGCGTCCATAGACATGAAATTTCTGCCAAAGTAGAAGGTGGTGAGCTGGGAGCAGCGGCTCAGACCGGGAAGGATGTCACTGAGTTGGGAGTAGTGGATCTGACAGCCCTCCAAGATGAGGGTCTCGAGAGTGGCAGCAACTTTCTCTAGCAGAGCTCCGAGGGGTTCAAGACTGATGCGGAACAGCGGCACGTAGCTGAGATTCAGATGTTTTAGGTAACCGAGGCTTGGATACTGGGAGAGACACTTCACGTCCTCTTCCATTAGATAGCCACAAGTCAATTCCAAGTTCTCCAACGGGTTCTGGAGGCACCTGTGGAGATCAAGAAGTTAGTTCTGGGCAATGGTACCAGTTAGATGAAGATGGTGGGGAATAACTTAAAGGGAAATGCCTGCTTCACCCAAACACAAGTTTATTCCCATCACGTGATGATGGACCGCATGCAAGCTGCTGTGTGATGAGGACTCTAATCATTCAGGATAGTCCCATTTTAGGCTCAGCCCTTTCACCATTGCTTGTGTGATTGGTTCAAAGTTGCAAAATCTCTAAAACCTTGTTTCTTTTAGCAGAAAACTTCATATCTGAGCCACAGGTACCCAGTGGGAGATATGCACAAAGAACTCAACTGAGCAAGGTCTAGGGACATCAGCTAGGGTTACCTGCCGGCAGGGGCTCCCGGACATGCCTGCATCTGCAAACCACCTATCACTTTTTACCACTCACGCCTACTCCCTCACCCTCCGTCCTGGAAACACTCATTTCCCATGTCAATTACCTTTCCTGGGGTTCAAAACAACCTTTTACAGGCAAGGAATTAGAGACAGGATCATTTGTCATCACTAAGCTTCTACTGTGACATGCTCAGGTTTGATGCACCTTCCCTCCTTTCATACCCTCCTCTGTTACCTCTTTTACATCATATCAACTTGAAACACACTTTGTAACAAGAAATTCACACGCTCACCCTCAGTAGAACTGAAATCCCCACTAACTAAATTATACATGATATCCCTCTCTAGCCTCTACCCCAGGTGACCCCGCTGCCTTTATTGGAGCGATACTGTGATAGCCACTCCAGGACATGCAGCACTGAATGGGACATGTATTCACCTTCTGGTGTCCCCTTCACTGTGACATTACCACTGACTGGCACACAGTACATGCCTTCCAGTGTTTGCTGTAACAAAACAAGGCCGTGCTGTGGTCTGCAGAGAAAGTGCGCGATCCCTTCTCACCTGATCAGCTGTTCCAGGTGCCCACAGAAGAAGGTGACCAATTTTATTTTAAGCAACTGGAGGTGTTCCAGCCTGAGGAACACAGAGCTGAATTTGGCGACTAACCGTCCCTCGAGGTCATTGTCTGACGTGTAATGATGGCACCTGGAGAAAATGAGTTTGCGAAGATTCTTCATCTCCTTCAGGTAACAACGAAGCTTTCTTATCAGATGCGGCCAAGACATGTTGCGGATTTCCAGCTCCTGAATACTATTCAGGTGGATTATTTTCAATGACTTTCTGAGATATTTAATCGGCGTTAGATAATTCACCAGCTTACTACAGCACAGGTGTACTGAACCTCTCCTTTGGTAAACCCACCGAAAGAGGTATCTCAGGCACTCATCCTGGGGTATTTCCTTGAGGCAGACGTCTATGAACACCTTTAAGGGCTGGTGCTCTCCTGTACTTGGACAGTCCTCTGCTGTCTGCCTCTTACTCGTGGCCTCTGGGGAGCAGGGCAGGGCCCAGGCTCCAGGCCATATGGCCCAGAAATTCTCATCAACATCCCGCAAATCCAGCACTTCAAGTGTCCACCTCCTGTGGGTAAAGTAAGGGAGAGGCTCAGAATTTAGAAGGACCCATCCCTGACCTTTGCTTTCATTCTCATCCCATTAATCAGCTGCTCCTGTCCTCGGTGCTCCCTCTTCTCTCTCTGTCTTTCTCGATTCCTTTTCCCTATTGATTCTGACTGGTCCCCACTTCCAGTCCCTTTGCCTTCCACTGGGTAAAGTGAGGTTTCTGTTCCCACAGTGGACCCTGTATGAGGAGCAGTCCTTTCTCTGAGGATCTGGACAATGGCCAAAGCCTCCCTGAGCTTCCTCACCAGCACCATCAGAAGACTCTGGGCCACTCTTGGGCTCCGCCTGACCCTGCTGTTCTTTCCCTGGACACCTGAGCCCTATCTACCAGCCCTCTTGGGCCACCTCACCTGGGGCGATCCTTCTGTGTGAGCACCATATGAAGCCCTTCCAGCAATGCTTTTAAGGTCTCCAGATGAAGCGTCTTCATGAGCGATCCCAGAGGGAGATGGGTGAAGGGCCAGGCCTGCACCATCACCGTCAGAGCCTTGAAGTGTCTCCTGCTGAAGGCCTCCATGAAGAGTGGGAGATAGAGCACCCTGGGCAGCTCCTCCATGGCAGAGACGGTCAAGGCCTGGTCTCTCAGCAGGCTCTGCCCTGCCAGCTCCAGGAGTCTGGGTAGGGCCTGGATGCTCATCCTGATGGATTTGCAAGGAAAACACTCTAGAAGACAAACCCAGGGAAAACACATCACTCTCGGAGCAAACACAATCACCTCGTCTTCTCCTAGGACCATATCCTTGCTCTGGTAGAGGTAGAAAAATTACCAGTTTACCCCAATTCCACTCTGCACTTTGTGGCCTCAAGTCTATATTTTTGCTGCTGCTGGTACCAGGAAGAATGTCTTCCAAACACCAAGGAGGGAGGGGTGAAGGAGACCACTGGCCCATTAATTTTCATCCATTGCTCCACTGAATCCCAGAACCACCGGACAGCGTCACTGAGGATCCTGAAAGCTAAGTTCTACCTCTTTGAGGAAAAATGTCTTGTCACTTACCACCCTAAGCAATGAGAATGACAGTATCCTGTGGCCCCAGACAGCCTACATTCTCAGCTCACACCATGAACATGCTGGGGGAACACTAAAGGGACTCCCTAAAATCAATGCCATTATTTTTTATCTTGAAAGTTTTCAACCAGAAAGGGACCGGGTGCTGTGACTCATGTCTGAAATCCCAACACTGCTGGAAGCCAAGGCAGGCAGATCACTTGAGATCAGGAGTTCGAGAACAGCCTGGCTTACATGAAACCCTGTCTCTACTAAATACAAAAAAAATTAAGAATCGTATGACTCCAGAAGGCAGAGGTTGCAGTGAGCTGAGATCGCAGCACTGCACTCCAGCGTGGGTGACAGAGTTAGATTCTGACTCAAAGAGAAGCAAATTGATTAATTAATTAATTTAAATATTAGCCAGGCATGGTGGTGCATGACTGTAATCCTAGCTACTCTGGAGACAGAGGAAAGAGAATCACTTGAACTCCAGAGGCAGAGTTTTCAGTGAGCCCAGCTCAGGGCCTGCACTCAACCCTGGGTGAAAGAGTGAGACTCCATCTCAGAAAAAAGGAAAAAACTTCACTGGAACTGTGAAAGTGGTGTGATGGTATTCTACAGCATTTGGAAGGTACGTATAGAAATACTAACTGTAGCTGGGCGTGGTAGCTCACTCCTGTAATCCCAGCACTTTGGGAGTCTGAGGCGGGCAGACCACTTGAGGTCAGGAGTTTGAGACCAGCATGGCCAACATGGCGAAACTAAAAATACAAAAATGAGCTGGGCATGGTGGTGAGTGCCTGTAATCCAAGCTACTCAGGAGGCTGAGGCAGGAGAATCTCATGAACCCGGGAGGCAGAGGTTGCAGTGAGCTGAGATCGCCCACCCCATGGCACTCCAGCCTGGGCAATAGAGGGAAACTCCATCGCAAAAAAAACAAAAACCAGAAACTGTAAAAGGGGTATGATGCTATTCTAGAGCATTCTAACTCTAAGATGAAGGTTCCAATACACATCGCTTCCACATATTCACAATTACCCACTTTTGGACAGATCCTAGGGGCAAAGATAAATCCCGTGATCTCAGCAAAACTCCATTCTGGAGATCGGTGTGTGGGATGCCTTTAAGGATTTTATGAAAATGAAAGCACACTTGGAGAATCACAATAACACCAAGTCTATGAACTGTTACTGAAGGCACAAAAACAAATAACTGCAAATGTCAAGAAATAAAAATTCAGTTAACTGCAAATTTTTTTTTTTTTTTTTTTTGAGACGGAGTCTCGCTCTGTCGCCCAGGCTGGAGTGCAGTGGCCGGATCTCGGCTTACTGCAAGCTCCTCCTGCCTCAGCCTCCCGAGTAGCTGGGACTACAGGTGCCCGCCACCTCGCCCGGCTAGTTTTTTGTATTTTTTTTAGTAGAGACGGGGTTTCACCGTGTTAGCCAGGATGGTCTCGATCTCCTGACCTCGTGATCCACCCGTCTCGGCCTCCCAAAGTGCTGGGATTACAGGCTTGAGCCACAACTGCAAATTTTAATAAATTTTTTTAAAAACTGCTTTGATAAGAATTTTAAAATGACAAAAACCAAGCACAAATCACAATTTGAGTGATGAAGACAAAACTACATTTAGAGGAAAAATGAAAGCCCAAATTTGTTCATCTCACGAAACAGACAGGAAAATATTCTGTGCCACCTGGGGCTGCGTGTCTCCATCCCTGACTGGCTGGCTGCAGATCAGACGGGCATGACCCTACGAAGGTGGTGACTTACCAGAGCTGGACTCACTTTGCAGAGTTCTGGGACCTCTCAGAGAACCAAGCAGTAGCTCCAGGGCTGTGCATCTCTTCTGTGCACCCTCAGGAGCTTTTATGGACCTTTCTAACCCCACCCTTCCCTTCTCAATCACCAGCTTCCAATCAGAAAATGATACCTGATTAGATCTTGTAGTTCCACCCAGTTAATCCGGATTGAGTTTTCAGCTTTCTTCTGGCTGATTGAATTAGATACACATTTATGAAAGTGAAAGAATCAATAATAGAGTAAAAGTCCAAAAGTCATTCGTTCATTTATTCTCCAAACACTGATGAAGTTTGGCTAGTAGATGACTTTCATAGTGAAGTAGGGAAAGGATTAATCTGTTCCTAATATTAGACAAAACAAAACAAAACTGAAGGTGTCCTTATTGGAAGATGTTTGACCGCAGAGAAATTATCAGAACGTTTCAGAATTAAAACAGCTTGAAGAAGATAGTGATGTCATTCCCAAAAAAACAGAATAAAAAGCTGTGTATATTCAACGGTTGCCTGGGTTTTGTGCTGTCTAACATAGCAGATCATACGCACATTCCAGTAGAAGAAAGGAACCACTGAGGGTGTGATCCATCTCAAGCCTAAGTCAAGGCTTCACTGAAGGAAATCAGGAGCTTTTATGGACCTTTCTAACCCGACCCTGTGGGGTGACCAAGTGAGGTGGGGACTGAGAAGAATGGGTCGATGTGTTCTGATGGGACCCTGGAAGGGAACGAAGACAATATAAAATATGGCGATTATCTTGTGGGCATCTAGATGTCGGGACTGAAGGTCTTTTGTCTAGATTGAGTTGATTGATTGATTGATTGACTGATTGATTGATTTTGAGACAGGGCCTCGTGTGTCACCCAGGCTGCAGTGCAGTGGCAAGATTTTGGCTCACTGCAGCCTCGACCTTCTGGGTTCAAGTAGTTCTCCCACCTCTGCCTCCCAAGTAGCTGGGATTACAGGCGCACTCCACCATGCCCACTAATTTTTGTAATTTTAGTCGTGATGGGGTTTCATCATGTTGGCCCGGCTGGTCTCGACCTCTTGACCTCAAGTGATCTGCCTATCTCGGCCTTCCAAAGTGCTGAGATTACAGGCTTCACCCAGCCTAGAGTGAGTTCAGAAATTAAAAGGGGAATCATCAAAAGAGACAGTGCAGACTCTTAAACCATAACGTTGGCTTTGAGGACACGGGGCAGGCACAGTCTTGGCCCTACTAGAAGGTAAAGTGTGTTTATTCACAAAAATGATGGGCTCCGCTCAGAAAACCAGCTTGTGAAGATGGAATCTGAGAATGTGAGCTGGGGCAGAGGCCAGAGAGAAGCCATGTGGCCAGACCTGGGAAGGGAGACTTTTCCAAGCTGGAAGCCACAGAGGAAGAAACTGTGGGCTCTACAGGATGTGAGAGAGAAATGAATGAGGGTTCATGTGTCCTGGTCATGGCGCTGTCATCTGGAAACATTTCCTTTAGACTCTGGGATCTTCCCACAGTGGAGCATTTCCCAGAGAAATGTCAGCCCCGGTCATTTTCCAGGACCTTCATCCAAATCTGAATCTCACCGACACCCTTCCTACTCTAATTTGATAATTCATGTTTCCTCCTTCTTAGAGTCCTTTCCTGTCCCTAATATTGAACATAGAGATTCTTATCAGGGTGTCACCATTAGGCCTACACAGAAAACTCAGGACTAGGCACAGTGGCTCATGCCTGTAATGTCAGCACTTTGGGAGGCCAAGGTAGGCGGACCACGAGGTCAGGAGATAGAGATGATTCTGGCTAATGCAGTGAAACCCCCTCTCTACTAAAAATACAAAAAATTCGCTGAGCATAGTGGCAGGTGCCGGCACTCCCAGCTACTCAGAAGGCTGAGGCAGGAGAATCGCTTGAACCTGGGATGTGGAAGTTGTGGTGAGCTGAGATGGCGCCACTGTCCTCCACCCTGGGTGACAGCGTGACACTCTGTCTCAAAAAAGGACGAAAGAAAAAGCAAGCAATCGAACAAGAAAGAAAGAAAGAACCCAACCTGAGGCCTCTAATCCCAGCACTTTGGGAAGCCAAGAAAGGCAGAGTGCTAGAGCTCAGGAGTTTGTGAGGAACATGGGCAATGTGGCGAAACCCTGTCTCTAATGAAAATACAAACTATTAGCCGGGGGTGGCAGTATGCACCTGTAGGCCAGGCTGCCCGAGAAGTTGAGGTGGGAGGATCACCTGAGCCCAGTGGGGCTTCTACTTCCCAGTCCCACTTTGTAAACCTGAGGCTGAGAGTGAGCTCAGCACCAAGAATGGTTGTGAGAATCTCTGTTGACTGAGCATCCACAAGGCACAACAGACGGCTGGTACCGACCATCCCGGACCTCAGCTCTCCTTCATGGAGAATCTAAGGCCCATTGCTATTTTCCCCATTTTTAACCTGGTAAACCTGAGACTTGACCAGAGAAAAACCTGCCCATGTTCTGGCAGCAGATGATTGGCAGACCCCTCAGGTGAGGGGCTCAGTAGAACCCCCAAGGTGTTCAACAACCTAAATGTTGGAAAGAACTGACTGACTTCCCATTCCTGCCCATTTCAGGGGGCCCAGCAGCACCCCCAGGACCCCAGCAAGAATCCTGCACTTGGGGACTTTTCTACCATGCCCTGTCGCCTGTTCTTCTCAAGGTGCTCATCTGCTGCCCAGCTCAGAGCAGCCTTTGAAGCCCATCTCAGGAAATGACCTGACCTATTCTCCAGTCCCAGAATCCTCACTGGGATTCCAAAGCTCCTACGAGGACCTTGCTCAAGTTCTCTAGAATATACCTGAGCATCTGTTTTCTCCCCCAGCCTGAGCTGATGGGGCCGGCGTCACTTTATGCATCCCAAGGACATCAGCCCATCTCTATTTTCCCCAATTTATATTGACCGATTTTGGTGAACATGGCAAGGCATAAAGCAGAGGGCTCCACAGCGGCTGCTCCGGGGACCTAGAGAGGCACCCTGGATTTCTGGGTGGTGACACTGCCTGGCTTGCAGAGGAAGACCTGACCCCTCTGGTCTTCCAAGGCTGCCAGGATGATGGCAGAGCCTAGGACAGGTCCCCAGTGCAGGGGCCATCCCTTCCCAGGTCCCCCTGGCCCAGCCTTAGAGCTGACAAGGCTGCACCTGGAATGCCCGAGAAGTTGAGGTGGGAGGATCACCTGAGCCCAGTGGGGCTTCTACTTCCCAGTCCCACTTTGTAAACCTGAGGCTGAGAGTGAGCTCATTTTTTTGTCCAAGTCAGGTCTCTTCTTAGCCTTAGGTGAGGTTTTTTTCAGGTGGGTGCTATGGAAGAACCCCAGGCCATGGGCATCACTGCCATGACCACGTGGTATGCATGTGTGTGTGTGTGTGTGTGTGTGTGTGTGTGTGTGTGGCCACCTAGAAAGGCAAAACTCTAGCTGTCAGAGCTGATTCCATGGAAGATAAAAGTATAACATCCCATGTCCCTGGTAGGACAACTTCCTCTAGGAGTCCTGCAAGAAGATGTGGGACCTGTGGCCAAGAGGTCCCTGAGTAAAAGCCCTCAATTGAGGATAATGTGTAACGTTGAACTTTAGACCCTGAGGACTCTATAGCCTTCCCACACTGTTGCAGTGGAGCCGGCACTGACTCCCAGGCACAGTAGCCCAGAGAGATCTTGGGAGGGAGGTAAACCTGCTGGGGCCTCAGGGCTCAGAAAAAGCCCTGGACCTACCACCCAGTCACGCCTCTCCCACTCCCAAGTGCCGAGCTTCAGTATCGGCCGTCTCCAGAGGTTCAACACAGACCTCAAGAGGTGTGTCCCGTGCCAAGTCGTACTGCACCATACCAGCCACCCATGGCGGTGGTGTTTAATCCTACATCACCACCTAGTGGACAAGGTAGTACACTGCATGAAATCATTGATAAAGCCGGAAAACAGGGAGCTCTTGAGGCATGGCAGTTCCCGGTAATTTTACAACCAATACTGGCCGGGAAAGGGAGGCAAGCAGGAGCGTCTGTCCACACTGAGGCTAGATATGAATCTTTCACCATGAAAATGTTAAAAGATATGAAGGAAGGAGTTAACAAGATGGACCCAACTCCCTTATGTGAGAACATTATTAGATTCCATTGCTGATGGAAATAGACTTTTTCCCTACGACTGGGAAATTTTGGTTAAATCTTCCCTTTCACCCTCTCAGTTCCTACAATTTAAAACCTGGTGGATTGATGGAGTACAAGAACAGGTACGAAAAAATCAGGCTACTTATCCTGCTGTTAATATAGATGCAGATCAATTGCTAGGAACAGGTTCAAATTGGAGCACCATTAACCAACAATCAGTAATGCAGAATGAGGCTATTGAACAACTAAGGGCTATTTGCCTCAGCGCCTGGGAAAAAATTCAAGACCCAGGAACGGCTTGCCCTTCTTTTAATTCAATTAGACAAGGCTGTAAAGAGCCATATCCAGATTTTTGTGGCAAGGTTGCAAGATGCCGCTCAAAAATCTATTTCAGATGATAACGCCCAGAAAGTTACTGTAGAAATACTGGCTTATCGAAATGCAAATCCAGAATGTCAATCGGCCATAAAGCCATTTAAAGGAAAAGGTCCAGCAGGAGTTGATGTAATTACAAAATATGTGAAGACTTGTGATGGGATTGGAGGAGCTATGCATAAGGCAATGCTAATGGCTCAAGCAATGACGGGAGTCGCTTTAGGAGGACAAGTTAGAGCATTTGGGGGAAAATGTTTTAATTGTGGTCAAATCGGTCATCTAAAAAGAACTGCCCAGTCTTAAATAAACAGAGTAAAAATAAGGAGTCACCTGGCCTGTGTCCAAGACATGGAAAAGGAAAACATTGGGCTAATCAATGTCGTTCTAAATTTGATAAAATTGGGCAACTATTGTTGGAAAACGGGACGAGAGGCCAGCTTCAGGCCCCGCAACAAACTGGGGTGTTCACGATTCAGCCATTTGTTCCTCAGGGTTTTCAGGGACAGCAACCCCCACAGCAAATACCACCACTTCAAGGAGTCAGCCAATTACAACAGTGCAACAGCTGTCCCCTGCCACAGCGGGCAATGAAGCAGTAGATTTATGTTCTACTCAGATGGTTTCTTTACTCCCTGGAGAGCCCCCGCAAAAGATTCCTGCAGGAGTGTAAGACCCACTGCCAGAAGGGACAGTAGGCCTTATTTTAGGGAGATCAAGTCTAAATTTGAAGTGAGTCCAAATTCGTACTGAGGTAATTGATTCAGATTATAAAGGGGAAATCCAGTTAGTGTTCAGCTCCACTGTTCCCTGGAGTGAAAATCCAGGTGATAAAATTGCTCAATTACTGCTTTTGCCTTATATTAAAATTGGGGAAAACAAAACAGAAAGAACCTACCAAGCAAAAGAGCCTGATTGCTCAAAATCAGCGGACAAAGAGCTAGAAAATTCACTTAAAAGCAGTTTGAAGACAGGAGGTGGCGCAGATTTTGGGGGCTGTGCTGCTGCTGCCCAGGAGTGCCCTGCATGTGAATCCTAACCAACTCATATATTTGCCAAGCTGGGCTAGTCTGAGTCATCCTTTAATCTCTTGGCTCCTTTCCGGTTTGGCGGGGAAAATGATACAGTCCTGGTTTTTCTCGGAGCAAGCATGTTTTGGAATCGCACATCCTTAGAGGGCAGATAATAGTCAAGTGCCTGTGGGTGATGAGTGACCTTCCCGATGGTGAGAAACCTTACACAAAGGGCATCCGAGTGAGGACCCTGCTGAGGACTCAGGGCCTGGTGTTGTTAGGCAGGGACCTTGGGCGAGAGCCTCAGTTTTCCTGAAAAATGAGGATGGTGATGCCCACCACCTGTGTGACCCTGGTAGGATCCAATGAGATGGGGCAAGTTAAGGGCTTGGCATAGGGCCTGACACATAGGAAGAGTGAAATTAATGCATTTTTTTCCTCCTTTTTCCCTCCCAGCAGAAGCCCCCATGATTATTCATCCCTTGTTCTGAAAACTAAAAGTAAAATCCTAAGCTCCCCCTATGTACTGAACAGATTCCCTCTTGGTCAAGTGTGCCCACCAGAGAAACCTTTAAAACTGTTCCTGGCCATGGCGGGATGGGAGGTTAGACACGTCTCATTTTACTTCCTTCCTTTCATGGTTTAAACACAAAAGCTGACCAGCATTCATGTTAAAATAGAGATTATAAGGCTGACTGAATAGACTATTTAGGGTCATAAGATACCAAGTTATATACAGGACCTAAGGTCTTCCCAGGCAAGGGTTAAGTCAAGGGTCCCTACCCTTAAATAATTAACTATATACCTTTTTAATTACTATTATTATTATTTTTTTTTGAGGTGGAGTCTCGCTCTGTAGCCCAGACTGAAGGGTAGTGGCATGATCTTGGCTCACTGCAACCTCCGCCTCCCAGGTTCAAGCAATTCTCCTGCCTTAGCCTCCCGAGTAGCTGGGATTACAGGTGCCCACCACCACACCCGGCTAATTTTTTGTATTTTTAGTAGAGACAGGGTTTCACCATCTTGACCAGGCAGATCTTGAACTGCTGACCTCGTTATCCACCCACTGGGATAGTGGTGGGATTACAGGCAAGAGCCACTGCGCCCAGCGGAATGAACTACAGGGTTTTTCTCTTCCTCTAGCAGCTGAACAAGCACTGGCCCTAAGATAAGCAATATTGAAATGATCGCGGCTCATCCATCCCAGATTCCGACTAACCGACCCCCTGCTCCACATGCCATGACTCCAGCTTTCATTGGACAAGAGATTGATTCCAGTAACTTTCTCCGGATGAGAGACCTCTGGCCATTGACTGGTTCTGACCACTTGAAAGAGACTTAGCACACGAGCGTCTTCGTGTCTCTGATGCACCCTTTGATGTAGGGGGTATAGCTATAATGCACTGAAACGTGAAGTCTCGGTGCAGCGTGGTGGTTCACACCTGTAATCCCAGCACTTTGGGAGACTGAGGCAGGCAGATCACCTGAGGTCAGGAGTTCCAGACCAGGCTGGCCAACACAGTGAAACCCTATCTCTACTAAAAATACAAAAAGTAGCCAGGTGTGGCGACATGTACCTGTAGTCTCAGCTACTTGGCTGAGGCAGGAGAATCGCTTGAACCCGGGAAGCAAAGGATACAGTGAGCCGAGATGGTGCCATTGCACTCCAGCCAGGGTGACAGAGCAAGACTGTCTCAAAAAAGAAAAAGAAATGTGAAGTCTCTACCCCAAAGTGAACATGGGAGGTAAGCCACGTGTATGTTTATTCAGTATGCATGTGTAAGGTCTCCTTCATGAATACTCAGCCCATTTCATAACCTGTTGAGTGAGTATACTTGCTAGCCCACTCAGCATAAATTTCTGCCTCATCACTTCCTCCCTGGAAGTACCAGTGAAGGATCTTTTCTGAAAGCTGCACTTTCCAGCCTGAGGCATGGCCAGCCTGCAGGCCATAAGGTACAGAAATATATCTTTTTTTTTCTTTTTAAGTAGAGACAGGGTTTTGCTTTGCTGTCCAGGCTGGAACTCCTTGGCTCAAGTAATCCACCCACATCGGCTGGAATTACAAAGTGCTGGAATTACAGGCGTGAGCCACCTCCCTTGGCCTATAGAAATACACCTTTTTTTTTTTTTTTTTTTTTTTTTTAAGAGAGAGTCTCGCTCTTTGCCCAGGCTGGAGTTCAGTGGCACGATCTCGGCTCACTGCAGTCTCCGCCTCCCCGGTTCAAGTGATTCTCCTGCCTCAGCCTCCCGAGTAGCTGGGACTACAGGTGTCTGCCACAATGCCCAGCTAATTTTTTGTATTTTCAGTAGAGATGGGGTTTCACCATGTTAGCCAGATGGTCTCGATCTCCTGACCTTGTGATCCACCTACCTCGGCCTCCCAAAGTGCTGGGATTACAGGTATGAGCCACTGCGCCCGGCCTAGAAATATATGTTATAATAAAAAAGAGCCATGTGTGGTGTCTCATGCCTGTAATCCCAATACTTTGTAAGGCTAAGATTGAAGCACTGATTGAGCCTGGCAGTTCTAGACCAGTCCAGGTAATATAGAGAGACTCCAGCAACATGAGACCTCCAGTACATGTTGAATAGGAGTGGTCACGTGTAGATGCTCATCACAGCACTATTCACAATAGCAAAGACATGGAATCCACTGGAATGCCCATCAGTGGTGGACTGGATTAACAAAATGTGGTACATATACACCATGGAAACCTACACAGCCATAAACAAGAACAAGATAATGCTCTTTCACCAAGTCCTCTTCCTCCCTTTGCAGCAGCATGGATGAAACTAGAAGCCATTATGCTCAGCAAACTAAAGCAGGAACAGAAAACCGAACACCACACGTTCTCATTTATAAATGGGAGCCAAACATTAAGTATACATGACATAATAATGGAAACAATAGATGTCCAGAACTACTGGAGAGTGGAGGGTGGAAGCAGGGTGGGTATCAAAAAACTAGCAAAACTGGCTGGGCATGGTGTCTCACACCTGTAATCCCTGCACTTTGGGAGGCTGAGGCTGGTGGATCATTTGAGGTCAGGAGTTCAAGACCAGTCTGACCAACATAGTGAAACTCTTTTTTTTTTTTTTTTTGAGACGGCGTCTCGCTCTGTCGCCCGGGCTGGAGTGCAGTGGCCGGATCTCAGCTCACTGCAAGCTCCGCCTCCCGGGTTTACGCCATTCTCCTGCCTCAGCCTCCCAAGTAGCTGGGACTACAGGCACCAGCCACCTCGCCACCTCGCCCCGCTAGCTTTTTGTATTTTTTAGTAGAGATGGGGTTTCACTGTGTTAGCCAGGATGGTCTCGAACTCCTGACCTCGTGATCCGCCCGTCTCGGCCTCCCAAAGTGCTGGGATTACAGGCTTGAGCCACCGCGCCCGGCTGTGAAACTCTATCTCTACTAAAAACATAAAAACTTAGCCGGGCGTGGTAATGCAAATCTGTAGTCTCAGCTACTTGGCAGGCCAAGGTGGGATAATTGCTTGACCCTGGGAGGCAGAGGTTGCAGTGAGCTGAGATCAGGGCACTACACTCCAGCCTGGGTGACAGAGTAAGATGCTGCCTCAAAAAACAAAAAAAAAAAAAACAAACAAAAAAACTACCAAAATGATCTGATAGTTTGTCTATGATCTATAGAACAAACCTGCATCTGTCTTTCTGAAACTAAAATACAAGTGTGAAAACCTGTGATTTTCAGTGATTGGTTAGAGAGCTGACAAATCACCATCTCTTTAGAGTCACCGACTAGATTTTGGCTTTGTCATTTTGGGGAGGTCACGGTTTCCTGTTTGCTCTAGTTTGTTGTAGATACAGATCTATATTTTTGCACTGAAGGAAGAATGATTTGCTCCAGTTTTCTGTCTGGCTTGTTTTGATTTGGACTGAATACATTCCCTTGGTGAATCTTCACCACTAGGTTGCTGCTTTCTTCTTGTCTGCAGGTGGTGGCTTAAGCTCAGGTTTACCTAAGTTTTAGTAAACCACGAGAGTGCTGCCAGTCCCAAATGGGAAAAGTCCCAAAGAGATCTCATGGCAGTGTAGGAGTGCTAGCCAGGTCAAGCCCAGGTTTTCCTGTTTTTTGATAAGGAGAGAAGGGAGGCGATAGGAAGATCTCTCATTGAAATGAGTTAGTTTCCAAAACGATGTCTATTTCCATTAATGTGGGCTGGAAATATTTAGAATGTATTATCCACCTAAATGATTTTAGCAGTATTCTGAAAGAGAAATTGGACATCTTTACTGGACACAGTTACTTTAATTCAGTAAACCCCACCAGTCACCATGAGGACAGGTCAGTGCCCTGGTTTTCCTGTTTTTTGATAAGGTGTTACAGGAAGGTCTCTCACTGAAATGACTTCATTTCCAAAAGGATGCATATTTCTATTGATGTGGGCTAGAAATATTTAGAATGTATTATCTACCTAAATGATTTTAGCATTTTTCTAAGAGAAATTGGACATCTTTACTAGACATAATTACGTTAATTCAGTAAAACCCACTAGCCACCATGAAGACAGGCAAAGGTTGGTGATGCCATGAGGCTCCCGCTAATACACACTATGGCCATTCCCTTCCAAGGCAGGGGGCCGCACCTTTGTGCAGTGAAGCCCTTTCCTGACATGGCCAATGATCAGGAACAGATTCTCCCGGATCTGCCCATGAGGAGTGAACAGGGTCTCAGTATCCAGGGTGCAGTGAGGGCCCCTGACAAGAAGAAGGGTGACTCAATGGCTCATCATCACTGCCCACACAGAATGGTCCAGGTCCCAGGCATGCATCTTTTGTGGATGAACCCGGTGAACAACCACAGGAGAAAGTAAGGAACAGATGACTGGAGAGGTAAAGAATGGCCATAAATGAATCAAAATAATCAAAGTTTAGGCCAGGCACAGTGGTTCACGCCTGTAATCCTAGCACTTTGGGAGGCTTCCTTGAGGTCACTTGAGGTTAGGAGTTTGAGACCAGTCAGGCCAACACAGTGAGACCCCATCTCTACCAAAAATACAAATTCCCTTGAACCTGGGAGTTGGAGGCTGCAGTGAGGCAAGATCGCATCACTGCACTCCAGCCTAGGTGACAGAGCAAGACTCCATCTTAAAAAAAAAAAAAAAGCAGGTCAGGCTCGGTGGCTCATGCCTGTAGTCCTAGCACTTTGGGAGGCCAAGGTGGGCAGATTACTTGAGGTACGGAGTTCAAGACCAATCTGACCAACATGAAAAACCCCGTTTCTATTAAAAATACAAAATTAGCCAGGCATTGTGGTGCCTGCCTATGATCCCAGCTACTCGGGAGACTGAGGCAGGAGAATCGCTTGAACCTGGGAGGTGGAGGTGCGGTGAGCCAAGATCACGGCATTTCTCTCCAACTTAGGCAACAAGAGCGAATCTCTAAAACAAAAAAAGACAAAAACAAAAACAAAAAGAAAAGAAAAGAAAAAACAACAACAAAACGAAGTTTATTTGGATTCCTTTATTTCCTGCAGATGAACCTAAATCACAGATGAACTAGCATCTCTTTTTTAAATTCATCAGTAGCTAAAGATTTCTGATGTATCAGTCGCTAATACAGGCTAATCAATCATGAAGGACAGCAGAGAGTTTCCATTTAGGTTCTCTTTACTTCCGAAATCTCTTTGTATCCATCCTTGCTGAGATAACTCCCTCACTCTAGAACTTCAGGTTCTATTTCTGACTGTCTAGGACACAGGTCCCTGAGTCTCATTGACTCCATTCAACCTTTTTCCCAGTGCTGCCCCCTACTGGTTTTTGTTTTTTTGTTTGTTTGTTTTTTCCACTCACAGGAAGCACATGCCTGAAACAAAGGATTCTCTGCTCCGTTTATAACGCACCTATAGAACTGGCACAGCGGCTCTTGCCTGTAATCCCAGAATCTTGGGAGGCCAAGCAGGAGGCTCGCTTGAGTCTAAGAGTTTGAGAACAGCCTGGACAACATGGGGAAACCCTGTCTCAAATTTTTAAATAAAACTTGTAAAATAAGGAAAAAGAAAAATAAAAGGCATCTGTGTCCCAGATTCTAGTTTCCAAGTGCCTGGAGAAAAAGCTTTTTATACCTCCACCGCACTAGGCAGGGCTTCTCCAGAAGCAAAATCTGAGCTCCAGTTGCTCAGTGGACGATGTGCCACAGCAAGGGCAGGAGACGGGACCAAAGAAGATCCTGTTGGGCTGCCTTACTTCCCTCAGTAGACGCATCAGCTCAGCCTGAAGTGGGGTGAGGAGCTCCCAAACGACACGACCCCTGTTGTCAAGACTCTCCCGAGGGGCAGGATATGTTTCCAGGCTCAACTTGCTCAGCCTGCCTGTGTGACGTAGCAGGTCCTTCAGAGTATCCATGGAGGTGTCATTGTCGTGAAAGCAGAAAGTGGTGAGGTTGGAGCAGCGACTCAGGGCAGGCAGGATGACCCTGAGTTTGGAGTTCCCAATCCCACAGTCCACTAAGAAGAGGGTCTGAAGAGTGGCAGCAACTTTCTCTAGCAGAGCTCGGACGGGCTCAAGACGGATGAAGCGCAGCACGCCGTGACTCAGATTCAGCTGCTTCAGTTGACTGAGACTTGGGTAGTGGGGCAGACACTTCAAGTCCTCTTCCTCTAGGAAGCCATAAGTTAATGCCAACGTCTCCAACGGGCTCTTGAGGCACCTGGAGAGAGCCAGAAGTTAGTTCTGGGCAATGGTACCAGTTAGAGGAGGGTGGCGGAAAATAACCTCAAGGGAAGAGCCTGGTTCACCCAAACACAAGTTTGTTCTCATCATCTAATCACGGTCCTCCTGCAAGGTGCTGCCTGGTGAGGACTCTGATCATTCAGGGGCAGTCCCATTTTAGGCTCAGTCCTTTCACCATCACTCGTGTGATTGGTTCAAGGCCACAAAATATCTAACGCCTCTTTTCTTCATCGTCCAGCAGAAAACTTCATCTCTGGGCCAGGGGAGCCCAGTGGAAGACATGCCCAAAGAACGGACCTGAGCAAGGTCTAGGGACATCAGTTAGGGCTGCCTGCCTTCAGAGGTTTCCTGACATGGCCACATCTGCAAACCACCTATCTCTTTGTACCACTCTCATGCCTGCTCCCTCACCTCCGTCCCAGAAGCATGCGTTTCCCGTGTCAATGACCTTTCCTGGAGTTCAAAACAACCTTTTACAGACAGGGAATTAGAGACAGGATCATTCATGTTCACTAAGCTGTGAGGACAAAGCGTCTTCTGTGAAACACACAGGTTTGATGCACTTTCTCTTCTTTTATACCCTCCTTTCTGTTGCCTCTTTTTTTGTTTTTATCATGTTAACTTTAAACACACTTCCTAATAAGGAATTCACAAAAGCATCCTCACTAGAGCTGAACCCCCCACTAACCAGCTCCCTACACGATGTCCCTCTCTGTAGCATCTGCCCCCGGTCATCCCTCTGCCCTTACTGGAGCGATCCTGTGATACCCACTTCAGGATATAGAGCACCAAACAGGACAATGCATTCTAGTGTCCCCTTCCCTGTGACATCGCCAGTGGCTGGCACACAATAGACGCCCACTAGTGTTTACTATAACCAAAAAAGGCTGTGCTATGGCCCACAGAGAAAGCTCACCATCCTTCCTCACCTGATCAACTGGTCCAGGTAGCCTTTGAAGAAGCAGACCCTTCTTATATAAAGCGTCTGGAGGTAGTCCAGCCTGCGAAACACAGAGCTGAATTCAACAACTAACTGTTCTTTGCTGTCAGGCCTTGGCAGGTAATAATGACAGCCATCGGAGACAAAGAGTTTGCGAAGATTCCTCATCTGGCTCAGGTAACGGCTAAACTCTATCAAACATGACCAGCACATGTTCCAAATTTCCAACACTTGGATACTGTCTGGGTATACTGTTTCCAATATGTTTCTGAAATTTAGAATGCACGTTGAATAATTCACCACCTTAGTACAGCACAGGTGTACTGAACCTCTTCTGTGCTGGACCCACCCAGAGAGGTAGCTCAGACCTTCATCCAGGGATTTTTCCTTGAAGCAAACATCCATGAACACCTTCAAGGGCTGCTTCTCTCCTGTCCTTGGACAGTCCTCCACTGTCTGCGTCTTACTCATGGCCTTTGAGGAGCAGGACAGGGGCCTGGCTCCAGCCCATACGGTCCAGAAATTCTCATCAACATCCCGCAAATCCAGCACTTGCAGTTTCCACCTCCTGTGAGTCACATGGGGAAAAGCTCAGAATGTAGGCAAGGACCCACCCCTGACCTGGGCTTTCACTCCACATCCAGGACCTCAGCTGCTTTTGTCCTCAGTGCCCCTCCTTCTTTCTCTTCTCCATCCCTTTCCCCCTTGGATTCTGCCTGGTCCCCACTTCTAGTGCCTTCACCTTCCACTGGGAGGAAGCAGGTTCCTGTTTCCTCAGTGGACCCTGCATGGTGAGCAGTCCTTTCCCAGAGGAGCTGGGCCATGGCCAAGAACTTTCCCAGGTTTCTCACGGGCACCGTCAGAAGCCCCTGGGCCACCCTCAGGCTCCCAATTTTTCTGACCCAGCTGTTTATTCCCTGGACACCTGGGCCCTCTCCACCTGGGTCACTCACCTGGGGCGAACCTTTTGGGCAAGCAGGCAATCAATCCCATCCACTACATAATGTAAGATCTCCAGATCAGGCGTCTTCATCAGGGACCCCAGAGGGAGGCGGGGGAAGGGCCAAGCCCGCACCATCACCTTCAGAACCTCGCAGCGTCTCCTAATGAAGGCCTCTACAAACAGCAGGGGGAAGAGCTCCCTGGGTAGCTCCTCCAGGACGGAGATGGCCAAGGCCTCTTCCCTCAGCAGGCTCTGCCCTGCCAGCTCCAGTAGTCTGGGTGGGGTCTGGAGGTTCATCCTGATGCAAATCTGCAAGAAAACAAATCCAGAGAAAAGACAAACTTCTCAGGCCAGTCCTCTCACACCCTGACTTCTCCTAGGGCAGAAATCACTACTCTGGCAGGTGTGAAAGGGTCCTTAGTTTACCCCAATTCCATTCTGCAATAATTGGCCACAGAGACATAGTTCTGCCCTTCTGGTATCAGGAAGAGTGTCTTCCAACCTCCAAGGAGCAGGCAAGACCACTCCTACTTCATGAATTTTCATTCATTGCTCCCCCCAACTTTATTAGCTCTGGGAAGTGTTACCAAGGATCTCCAAAGCTCAGCTCCTTTTTTGAGAAAAAAATGTCTTCTCAATTTAAGGGTCTAAAACAATGGTCATGTGGCTGGGCTTAGTGGCTCACAACTGTAGTCCCAGCACTTTGGAGGCCAAGGTGGGCGGCTCACTTGAGGTCAGGAGTTAGAGTTAGGAGTTAGGAGTTGTTGGCCAGCCTGGCTAACAAGGTAAAACCCAGTCTCTGCTAAAAATACAAAAAGTAGCCAGGCATGGTGGTGGGCGCCTGTAATCCCAGCTACTCAGGAGGCTAAGGCACAAGAATCGCTTGAGCCCCAAGAGGCGGAGTTTGCAGTGAGCCTAGATAGCACCACTGCACTCCAGCCTGGGCAATAGAGTGAGACTCAGTCTCAAAAAGAAAAACAAAACAAAACAATAAAACAGTAAAACAATGGTAATGGCAGTCTCCTGTGACCCCAAACAGCCTGTAGTCTCAGTTCCCACAATGAACTTGGCTGGGAGAGACTAAAGGGATTTTTTTAATTAGATGCCATTATGTTCTCTCTAAAAAGAGTAATGAGGGGCAGTGTATGGAGGCTCACAACTGTAATTCCAACACTTTGGGAAGCCAAGGCAGAACAATCACTTAAGCCCAGAAGTGGCTGACCAGCCTGGGCTACATAGTGTGACCCTGTCTCTCCAAAAAAATACAAAAAATAACTGGATGCTGTAGTGCATACCTGTAGTCCTAGTTACTCCACAGGCTGAGGTGGAAGGATGGCTTGTGTCTGGGAAGCAGAAGTTACAGTGATCTGAGATTGTGCCACTGCACCCCCAGCCTGGGCAGAAGAGCAAGAGTCTGTCTGTCATAAATAAATAAATAAATAAATAAATAAATAAATAAATAAATAAATAAATAAATAAATAAAATATTACCAACTTTGGAACGGAGTCTAGAGAAACAAATGGATCCCACATTCAGAACAAAGACTCCATTCTTGAAAATGGTGCATGAGACCAGTCATGCTGGCTCATGCCAGTAATCCCAAGACTTTAGAAGGCGAAGTAGGAGGTTTGTTTGAATCTAGGTGTCCCAGACCAGCCTAGGTAACAAACTAAGACCCCATCACTATAAAAAAAAAAAAAAAAAAGAAAAAAAATAGGCCCGGCACAGTGGCTCACACCTGTAATATCAGCACTTTGGGAGGCTGAGGCAGGCAGATCACCTGAGTTTGGGAGTTCAAGACCAGCCTGGCTAACATAGTGAAGCCCGGTCCCTATTAAAAATACAAAAATTAGCCAGGCATGGTGGTGCACGCCTGTAGTCTCAGCTACTCAGGAGGCTGAAGCAGAAGAATGACTTGAACCCGGGAAGCAGATGTTGCAGTGAGCCAAGATCGTGCCTCTGCACTCGAACCTGGGCAACAGAGTGAGACCCCGTCTCAAAAAAAAAAAGAAAAAGACAACAAAAAATTAGCCAGTTATGCTGGTGCATGCCTAAAGTTTCAGTTACTCAGAAGGCTAAGAGAGGAGGATTGCTTGGGCCCGGAAGACAGAGGTGGCAGTGAGTCGAGATTGCAATATTGCAACACTGCACTCCATCGTGGGTGACACGGCAAGACACTGTCTCAAAGAAGAAAAAAAAAAAAAGACTTCAGTCAATTTCATTCTTTTTTAACTGCTTGATTAGGAACTTTGACGTTGGGCGCAGTGGCTCATGCCTATAATGTCAGCACTTTGGGAGGCTGAGGTGGGCAGATCACAAGGTCAGGTGTTCGAGACCAGCTTGGCCAACACGGTGAAACCCTGTCTCTACTAAAAATACAAAAATTAGCCAGGCATGGTGGTGGGTGCCTATAACCCCAGCTACTCAGAAGGCTAAGGCAGGAGAATCGCTTAAACTCGGGAGGCGGAGGTTGCAGTGTGCCCAGACCGCACCATTGCACTCTAGCCTGAGCAACAGAGAAAGACTCCATCTCAGAAAAAAAAAAAAAAAAAGAACTTTGAGATGACATCAACTAAAACACAAATAAAATATTTGGAGTGAAGAGATAAAACTCCATTAGAGACAAAATTAAAGCCTACATCTGTTTATCTGAAAAACGGGCAGGAAAATTCTCTGTGCCGCCTTGACCTGCATGTCGCCATCTCTGCTGGCTGACTGTGGGCCATAGGAGTGCCCTTGTGGAGGTCTCTGACTTACCAGATCTCGACTCACTTTGCAGTCTGCTGGGACCTCTTGGAGAACCAAGCAATAACTCCAGGCACCACAGCTTGGGGTCTCTTCTGTGGATGTTCACAAGGTTTCTTGGACCTTTTTTTTTTTTCTTTCGTTCTTTTTTTTTTTTTGAGATGGAGTGTCGCTCTCGTTGCCCAGACTGGAGTGCAATGGCGCAATCTCGGCTCACCGCAACCTCCACCTCCCAGGTTCAAGTGACTCCTGCCTCAGCCTCCAAAGCAGCTGGAATTACAGGCATGCGCCACCATGCCCAGCTAATTTTGTTTTTAGTAGAGACGGGGTTTCACCATATTGGCCAGGCTGGTCTTGGGAACTTCTGATCTCATGATCCACCCGCCTCGGCCTCCTAAAGTGCTGGGATTACAGGCGTGAGCCACCACACCCGCGGCACCTTTCTTGGACCTTCCTAATCCCACCTCCCTTACCAACTTCCAGCTTCTTATTAGAGAGTGATGCCAGATTGGATTTCTGAGCTCCACCCAGTTAAGTCTGATTGAAGTTTTGGCTTTCAGCAGAATACTGAATGGAATCAGATATCCAATCATGAAACTGAAAGCACTGTAATTAGGGTGGAAGTCAAGAACTCATTTTGATGATTTTGATGTGACCAAAAAACTCCCAACCCTAATACTTTCAGGTTTTGTTTTTCTGTCTAATCTCAAGAATAGGTTGAACCCTTCCCTGTCTTCCACTCAGGACTACCAAGGTCACATATTACTACCACTCATCTCTGTTCGTGGAGTGCATTAATGAATGAATTCTTGACTTCCACTCTAACCTTAACAGGCACCGATGGAAATTACCAGTATGTGACCTTCTTTGTCCTGAGTGTGAGACAGGGAAGCTTTCACTCTGTTCCTGACATTAGACAGAAAAACAAAACCTATAAAGATTAATGTTGGGGAAATCTTTGGCCCCATCAGAATGATCGAAATGGGCTGGGCATGGTAGCTCTCGCCTGTAATCCCAGCACTTTGGCAGGCCCAGGCGGGTGGATCACAAAGTCAGGAGATCAAGGCCATCCTGACCAACATGGTGAAACCCTGTCTCTACTAAAAATACAAAATTAGCCAGGTGTGGTGGTGGGCACCTGTAGTCCCAGCTACTCAGGAGGCTGAGGCAGGAGAATCACTTAAACTCGGGAGACAGAGGTTACAGTGAGCCAAGATTGTGCCACTGCACTGCAGCCTAGGTGACAGAGAGAGACTCTATCTCAAAAAGCAAAACAAAACAAAATTGTAAAATGTTTCAGCCAGGCACGGTGGCTCATGCCTGTAATCCTAGCACTTTGGTAAGCCAAGGCAGGTGAATCACGAGGTCAGGAGATCGAGACCATCCTGGCTAACACAGTGAAACCCCATCTATACATATGTGTGTGTATATATATGTGTGTGTGTGTGTATATATGTGTGTGTGTATATATATGTGTGTGTGTGTATATATATGTGTGTGTATATATATGTGTGTGTGTATATATATGTGTGTGTGTGTATATATATATTAGCCAGGTGTGTTGGTGCATACCTGTAATCCTAGCTGCTTGGGAGGCTGAGGCAGGAGAATTGCTTTAACCAGGGAGGTGGACGTTGCAGTGAGCCAAGACTGCGCCATTGCACTCCAGCATGGGTTACAGAGTGAGACTCCATCTCAAAAAAAAAAAAAAAGAAGAAAAACGAAAACAAAAACAAAAACCTACAGATCACAGTTGGCAGGCTTCCAAGCCAACTATCTGGGGAAGGACTTAGGATGCAAGGCTTACATCCTGTCCCTGCGTAAATATGCTGATCATGAGTTTCTCAGACTCTTCAAGTACTCACGAAGGCTTCACCTTCTGACATTGAGAAGGACACTGATTTGATTTTGATCATGAAGTTTGACTGATTGTCTTGTGCATCATAAAGCATTTTGGCCTGTTCGTTGTCAACCTTGGCCAATGATTGTAACCTCTGTATTGTACCCATCATTGAAGAAGGACAGCTCAGCCATGAGGAGTCCCACTGCCTTCTACACTCTCTCATGAAAGCATTCCAACTTGTAACAGACTTTGGAACACACCCACTTTGTTGCTGTGGGTTCTTGGGTCAATTCTCACATTCAGCTTCCAATAAACTTTTATCAAATTATTTCTCCTCAACAGTCTTAATTTCCATTGACACCAGATTGCGTGATCGTGGTTTAAATTGGGATACAGGAGCAAGTATGGTGGTTAACACCAGTAATCCCAGCATTTTGGAAAGCCAAAGTGGGCAGATTGTTGAGTCTAGGAGTTCAAGACCAGCCTGGGCAATGTGGCAAAACCTCATCTCTACAAAAAATACAAAAATTAGCTGTGCATGGTGGCATGCACCAGTACTCTCACTGACTTGGGGAGCTGAGGTGGAAGGATCACTTGAGCCCAGGAGGCAGTGAGCTGAGATCTGCCACTGCACTCCAGCGTGGGTGACAGAGTTAGAACCTGTCTTACAAATAAATAAATAAATAAACAAATAAATAACACTGTGCTTGGTGGCTCACTCCTGTAATCCCAGCACTTTGGGAGGCTGAGGTGGGCGGATCACCTGAGGTCAGGAGTTCAAGACCAGCCTGACGAACATGGAGAAATCCCGTTTCTACTAAAAATACAAAATTAGCCGGGCATGGTGGCATATGCCTGTAATCCCAGCTACTAGGGAGGCTGAGGCAGGAGAATCGCTTGAACCAGGAGGCAGAGGTTGCAGTGAGCCGAGATCATACCAATGCACTCCAGCCTGGGCAACAAGAGTGAAACTCCATCTCAAAAAATAAATAAATAAATAAATAAATGTAGGAAGAAAAACTATTTAAAGAATTACACGAAGTAACCATTGCATGCTATCTCCATTCAAGGATAAGTAGCTTCCTCTACAAAATGCCCTGATTATTGATGCATCTAATAAACCAAACTATTGGCCAGGTGCAGTGGCTCATGCCTGTAATCTCAGCACTTTGGGAGGCCAAGGTGGGTGGATCACTTGGGCTCAGGAGTTTCAGACCAGCCTGGCCAACATGGCAAAACTTCTTCACTACTAAAAATACAAAAAATTAGCCAGGCGTGGTGGAGAGCTCCTGTAATCCTAGCTCCTTGGAGGCTGAGGCAGGAGAACTGCTTGAACCCAGGAGGCAGGGGTTGCAGTGAGCCAAGATTGTGCCATTGCACTCCAGCCTGGGTGACAGAGTGAGACTCTGTCTCAAAAAAAACAAAAACAAGACAAGCAAACAAAAAAAACTATTATTTATTTCAAATAGTAGAACTGTAGAGACATTCCCTTTGCCTCTCATGTTTCCATTAAACCAATGTCTAGTTTTTTGTTTTTTGGTTGTTTTTTTTTGAGACGGAGTCTTGCTATGTCACCCAGGCTAGAGTGCAATGGCACGATCTTGGCTCACTGCAACCTCTGTCTCCCAGGTTCCAGCGATTCTCCTGCCTCAGCCTCCCAAGTAGCTGGAATTACAGGCACTCACCATAATGCCCAGTTTTTTTTGTTGTTGTTTTTTTTTTTGTTTTTTTTTTTTGTATTTTTTGTAGAAACAGGGTTTCACCACATTGGCCAGGCTGGTCTTGAACTCCTGACCTCAGGTGTTGATTACATAGTAGAGGGTAACATGATCATGATCATGTTTTGTTTTGTTGTTTTGCTTTGTTTTAGACAGAGTCTCACTCTGTTGCCCAGGCTGGAGTGTAGTGTTACCATCTCAGCTCACTGCTACCTGTACCTCCTGGGTTCAAGCTATTTTCGTGGCTCAGCCTCCCAAGTAGCTTGGATTACAGGTGCCTGCCACCACACGCAGCTAATTTTTCTTGTACACCACACCCATCAATTTTTCTTGTAGAGATGGGGTTTCACCATGTTGACTAGGCTGGTCTTGAACTCCTGACCTCAAGTGATCTGCCCTCTTCAGCCTCCAAAAGTGCTGGGATTACAGGCATGAACCACTACCCCTGCCTGTTGCTTTTTTGTTATTGTTTTTGTTTTATTTTGTTTTGTTTTTTGAGATAAGGCCTTCTTCACTCTGTTGCCCAGGCTAGAGCTCAGTGGCACAATCATAGCTCATAGCAGCCTTGAACTCCTGGACTCAAGTGATCCTTCTGCTGCAGCCTCCTAAGTAGTGGTCACGTTCTAATTCTATATCTATTTCCCTTACACATAGGCTTCCAATCTCCATAATGTGTGTCAAACCAAAGAGTCTGATTACAGAGGGAGTCTGGAACACTGCCTAGTTTAACCCAATTGCACTAAGGTTTTCTATGCACAGAAATAAATTTCCAGGTCTTGCTTGGTAGCTCACACCCGTAATCCCAGCACTTTTGGAGGCCGAGTCAGGCAGATTGCTTGAGCCCAGAGGCCAGGAGTTAGTGACCAGCCAGGGCAGCATGGTGAAACTCTGTCTCTACAAAAAATAAAAAAACACAAAACCTAGCCAGGCATGGCAGCACATGCCTGTAATCCTAGCTATTTGGGAGGCTGATTTGGAGGATTAATTGAGCCTGGCAGGTCAAGGCTGCAATAAACTGTGATCATGCCACTGCAGTCCAGCCTGGGTTGCAAAACAAGACCCCGTCTCGAAAAAGAAAAACAAAAATAAAGATTTTTTTTAAAAATGTATACATAGCCAGCAATTGCTTTGCTTAGTGAAAGAAGCTAAACTTTGCACAGTAGAACTTAGAAAATGTCCAGTTTGAGGCCAGGCACAGTGGCTCACACCTGTAATCCCAGCACTTTGGAAGGCCAAGGTGGGAGGATCGTTTGAGGTAAGGAGTTCGAGGCCAGCCTGGCCAACATGGTGAAATCTCGTCTCTACTAAAAATACAAAAATTAGCCCGGCATAGTGGCACACACTGGTAGTTACAGCTACTTGGGAGACTGAGGCAGGAGAATCACTTGAACCCGGGAGGCAGAGGTTACAGTGAGCAGAGATCGCACAACTGTACTCCAGCCTGGTGACAGAGCGAGACTCCATCAAAAAAAAAAAAAGATCAGTGGTAAAACTTTTGTTTAGGGTAATCTAGTCTTCCCTGTAGATGCAGCTAATTTTATTTTATTTTTATTTATTATTTTTTTTTGAGACAGAGTCTTCTTCTGTTGCCCAGGCTGGAGTACAAAGGTGCGATTTCGGCTCACTGCAACCTCTGCCTCCCGGGTTCAAGTGATTCTCCTGTCTCAGCCTCCCTAGTAGCTGGGAATACAGACATGCACCACCATGCCCAGCTAATTTTTGTATTTTTAGTAGAGAATGGGGTTTCACCATGTTGGTCAGGCTGGTCTCGAGCTCTTGACCACAAGTGATCCACCCACCTCAGCCTCCCAAAGTGCTGGGATTACAGACATGAGTCACCCTGCCCGGCCTGATTGAGCTAATTTTAGTTTCAAGATACCATGTGTTCATTTAACCTTTGCAGAAGGCTGAGGATAACAAGGGCAATGATAGTGTCATTAAATTTGTAAAATCTTCTTTAAGCATTTGACAACCTGTCCAGTAAAGTGTGTTCCTGAGACAGGATTGTTGACCTTCTTCATGCGCAGGAACTAGAGTGCAGTCTGTGGATGGCTAAGCGTGAACTGCTCAGTGTAGGGTCAGGGTGACAGCTTCCCGCACCTGCCCTTTTTAACACCCAAGTTCTTATTCAGTGTAAAGGAAGAACCAGGTCACATTAACTATTTAAAGAGTAGCATATGTCAAGGATTTTATTGGGTGATAAATGTGGCTCTCAGTGAAAAGGGGAGTTAGAAAGGGGATGGTGCAGCAAGAAGGTGATCTTCCCCTGAAGCCATACCACCTGAAGTCAGCTGATTCTCTCTCTAGGCTTTAATGCTCATCAGCTTGTATCCCCAACGTTCAGCCACTTGTATTCCGATGTTCAGCATCTTGCATCCCCGACCACTTGCAACAGCCGCTTGCTCTGCCAGCTGGTCTTTATATGGGCCCAGGACAGGGTCTGGGGAAGGCCAAAAGGATAATCATTTGGACAGAAAAATGGGGTTAGCTGTTTTCACTTAGGGCCGAGGTTCCAGACTTGTGGGTGGGTTTAGCTGGGAGTCCAGCTGTTCTGTATCATTTCCCTAGTGCTGGCCAACAAGGTAAAGCCCTGTCTCTACCAAAAACACAAAAATTTGCTGGGCGTGGTTTGTAGGTGTGTACCCTGGAGGCCGGGTGCGGCTGTAGACACGGTCAGTCCACTATGCCAATCTCACAACAAGTGCTGGAGAAGGGTGGGGGTCTGATAGAGATTCCTAACAACCCTGTGGTTCAAGCTAAGTCCATCAAGGCCATTGGTTCTTCCCAGAGCATAGCTGTCCATCAGGAATCCCCCATGTGTCCAGCAGCAGCCACGCATTAGCATCTTCACTATGCACAGTCATTGTCTGGGAGGAGCTCCAGGATGTGTTTCTTTGTCTAAAACTGGGTTATGATGTCAGAGAGCTGTTCCGGGTGCCTGGTCCAGGTGCTCTCTGACGTTGGAGGTATAGGAGGTGGGTTCTCAGGGTGGAAACACCATTTTTGGATATGTACATAAGAAAACATGATTTTCCTTGGTTCTCTTAGATGACATGGAGAAGCAAGCATGCAGCCTGCAAACAATTGTAATTTCCTACTTTACACCAAGTTCATAATTTCTTGTAAACTTTGGTTTCTGTCCAAGTACAGAGATATTGATGAGAGTTAGTTTGCTTCTTTTCACACACTAACCCTCACCTCTCCCAGATAAAGGGCAGATTGTCCTCACTCTGAGTCTGATGGAGGAGCTGTTCCTGTACAACTAAGTGCCTGCAGAGACCACCATGTGCAGCTTTGCAGAGTCAGACGTTTCCCCACGTGAGGCGACCTCCATGGCCCGTGATTGCTGCTCAAGTCTAATTGTGGATTCAAGAGTAGCACACATTTAGGCCATCACAGGTCAATCTGATTCTGAAAATCACCAGTTTCACAGATAGAGGTAATCATCCAATGCCCATTCTTCTGTCAGCAGTTTGTCTTTCTTATTTGGTTGAAAGTTTGAAGAAAAAAATGTGATCATATTTTTGTCTAATTCTAACTTTAGAATCTACTATTTGCTCTAGGAGACCCACAAATTGCAAAACAGGGAGTTCCTCATTTTCATCAAAATGTACATATTTGCGAATTTCAACATGCTGTTCAGAACCTGTGCATGCTGACAACTATGGTTCCCGGTGCACTCCTGACCTGGTGAAGCCCTCACAGACCCTGTCCCTCACCTGTGCCATCTCTGCATTCCCCATTACAACCAGTGCTTTCTGCTGGAGCTGGATCCATCAGCCCTCCAGGGAAGGGACAGGAGTGAATCAGGTACACAGGTCATGATGGAGTTCACATTCCAACCCATTCCTCAAGAGTCCAGTCACCATCTCCAGATCCACATCCAAAAAACAGATTTTCCTACAGCTGAGCTACCTGAGCAACGAGTACACAACCATGGATTTTACACAAAAGACACAGCGAGGGGAAGACATTGTGAGCTCAGACAAACCTCCCTGCAGGGGAGCTCGGGAACAGCAGGAGGCACTCAGGGCACCAGGGGGCGCTCAGGACACACATCAAGGCAGATGCAATTGGGGGAAAAGGTGCTGGAGATGGGGTTTGGCATCACCATCGTATTTCACCACTGGACACCCGCCACTATGTTTATTCTCATGTATGTGGTTCTTTGTATTATTAGAAAATGGCACTTATATAAATATATACCATATGTAGGTGCATCAAGTCATCCTCTCCATCTTATGTGGACCTTTTCCAATAAGACTCTGAGTCCCTGTATTTGTTTGAGCGCTTCATAAATTACGGTCAGTTATGTAGGATCTCTTTCTCTTCTTTCTCCCTTTTTCCCTCCTTTTCTCTCACTCACAAAGTCTCCCTCTCTTTCTCTCTTCTTCACACACACACACGCGCACACACACACACAGAATTCTGTAACTTCAATTTCGTGATGTATTGAAGACAACTGATTAAACTGCAGCTTTTCCAGTTTAGCTGCTGTTCATACTGCCGTAAGAAGAAAAAAGTTGTGTTTGTCAGCTGTGTACTTCTCTAAGAAGAGTAGCAGCTTTTTAAATAATACCCAGATACTGAAAGCAGTCCGAATATCAATCAGCAGCTTAATCAAATTGTGGTAAATTCATTCACTGGAAAAACGCCCACTGTTACAATCAGGTACTGCTGGATATGCTCAATAGCAAGGGTAAATTCACAAGTACATATGATGAGTGAAATAAGACAAACAAATATAAGTCCATACATATTATTCCGCTTTTATAAATTCTATAAAATGAAAACCAATGTAACATAAAGAAAACCAGTAGTTGACTCTGGACGTGGTGGGAGAAGGGAAGGTGGAGGAAGCAGGAGTTCTAGGAAAACAAGAGGAAATTTTGGGGGTAACTGATTTTTTCTGTGTTGAGTAAGGTAATGGTTATGTCACTATTTTGAAACTGTACATGTTATTGGATGGCTATTATTTGCTCATTTTACCTCATTAAAATATGACAAATGTAAACACATATAATTTGGTAGAAAATGAGTTAGACAGAGATGAATAAAATATATGAGAAATGTAAAAAGAAAATCACCGAACAAGGGCATTAAGGACTTCACTCAATAAACTGAAGACATTTTAAATTTCTCAACACTGAATGAAAGATTAAATATATATAAGAAATTAAAGAATCCAACATATACACTTGAAGGAACCCTATGACTACCTATATTTTTAGGGAAAAACTAGAATACAACAAAATAATGTCATGATTTCATAACATAAAGGGGGTTAATCAACTACACCGGGCATGTCCAGCTCTGTCCTGGAGTTCATTGAGGGAACAGGTGTGTCCTGTGGTTAGGAATCGTGGCACCAAGCTCACAGCATCAGTTCTAGTTGAAAGAATGCAAAGGCCAAGAGATCTCAACTCAAATGTAGTGTGGATTTCACATCTAGGGGTGCCACCCATTCCCCCATGTAAATGTGGAAAGGTTAATTACCTCTGGATGTGTCTGCCAAGATTAGTGCTCATATCTCGGGAATGTGCAAAATGATGAAATACAAGAGAGGAGACTGGCTCAGGGTTTCTACAGTGGTTTGGTGGTGGAGGCAGAATGAGGGTTCTCACTCACAGAAAGGAGTTTGTGGGGCTTGAACCTCCAAATGGCATCAAATGAGGGAGTTCCTGCGATTCCTAACTAGATTATTCATCTTGGGTAAGAAAGAAGAGAGATGATGGAGGAATGAGCCTTAACTTACCAACAGCCAGGCTCAAACAATAGTCTGATGATTTATTCTATGCAGCAACTATAAAAATCATGAATATGGGTTGAAAACTACCAGGTCTACAAAAAATGAGAAGACTGCTTAAATAAGCAAATACTAAGGAAAAGGAGGAGAAAAATGAGGAGAACGAGGTGGAAGGCACGGGGCAGGAGATTAGACAAGGGTCCTGTCCCAATGTCTTGTGTGGAGACTTTTCACTGTCTAAAATCATCTGCTTATTCTAAATGTCTTAGGTGAGCTGTCTACTCCAAACATCAGAAGCTGAGAGGATTCCTGAAGATACTAATATCTTCTATTTGGGTAGCCTTACAATTGTGAATTATTCTTAGTTATTGTTACTGTAATGAGAGATAGGCTCTCACTCTGTTGCACAGGTTGGAGTGCAGTGGCACAATCACAGCTCACTGTAACCTTGAACTCCTGGCTCACACAATCCTTCTGTCTCAGCTTCCTGACTAGCTAGGACAAGAGGAATGCACCACCACAACCAGCTAATTTTTTAAAAAAATTTTTCCATAGTAATGGGGTCTCCAACAGAGCGAGACTCCATCTCAAAAAAAAAAAAAAAAGAAAGAAAGAAAAAGAAAAAAAGAAGAAAAAGAAAAAGAAATGGGGTCTCTCTGTGTTGCCCAGGCTGGTCTTGAACTCCTAGTCTCATAGGATTCCCCTGGTTTTGCTTCTCAAAGCAGTGGAATTATAGGCATGAGCCACCACGTCTGGTCTGAACTGATTCTTTAGTTGCAAAATATCAACACAAGAATTGACTCCCCGAATTTTTTCTGCTGTGTTTTGGTCACTAGTGACTGATAAGATTTATTCCAATATGTTTCAACAGCAGATTTTTTTCCTGATGTTTCTTCCAGTAGACATAATTCCATGGCTGAAGATCACAAAACACTGTTAAAAGATGACATCAACAGCCAATCTTAAACTTTTGGTGATTGAAGTGAGTATAATACAAAAATTAGGCCGGGCGCGGTGGCTCAAGCCTG
>NW_012114988.1:3591971-3599603 GCF_000951035.1 Colobus angolensis palliatus | reverse complement strand
ATTGTGTAACCCATGCATGCAACAGGACGGAGGTGAGCAATGAGGGTAAAATTTTTCAATGTATGAAACCTACAGCTTCTGAATCCCAGGGTAGTAACTGATGTATTCTGAGGGAGGGACAAGAGTGCCCGAGTACTAGTGGGATAACTGTTGGCCAAGAGAGTTTTCATATTTTAGCCGGGCGCGGTGGCTCACGCCTGTAATCCCAGCACTTTGGAAGGGTGAGGTGGGTGGATCATGAGGTTAGGAGATCGAGACCATCCTGGCTAATATGGTGAAACCCCGTCTCTACTAAAAATACAAAAATTAGCCGGGCATGGTGGCATGTGGGGGTGGCTCAGTGGCTCACTCAGAAGCAGAACTGTCCCTGGAGCTGGGCTGGAGGGAGGAAGCAGCTGTTGGTCAGCATGTACAGCGGGGGGCACTGAAATATTCTTTCTGCGGCTGGGAGGAAAGGTGAAGGTCCCTGTGCCTGGGAGGGTCCAGGCTGAGGCTCGGAGCACCCACAGTGATGCTAATCCTGAGAGTCCCTTGGGTGCTTGGATTCAGGGATCTGCTCCCAGACTCAAGGTTGGGGATGAGGCTCAGGAGGGATAGAGGGGTGTGTGTGGCAAGGAAGGTGCCCCAGTGGGTGACAGCCCAGCCCACCAAGGGCTGGACCACAAGACTGAGTTTCCTCACGTGTCATCCTTTGAGCCAAGTACCCTGTGGGGAGGTTTGGACCAGGCTGGCCTCAGTGCTCCTGCCTGGAACCTCGAGGCAGGCAGCCCAGGGCCCTCCTGAGCTCAGGCCACACCCAGTGGCAACCTTCTTAACTGTGGTCCTGACCACATCCCTTCCTGCTTAAAACCACTCAATGCCCACTCAGTGCACGCTCAATGCCCAAGCTCCTGAACACAGCCTGCAGTCCCCCCCACCCCAGCCCCTGGCCTCTGCAGCAGTCTGCACCCTTTCCACCTGTTGTAATCCCCACTCCCCAGAGCTTGCTGCCTCTCGGCCTGCCCCTCTCCCTGCCTCTGCCTGCTCACCCCACCTGTCCCTCAGCTCTCAGCCTCTCCACAGGCCCTCCCACCACCCAGCTGGGCCTTAACACTCCTGTGCCCTGGCCTCCTCGAGCCCCCACAGGGGAGATGTCAGCCTCCCACTCTTGATCAGGAGGGGCCTCGTGAGCCTCTTCAAAATGCTGCCGAGCACCAGGACGCATGGGGAAATGGCACGGGTACCCTTGGGAAGCACTCCGGCTCACCGCACAGGGCTGGGCATGCACAGTGCCCTGGAAATAGCCCTGGAATGGTGGAGGGGAAGGGACCTACCCAGGGGCCTGAGCAGCGGACAGAAGCTGCAGTGTCCTGGCTCTGGGAGCCAAAGCTGCTCAGTGGCACCTTCCCAAGGGCAGGCCAGAGGCTAGGAGTCTGGGGCACCAGTGCTGGGGGCCCTGCTGTCAGACCTGCCTGCCTGCCCTTCCTACTCAGTACCTATGGGGCACCTCACTCTGCAGGGCTGACACCAGACACTGGGTCCTGCCTAGACCCCGCCCCAGGGGCCTACTCATGGTTTCTCTGCCGCAGGGCGTCAGCTGGGCCAGCACGATGACTCTGCTGACCAGGAGCTCTGGTGCCCCCAGGCAAGGGCAGTAGAAAGAGTCAGGACTGGTGAGTCAGGAGGCGGGTGCTCATCCTGGCTTCATAGCTGCCCCTCTATGTGGCTCTGGGCCAATGCCCCACCCTCTCTGCACCCCAGTACACCTTCTATAAAAGAGCAGCAAGAATCTAGCAGCCTGTGCCCTAAGACCAGCACTTCCAGCCAGCTCAGGGGCCCAGCTCAGCTCCTCCACCCCTGTGCACCCTGTCCAAGGGGCTGAGGCTGTCAGCTGGTCCCATTTCCAGGGAGGTGGAGTCACTCCAGGGGGCTCATCTTCCTCCCGCACAAGCTGCCTTGGCTGAGTGCACTCCAGGGCTAGAGGAAGTGGCTTGGAACCTCCTTTCTGGGGCTTAGTCAATGTTTTCAAATAAGGGTCCCAAGGACTTTTGCCTTGAAAGGGTGACCAGGGTCCAGGTGCTTCTGGAGTTCCTCCCATCCCTCAGTGTTCACCTTTAGAGGGGAGTTCCTACTCAAAACAAGTCTTCAGTCAGGAGGAGGAGTTGCCTTCCTGGCCTTTCTGAGCCTTCTGTCTGCTTCTTCTTAGGTCACTAGAAGGAGTTCTTCTTGTCAGATTCCACTGGAAAATTAGGGCCCCTTTGCTGGACAAAGGCCCTCATCCACATGGCTGGAGAGCAGCCCCAACCCCACTGGGCCGCAGTAAAAGTTCTGAGAGATTGTGTGAGCCAGAGATGAGCCAAGGGGGTGCTCCCAAGGGAAAAGAAGCCTTTCAAGGTGGCTCCTACAGTCAGAGGCTGCTGGCCTGGGCCCTCCCAAATTCTTCTCCACACACACGGACAGCCCTTCTCCTTCAGCCATACGCTCCCCATCTTCCCTGGAGCTGCCCATCCGTCAGACAGGAATGCCACCTCCAGGCTGGGTGGGAGGAATTAGGCTTTATGAACTCTAGGGGGTGGAAACCAGGCCGGAGCCAGCCTCCAATGCTGAACTGGAGGGAACTGTGAATGCCTGTTCAAAAATCTGCAGCGCATCATAAAACTATGTAAAACTCCAACAAACTCCCCATAAATCTAATAACACTCAGCTCTCTGGTGCTTCGGGGTTGGGGGTGGTGGAAGCAGAGCCACACACAATTACTCGTAGTGTGCATGCATTACTAGAACACTGACTCTGGGGTTATATTGCCTGGGTTTGAATTTAATCTTGGTCACTTACTGGTGATGCTACCCAAGGTGTCTGTGCCTTCATTTCCCCACCTGTAGAAATAGGGACAGGATATTGGAAGGTATTGAGATTGAGCTGGGACCATCCACATAGAGCTGCAGGAGAGCCAGGAGGGCCGGGAGGTGCAGCGCCAGGAGGCAGGCGAGCTGAGGTGCAGCCTGGGCGAAGGCGCCAAGGAGTGCGAGGCCCTGCGGCGCTCCAAGGAGGAGCTTCAGGTCGCTGTGAAAAAGGCAGAGTGAGCACATCAGGTGGGGCGTCGTGGGGGGACCAGCCCTGAGTCCCCATGGAATCCCATCCCTGAAATCTAACTTCAACCCCAAGGTTCTGGCGAAATTGCCCAGATACGGATCCTCTGTCTCCTAAGCAGAGCCTGGCAACTGGCTCATTTTAGGAAGGTTTCCTCCCTGTTGATTGGGGAAAGGGGCAGAAGGGCAGCGGGCAGGGTTGGGTCCAGATTCAGACCCACCCGCCTCATCACGCTGGAAACCAGGTCCCCTCCTGGAGTCACTGGTCTACCCCTCCCAGCCGAGGGCCTGGGCCCCAGCCCTGGAGGGCTCAGCTCTTGGGAGAGGCCGCATAGGCGGGCAGTGCCTGACCCTCTCCAGGAATTGGAGGAGGCAGCTTTTGTGTAGAGCCACTGACTACTCCCAGGACCCAGGGCTGACCTCTGCCCTCTCCAGCCTGAAGCTTGCCAGTGAGGACAAGGAGCAGAAGCTGGCACTCCTAGAGGAGGCATGGACAGCCGTGGGCAAGGAGGCCGGGGAGCTGCGAACTGGACTGCAGGAGGTGGAGCGCTCGCGGCTGGAGGCTCGGCGGGAGCTGCAGGAGCTCCAGCATCAGGTACTCTCCCTGCACCACCCCTTGCCCTGGGGCTTGCTGTGTGTCCTGGGGCCAGTGGCTCCCCCTTTCTGGAATCACGTTTCCCCCTATGTAAAACCAGGGCCTTGAACTGTGACTCGCCCTCTCACCTAACCTTCGTGTGAATGGATGGGCTTTGAGCAGTCCTTGAATCCCTGAATCTGTGCAAAAGTCTGCGTGCATTTGTGTGCACGCTCAGGCTCACGTTTCTCCAAGGAGAGGAGCTGGTATCCTTGTCCAGTTCGCAAAAGAATCTGCGAACAACAAAAGGTACAGATTTCATGAACTAGGTCAGAGGTTGGCAAATTGTTTTTTGTAAAGAGCCCAAATGGTAAATACTTCTGGCTTTACCAGCCACACAGTCTCTGTTGCAGCTACTTGGCTCTGCCCGGGTAGTGAGAAAGCAGCCCCAAACAGCGCATGAACAGTGGGGTGTGCGTTCCAGTCAAACTTTGTTTAGGGACACTGAAATGTGAATTTTCTGTCATTTTCATGTGTCAAGAAATACTGTTCCTCCTTTAGAAAAGGCCATTCAGGGCTTGGTTTGTTAGGAGGTTTCGTCTAAGAGAATGGGAAGGTGTTTAAGTGGTTTAGGCTGGGAAGTGACAGGGTCACATTATATTCTGAAAGAGCCACTCTGCCAGTTGTGTTGAGATTAGAGAGGCGATAAAGGGGATATGGGTAAACCACAAGAAACTAGGTCAGTAGTCCCTCCACCCCCACTCCCCAGGTGAAGGTAGCCTAGACTAGGGTGCTGATGGAAGAGACAGAAGAGGACACATTCAAGAAAAATTTGGAAGGTAAAAACCAGTAGGACTTGTTGATGGATGGAATATAGGAGGGGAGAGGTAGATTATCAGGGATGTATCTTTGTTTGCTTATATGAGATAGATTCAGTTGCAATGAAATTGTTAATTGAAATTGATTTTAAATAATGGCATGACCTAAAGTTATGCAAACATTTGCCTTAGATAAAACACCAAGTTTTCAAAGTTTAGCTGGGTGGACGGCATGGCTTTATTTCCTATTTCTTGGTATTTTCAATTCTTGTTGAAAAAAAGGTTTTTCTTTTTCTCAAAGGCTTATTTCAGTGGAAGCCCATCTGCAAAATCTGTTATAAATTTAAATTTGAAAATGACTACAAGTGCCATTGACACGTTAGATTTCTTTTTTTGCGAGTGACCTAAGGCCACCTGTCGGGGGAGCTGGGGGCTGCCTTCTGAAGCCTGCGCGTCTGCACCGCGTGCCTGGGCCTGGAAGTCAGACTCCGGGGCTGTGCCGCAGCGCGAGGCCTGCAGTGCTAAGCGCGGGGTCGCTGGGGGCTTCCGAGGGTGTGTGTCTCCTGCCTCTTCAACCTGGCAGGGGCTGTTCAAATGGACGCGAAAATCACAGATTTGCAGAGTGGAGGGCTGGTGCTTTGAAAGAGAGGAGGAGGGGAGAGAGGGATTTCCCCATCCCCGCTGCACTCCGTCCATCCCCTCGGTTACTCCTTTTATCGGCCCCTGAGGCCCCTAACCTGCTGGAACCCTTATACAGTAGAGGCGGCCCGGTTCCTTTAAGACCCCGCCGCGCCTGGGCCTTGGGTTCTGACGCCATCCTGAGGCGCCAGTCGTGGGCTGGGCGCGGGCGCGGGGCTGGCTGGCGGTTGAGACCGCGGCGGTACTGAGAGGGTTAGGTGAGGGTCGCGAGGCTGCCTGAGCTTCTGAGTGAGCATGGCGCTTTTGGAACGCGGGACTGGCGACCTGCTGCGCCAGGAGCTGGGCCAAGGCGCGGCGGCGCGGCTGCGGGCTGCCCTCTGGATGGTAAGTTATGGCGAAGTCCACCCAGCCTTTCCGAGGTGAGGGCGCTAGCGCCCGGCTGGGCGGGCGGTGAATCCGGGACCCGCGGGCGCACAGCTGGGTCGAGGCGCCCCCGTGGCAAGTTTTGTTGCGCCAGGGGTGGTGGGTGTCGGGGGTGCACGGCCGGGGCCTGAGTTCCCTGAGCTCGATTCTTCCCCTGCTCCTGCCGCCGGCAGCCCACCTCTGGTGCGCGCTGGGGAAGAAACTCGCTGGCGGGTGTTCTGTGGCATCGCAGGCGGTGGAGGGACGGAGCAGCTTCGGGGGCACGTCCTCCTATATCCTGTAGAGGACACTGACCCCGGACCCTGCCTTCGAGGCCGGAAATCTGTTCCCTCTGCTTGCAAAGTTGGAGTCTTTATTGGCCTCCGGGATTCTGCTCCTGGCGGTGTCTCCAGGCTGGCGATGGGCAAGCCCGGTGTGCCAGGTCCAGGATGCACATGAGGAGCGTTTGTGGACATCACCGAATCACCTGAGGACTAGCGGGGCAAGCCTCAAATTAACCGCAGGATTTCCTGTCGGATGGATTGTGGGGTTGGTGTTTGCACTGCAAAGAGTTGCTGTGATTTCTCTGTGTGTGTCTGTCTGTCTGTCTGTCTTTCTGGCTTCTTAGATCATCTCATTTGGCGTCCTTTCACTGAAGAGTTAACCCAGACGTTTGGCATGGTTTCCTTGCTTTCCTCCTGTCTTTTGCTGCTAGAGCTGCTTTGGAAAAGAAGTCTTTTCTCAAGTGGTATCTTCTCTTTGGGTTACAGTGTTGTTCATCCTTTCTTTTTTTAAATTTTATTAGTAAAACTTCACCAGTGAACCGGAGCTATTTTTTTTCTATTCTGAAATGCTAGCTTTAAGATTTCTAAGAACTTTGTGTCAAAGAAATCTTTGAAAAGATACTAAGTATACAGAAGAAGTTGACTATTTTAAAAGTGCAAGTGGTCCGGGCGCAGTAGAGCACACCTGTAATCCCAGTACTTTGGGACGCCAGGGTGGGTAGATCACTTGAGTCCAGGATTTCCAGACCAACCTGGGCAATGTGGCAAAACCCTGTCTCTACTAAAAATACAAAAGTTAGTTGTGTGTGGTGGTGTGTGCTTGTAGTCCCAGCTACCTGGTAGGCTGAGGAGGGAGGATCACCAGAGCCCAGGAGGCTGAGATTGCAGTGAGCCATGATCATGGCATTGCACTCCGACCTGGATGGCAGAGTGAGACCCTGTCTCAAAAACAAAAACAAAAAGAAAACAAAAAACCAAAAGGTAATGAATTTTTACCAAGTGAACCACCACAGATCAAGAAATAGAGCATTACTAGACTGGGGTATATTTGCAGGAGTGACGTTGTTGGTTTCAGATGTATATGAATGATAAAACTTTAGTATTACATATTGTTGAACATTTTCCCACATTTATATCAGTGTGGTTTCATTGAGATTGAGTATCTTTTATTGGCATTGATATGTCCTGTTTTGTGAAGGGCCTGTTAAATCTTTTTATCCGGTTTTCATGGATATGCTTCTTTTTCTGTTGATTTGTAACGCTTTATTCTGGATATGCATCCTTTCTAGGATATATATGTATTGCATTTCCCTTTTTTCAATCTGTAGCTTGCCTTTTTACTCTTTTAATGGTGTTTTTTCATGAATGGAGCTTCTCTTTTTTTGTTTGTTTTTGAGACAGGCTCTCACTGTGTTGCCCAGGCTGCAGTACAGTGGCAGAATCACAGCTCACTGCAACCTTGACCTCCCAAGGCTTAGGTGATGCTCCTGCCTCAGCCCGGAAGTAACTGGGACCTCCAGGGGAGCGCGACCACACTCAGCTCTTTTCTGTGTTTTTAGTAGAGATGGGGTTTTGCCATGTTGCATAGGCTGGTCTGGAATTCCTAGGCTCACGTGATACACCTGCCTCGGCCTCCCAAAGTGTTGGAATTATAGGCATGAGCCACTGCACCCAGTCTGAGATTCTTAATTTTAATCAAATTATACTTTATCAATGTTTTCCTTTCTGGTTACTACTTTTTGTGTCCTGTTTAAGAAATCAATGCCTAACCTAAGAGTATGAACACATTTTTGTGTGTTAACCTTAAAACAATTTTATTTTACTTTTTGCATTTTTTTTTTTTTTTT
>NW_012114988.1:3586642-3591921 GCF_000951035.1 Colobus angolensis palliatus | reverse complement strand
CATTTTTTTTTTTTTTTTCAGACAAGGCCTCACTCTATTGCCCAGGCTAGAGTGTGGTGGCAGCATCTCAGCTCACTGCAATCTCCACCTCCTGGCTCAAGCGATCCTCCCACCTCAGCCTCCTGAGTAGCTGCGACTGTAGGCATGCGCCACCATGCCTGGCTAATTTTCGTATTTTTTGCAGAGATGGGGATTCAACATGTTTCCCAGGTTGGTTTGAAATCTTGGGCTCAAGTAATCTGCCCGCTTCAGCCTCCCGGAGTGCTGGGATTACAGGTGTGAGCCACCCCACTTGGCTGTGATTCACTATTTACTACATGGAAGTGTCTGCTTGATCCAGCGCCATTTATTGAAAAGACCATCCTTTTCCTTCTGCACCGTGTGGCACTTTTTTTCATAAATCAAATGACTGTATTGTCATCTGGTTTCTGAAATTAGTGTGGGTCTGTTTCTGTTTCTGGATCAACCTGGGTAACATAGTGAGATCCCATCTCTACAAAAAATAAAAATAATAAATAAATGAATAACATTTAAAAAATAAGTGCATAGAGCTGATGGCGTCATAGGTGATAATTTAAAAATGATTGTCTGTTTCTTGGCTACATACGGGTGTTGGTCATTCAGATGTGTTGGGCGTTCGGGCAAAATGTATTAAGTGAATTATGTGGTGTTCAGAATGATTGCTAGATGTTCATTGTGAGTTGATTGAGATACTATTTGAGCCTCACAGAGCTACAGTTTTCACTCTTTTATTTATTTTTTTGTCTTTTAAAAATTTTTGCATCTTTCTGTCAAGGGAGTAATTTTTTCATACCGAATTGTTCTTAGGTGTACTTAGTTCCCAGGAACACTGTATGGATTGCACTGAAATAAGTGTTCAGCCATTGAAAGGGCTCACGTGATGTGATGTAAATAATAGTATTCTACATAATAGTTTGAGGACACATCGAATATATGTATATTTTTTTTTCTTGAGACAGTGTCTCACTCTGTCACCCGGGCTGGAGTGCAGTGGTATGATCCTGGCTGTCTACAGCCTTGACCTCTCAGGCTCAAGCAGTCCTCCCACCTCAGCCCCCTTAGTAGCTGGGTCTACAGGAATGCACCACTATGCCCGGCTCTATTTCTTTGTAGACAGTGCTTTCCTGTAGCGCCCCGACTGGTTTCCAATTCCTGGGTTCAAATGGTCCTCCCACCTTGGCATCCCGAAGTGTTGGGATTACAGGCATCAGCCATCACACGTGGCCATTTTAGTTGTAATAATTTTTATATTTTTCTAATTTAAAAGATTTACTAAAAAGTCTTACAGCTATTATTTATGAATATAATATTCATTGTTGTTATGATGATTGTGTTTAATCTTATTTTCAATATTAGCTTCTGGAAATTAGAGATTTTGTCTCTTTTATTCACCACTATATACTCAATACTTGACCTTGCCTGGCATGAAAGAGATATTGAATCAATATCTGTTAAATGAATGAATGAATGAACATACTAATATCATATTCAGCAATCTCCAAGTATCACACTTTTCACCATCTAACAAATAAAATAGCTTGTATAGAGCAGAGGCACAGTCAATCTGCCATAAAAGGAAATGTCAATGGAAAGTAAACCTTTGTATGTGTAGCTGCTAAGATTTTGGGGCTTTTGTTACTGTAGCATAACCTAGCGAAAGCTCAGCGAGACAGAATGTAAAATATATGTGTACAGATAGACCAGATAGAGCAGTAGATGAGATTCGAAAGATAGTTCAGTAAGCATTAACTAACTACACCCACACTCTCTTAATTCCCTAACAGAAATAATGGAATTCTCGTTCACTAAGATGTGCCTCAAATATTACTTACTTTGTGAAAACTTCCCTGGCCACTCAAGTATTTAGTCAGGACTCTTTATTTTTTCTCCCCCCAGGCTGGAGTGCAGTGGTGCCATCATAGCTCACTAACCTGTAAACTGAAGACTCAAGGAATCCTCCTGCCTCAACCTCCCGAGTAGCTGAGACTCCAAGTGTGCACCACCATGCTCGGCTAATTTTTCAGTTTTCATTTCCAGGGACGGGGTCTTACTATGTTGCCCAGTCTGGTCAGGACTGTTGATTACATATGACAGAAACCCAACCAACTCGCGTTCCCCACCACCTTTCAAGCTGCTCTTCCCTGGGTCTTCCCAGTCTCCGTAAATGGCAGCTCCATCCTTCAAGTTGCTGAAGCCCCAAATCTCAATGTTAACCTTGATTTCTCTCTTTTATCTCACAGGCAATCTGAAGGCAAATCCTGTTTCGACCCAGGTGAAGGTTCCTGGTGATCCAGGCTCCCACCAGCCATTGTCCCTTCCTGTCCTCCTGAGGGTGTCTGGAGCTCAGTGCTGTGTGCTCTTGGCCTCCACGCTGGGGCGCCACCGACTCCCACTGTCCAGGGCTTCCGGTGGACTCTCCGAGGCAGTGATACAGAAACTTCCCCATTCGGTCACCCAGGCTGGAGTGTAATGGCCGGATCTCGGCTCACTGCGAGCTCCGCCTCATGAGTTTATGCCATTCTCCTGTCTCAGTGTCCCGAGTCGCTGGGACTACAGGCGTCCGCCACCTCACCTGGCTGTTTTTTTTTTGTATTTTTTAGTAGAGACGGGGTTTCACCTTGTTAGCCAGGATGGTCTCGATATCCTGACCTCGTGATCCGCCTGCCTGGGCCTCCCAAAGTGCTGGGATTACATTCTTGAGCCACCGTGCCGGGCCAATAGACATTTTTTAGAATAGTTATAGGTTCACAGAAAAATTGAGTGGATAGTACAGAGAGTTCTCCTATGCTCCCCTGTCCTCCAGCACACAATTTCCCCTATAAGTATGTTGTATTAGTGTGGTCCATTCATTACAATTGATGAACCACTATTGCTACATCATTATCAACTAAAGTCTATAGTTTACATTAGAGTTCATTCTTTGAGTTTCACAGATTGTGGATTTTGGCAATTACATAATGTCCTAAATCCCCAATACAGCGTCATGCAAAATAGTTTCACTGGTGAAAATTTCCGGCGCTTCACCATTTCGTGCATCCTTCTGTCTTCCAGTCCTGACAACCGCTCATCATTTTACTACTTCTCTCTTTTTGACTTTCCAAGAATGTCCTAGAGTTGGAATCGTACAGTAGGTAGGTTTCCAGACTAACTTCTTTGTAGCATTATGTATTTTAAGTTCCTCCATGTCTTTTCATGGCTTGATAGCTTGCTTTTTAAAATCACTGAATCAGATTTCATTGTGGGGCTACAAAACAGTTTACTTATTCCTTCACTTGGTGAAAGACATCTTGCGTACTTCCAAGTTTTGGCAATTATGAATAAAATTGCTGTAACTACTTATGTGCAGGGTTCTAAGTGAACTTAAGTTTTCCAGAGTGACTGTACCCTTTTGATTTCTACTGGCTGTGGAGAGTTCTGGTTGCTCCTCATCTTTGAGAGTATTTGGTGTGTTCACCTTTTTGCATTTTAGCCATTCTAATAGGTTTACACTGATATCTCATTGTTGTTTTAGTGTGCAATTCCCTAACGCCAAATGATTTTGAGCATCTTTTTCATATGCTTATTTGCCATCCGTATATCTTATTAGTGAGGTGTTCAGATCTTTCACCTATTTTTTTTTTCTTTTTTCTTTTTTTTTGCTTTGTGTTGTTTAGTTCTCAGAATTCTTCATACATTTTGGACAGCAGTTTTTCCATCAGATTATTTTGTAAATATTTTCTGCCAGTCTGTGACTTGCTTTCTCCATTCTCTCAACAGTGTCTTTCACAGAGCAGAAGTTTTTCATTTTAACGAGGCTCAACTTAATTTTTTTTGTTAGTAGATTTTGCTTTTGATTTTATATCTAAGAAGCCATCATTGAACCCAAGATCCCCGAGACTTTCTCCGATGTTATCTCTTAGCATTCTTATGGTTTTGCACCTTACATTTACATGTAAGATTTATTTTATAAAGGGTATAACGTGCATACAGGGATTTATTTATATGTTTTTTGCATGTGGTTATCTAGCTGTTGTAGCACCACTAGTTGGAAAGGGTAACTTCCCTGCTTTAAGTTGTCTCTAAACCTTCATGGAAGATCAGTGGACTGTAGGTAGGCCTGTTTCTGGGCTCTGTATTCTTTTCCATGGATCTATTTGTGTGTGTGTTTTCTCTTTTCACCAACTTCACACTATTTGGGTTATTGTAGCTTAATGTAAGTCCTGAAATTGGTAGTGCCAAACCTCAGGGGGGTTTTCAGAACTTCATCTTGAGAACCTGGTTGAGATCATTGTAGTAAAACTTGGAAATATGTGAGATTCCCCCTTAGTCTGGTTCTCAAGGAGTTTGTAATGCGCTAACCAGGCCACCCTCAGCTTCTAGTGATCTGTCAATACCGTTTAAGTTCTTCTCCCACTTGCTGTCCCCAGTAGCTTCTCTTCCTGTGAGCTCTGACTCCTTGTGTGTTCGCCTGTCTTCCTCATTTTTAGGGTGGCAGTTTTCCCTGTGACTTCAATTCTCTGGTCCACCCTAGAAGGGTTGACTTTCAGTTCCTTCAGCCTTTTGCTAGCTGTGAGGATGAGTGATGACTGCCTAGCTCTTTCCATGTTGGACTAGAAACCCAAAAGTTCGTTTAAAGAATTACTTGTTATAAAAGTCACCCATTGTCAACATACGACTCAAGGATTTCAGCTGATTTATGGAATTGTGCAGCCATCAGCAGAGTTTCTACTTCAGCACATTTTGTCGCCTCCCCAAATTCCCTTGAACCTCTTTGTAGTCATTTGCTAATCCCTGGTCCCCATGACTGGGTCTGAATAGAATGAATATTTGGAAAGCAGACTTCATTGTATTTACATTTTCATGTGTTTAGGACTTTATATAGTGGACTATTGTGTTCATTTTGTGACAAGTAGAGAAGAGATTGCATTCTAGGGATGCTTTTTTTGGGAAATATAATAGTAGTCACGTTTATGGCTCTCCTTGAATTGGTTCATCTGTGTTGGTGACCAGTATTTGCTACCCGAGCTTGTCTGGTGAGCCAAAGAAAAGCAATTTTAACAAATCTGCTGTTAAAATAGAGATGATACATTTTCACATAATAATATGTGGAGTTAAGTAATGAACCATCTTTATTAATTAATTTATTTATTTTTGAGATGGAGTTTTTGCTCTATTCCTCAGGCTGGAATGCAATGGTGTGATCTCAGCTCACTGCAACCTCCACCTCCTGGGTTCAAGTGATTCTCCTGCCTCAGCCTCCTGGGTAGCTGGGATAACAG
>NW_012114988.1:3576492-3585822 GCF_000951035.1 Colobus angolensis palliatus | reverse complement strand
GCCTCAGCCTCCTGGGTAGCTGGGATAACAGGCGCCCGCCACCATGCCTGGCTAATTTTTGTGTTTTTCGTAGAGACAAGCTTTCTCCATGTTGGCCAGGTTGGTCTCTAACTCTTGACTTCAAGTGATCCACCTGCCTTGGCCTCCCAAAGTGCTAGGATTACAGACATGAGCCATGGCCTGACCTCAACCATTTTTATTCTTTCAGAAATGTGATTGATAATAGTAAAGCTGCACTTCTCACGTGCCTGAAATACCCCTCATTGTCTTCTTCAGGTGGCAAGGGCTCTGGAACAGCCACATAAAGGTAAGGGCAATATTTTTTTTCATTGATTGATTGGTTGATTGATTTTTTTCTCTTAGAGGGGTTAGCATCCATGTATCTGAAATTGAAATTCAAGAGGAGAGACAGACACCTGTACTAGTTTTCTCTTGCTGCCAATTATCACATTACCACAAACCAGTGGTTTGAAACCACAAAAGTCTGGAATGAAGTGGCTGGGTTCTCTGATCAGAGTCATGTGAGGCTAAAATCCAGGAATGGGCTGGCTGTGTTTTTTGCTGTTTTTTTTTTTTTTTTTTTTTGAGACAGAGTCTCGCTCTGTTGCCCAGGCTGGAGTGCAGTGGCCGGATCTCAGCTCACTGCAAGCTCCGCCTCCCGGGTTTACGCCATTCTCCTGCCTCAGCCTCCCGAGTAGCTGGGACTACAGGCGCCCGCCACCTCTCCCGGCTAGCTTTTTGTATTTTTTAGTAGAGACGGGGTTTCACCGGGTTAGCCAGGATGGTCTCGATCTCCTGACCTCGTGATCCGCCCATCTTGGCCTCCCAAAGTGCTGGGATTACAGGCTTGAGCCACCGCGCCCGGCCAGTTTTATCATTTTTAAAATGAAGAAACTTGACAGATTTTCATTATGACACAGAACGTCAAGTCTCCCAGACCCCGGAAAATACATTTACTTAAAGCTGTTGATACATCTCAAAGCAGTATCCTTACAGTGTCATTGGAGGACAGTGCGGGCTGCAGTGAGGCACGCCTTCAAATGGGATTGATCCAGTCCTCATTCCTTCACTTCCACATGAATGCTGAGCGGCCCAGGATCACACCCAGTGCACCCACAATTCAGGCAAGTCCAGCAGCCAATCCTAGGAGAGCTGGGCTACAGAACAGTCTCCCAAGTTCCAGGCTCAGAAAACTTCGGTGGGGATGGAAGCTGAGAAAGTGAGGAGGTGGCTCAGGGGATTGCTCTTTCCTACTCATTCCTCTCGTGTCAAACTAACCTTCTGCTGCACCACTGAGGATCACCAACCAACCCTGACCACAACCTTGATCTTGCCATGGTCTGTTAGTGAAATGAAACCAAAAATGAATGATGTGAGTCCAACTCAACAAAATATATATCAAAACATATTCCATAAGAACCGCTCATGGCCCTGTTCTTTCCAGTATATGGGAAAACAGAAGGGAAACAACCAAATAGCATCAGGTTTACGAAACTTCCTAAGATAGATGGTCATACATGCTTTCAGGAGATCTCTATATACATGAGTTTGATCACTTGATACCTTGAAAAGAGCTCTTGAGGCACTAGAATGACATCCACAATTGACAAGTATGAAATGTGGTGCTCAGTGCCATTAAAATACAAATCAACCCACATAGAGGAAGAGCTTTGGACATAGGGATGTCAAGCTGGTCTAGAGTGTAGTGAAAAGCCAAGATGGTGCCCCAGTAAGAAAAAAATCAACGTAACAATGAGTTGCAGCAAGAAGAATACTGAGACAGGAAAGAAAACATTTTAAAAAAATGAATTATTCATTCACTTTCTAGTGGATAGAGAAAAAACTGCAGAAGATGCAGAGGATATCAGTGCAGGCTAAAAGTTTCATATCTTACACTTGTAGAAAAGGCTTAAGATTGGTTTTAACTTAGAGCAGGTGGGGTGACTTCATGACTGCCATTAAGAAAATATAACCTGCTGGGAAACTGTTTCTGCCTTGATGATGTTGTGCAGACAAGAGATAAACAGTGAGGAATGTGCTTAGATGTATTGGGAAAGAGATGGGTCTGTGGCATTGTCACAAAGGTACGTGAATATTGAGAGTGAATGCTGAAGGAATGAGCCCATTGGTGGTGACCCTTAGGTGAGACCAGGGTGCCTGTGTTTCAGCCAAGCCGGGGCAATTGGAATGCAGACTCCTAAGATTCCATGACACCCCCACCTTCTAATTCTGTTATTGCAACTGCAGACCGTTGCCTGGCACGCTGGCCACAATCTTCCTCACTCTTGTGAGACTCTGAGCGACTGGCAGTGCCTTAGCTGTGAACTCAGACACCTGGAACCTCGTTTTTGTGGTTAAGGATCGTAAAGTGCTGTGGGGACTGATCTCGTTTTTCTCAACAGTAAGTTAAGAATTTCAGTTACTGACATCCCTCAGTCCTGATTCAACCTATTTGATTTCACCAGTTATTAACCCATCATGTGTTTGGGATTTTTCTCCCTAGTCCCTGGCTCCACCTCTTCTGCTACAGACGTCAGCATGGTGGTATCTGCGGGCTCTTGGCCCAGTGAGAAGTCAGAGATGAACACTCTAGAAATCAACGAGAAATTGCGCCCCCAGCGGGCAGAGAACAAACATCAGTTCATAAACACCAAGGAGAAATGTCTTGTAACTCAAGTGGCCTACTTTCTGGCCAAGGGGCAGAACACTTACAGTAAGTTCCATAGGCTCACCATCACGAAAGTGATAAATGATGTCCTGTCTTCTCTCTGAGAAACTGAATTCTCTCTCCATCAGAAGTAATGTAATCCTTTCCGCCCTTCTACGAAATTAGAAATGGGTATTTTCACATTGTGTTAAAGTTGGAAGACAGAGGTACCAAAGTATTTTGAAACTTTCCATGTGTGCAGTCAGGTGGGGATGGGCCTAGAGTTAAAATCTCAGTTATGGTTTCAGACACAGGCACAGAATGACCTGTTTTCTCCAAGAGGCTAAATCATGTTTTCAAGAATCCTCTCTGTACCATATACTATCCGGCAGACAAATAACATCTATTCTGTTGTTCTAAATGTCTCGGGCTAGTGAACTTTTATTCAGTTCAAGCTTCTGTTGAGGCCCAATAGGCAAAGCTCTGTTCTAGGGACCCTGAGGGAAATGTGGTGATAGTACACAGTACCTGCTGTGAGGGGCGTCAAGAGGAGTCTGCTCCTAATAGAACCTGTGGTATCTGTAACCGACAGCATCAAGAGCAGGGAGTAGGGGCTGTGGAAGGTGGCTCAGTCTTGTAATCCCAGCACTTTGGGAGGCTGAGGTGGGTGGATCACGAGGTCAGGAGTTTGAGACCAGCCTGGGCAACATGGAGAAACCCCGTCTCTACTAAAATTACAAAAATTAGCTGATCGTGGTGGTGGGCACCTGTAATCCCAGCTACTCGGGAGGCTGAGGCAGGAGAATCCTTTGAACCCAGGAGGCAGAGGTTGCAGTGAGCCAAGATCACGCCATTGCACTCCAGCCTGGGCGACAGGACCAGACTCCTCAAAAAATAAACAAACAAACAAAGGCGGAGAGTACCCTGGTGTGAGGGAAGTCCTACTTCCTGGGGAACAGGCTTTTGTTCCTAAAGAGGAAGAAAGTTCGCACCCAAGCATATGTGGAAGTAGCAGTGCAGTGTGCAGAGCAGGAACCCTGGGCCTGTCACCTGGGCTCCATCCAAGTAGCTTGTCCTGTCTGTCCCTCGGTTTCTCTTTCTTCGTCTCTAAATTTTGGAGGATGAGATGCCGTAAAGTTGAGAGACTGAAGAGTAAAGAGGTGGAATTCCCTGCGTAGAGCCTGGTGCTGGGGACAGTTATGTCCTTGGGATGGACCTGGCTCCTGCCCTGTAGGCAGTGACCACCGCTGTGTGTCCAGCTTTTCACTGAGGCCAGTATGTCTGTCTTTTCTCAGACTATGAAGAGTGCAAAGACCTCCTAAAATCTATGCTGCGGGATGAGCTTCAGTTCAAGGAGGAGAAGCTTGCAGAGCAGCTCAGGCAAGCGGAGGAGCTCAGGTGAGGGGGCCCTATGCATGCAGGTGGGCAGGTGTGTAAATCTCTGAAGCAGAGCAGCTCGGCGGGTTGAAGTAAGAGCTAAGCTGGGTCTGGGGAAGAGCAGGAATTGCCATGGCAGGCTCACAACACACAAAGATTTATGAAACAGAGAACAAGGATAATAATAAGTTATGGGTTGCAGTTGTTTCAAAGCGCCTTGATTTCTCTTTTTGAAAGAAGTAATTGTTGAGGTGAAATTTGCATAACACAAAATTAACTAAAGGAGTGGGAACCACCCGGCAGCATTGAGTGTAATCAAAATGGTGCGCCATCACCACCCCACTTACCCTTAGTCAGAATCACCTCCTGACTGACTGCGGCTTCTTATCCTTTCACTCAATCAATGTTGCCTTCTGGAACCTGTCATTGTTTTCTTCTTTCATCTTTTCAATTGGCCCCATCTGCACCTGGCCTCATTTCTGTCCATGGCTTTGTGTCTAGTGACTGCGAGATGCACTGTGTGCATTTTCACATGGAAATGTCCATGGCCAGAGTGAGGAACTGAAAGGATGGATGTCTTTTTGAAAGCGAATAAGGAAGACACCTACTTTTGTTTACAGAAGGGAAAGATGAATGGAAACATCGTGGAGGATCTTACAGGAGCCCTCTCTGATATAGAGGAAGCCTGTAAACCATATTTTCTTCTTTCTCTTGACCACAGACATTTCCTTAAACATGTGCTGACCTTCTCCTTGGAGGTCTCCTTGACGACATTGTCTCAGAAACCTCTGTGGCAATATTTGATCTTTGATCTTATCACTCACCCTTTTCCACTGTTAAATTTTCTCTACTATCTCACCTTAGGCAATATAAAGTCCTGGTTCACTCTCAGGAACGAGAGCTGAGCCACTTAAGGGAGAAGTTGCGGGAAGGGAGAGATGCCTCCCGCGCATTGAATCAGCATCTCCAGGCCCTCCTCACTCCGGATGAGCGGTCCAACTCCCAGGGGCGGGACCTCCGAGAACAGCTGGCCGAGGGCTGTAGGCTGGCACAGCACCTCGTCCAAAAGCTCACCCCAGGTAAAGTTTCCACAGGACCATGATGACCCAAAACCCCCGACTTATGAGAGATTCCAGACCGCCGTACTTTCACAATGACAGTTGTATCGGTGGTGTTTTTTTCCACTAAACATATGTGGCCATGACATGACCAGGACTTCCTGGGTGAGTTCAGAGATGGGAAACCCTGCAAGCCATGGGGTTGGAGGTCACAGTATTGCGAATGTCCCTCTTTCCTTGATGGAAGATGGTGTTTGGAGCCAGAGGCAACATCTCTATAGTTGTAAAGAAGAGGAAAGAGGCTGTGACAGGAGGGTGCCTATTACAGTGAAAAGAGCTCTGGACTAAGAATGAAGGTTCCCAGCTTGTGTCTTTGACAATGTTCTTAGTAACTGTCGGTGACTGAGTGATTTTTCCCTCGTGAGATTCTCTCTCTCCATCTGCAAAGGCAGGCACATTGTCTCTTGCAAGGTTCTGAAGCATCCAAATGTGGGAACACTTGCGACTGCTTTTGAAAATGAGATAAAGCCCCTCGGCATGTGGTGTTGGAGAAGGCACTTGATGTGGGGGCATTTGGTGGTAGGAAGTGCTTCAGACTGGAGCAATCTCCATGGAGAGCATGTCCCTGAATAACGCAGGAGAAGCCACATACAGGGCCTGTGAAGTCTCCTGATGCATAGACGACTGTGGGGCAAGTTTGACCTATCCTAAGAGAAAGAATTAAGTTCGAAATGCGAACTGTGACAGGACACCAAGCCTGTGCCTGGGAATCAGATCTGTGGTGGGATGATGGAGACAGCTGCCAAAGTCCAGAGAGAGGCTGGGCAAGTCCCCCAGTGATATGGGGAGCAAAGGGTCTTTTCAATGTTTGGCCACATCTTGATGGTGGCTCTCCAGATCCGAAATGCATTGCCTGATGGATCAGGAAACCATGGCAGGGCATTTTGTTAAAGATAAAACATGAGAGCTTTCAGTTGAAAGGTGACCCATGCCTAAATGTCCATCTCTCTGTGCACATTGGGTTGACTGTGCTTGCAGAGTGTGAAGTGGGAAATAGCTGAACGAACACTTCTGTATTTACAGAAAATGATGAAGATGTTAAAGTTGAGGAGGCTGAGAAAGTACAGGAATCACGTGCCCCCAGGTAACCCTGAATAATCAGGAGCAAGTAATGGGTTTTGACATATGAAAAAGGTCTAAGAGGCACACCCTCTCTGGCATCTACAATGGGCCACAAGCCTGCATTCCCTTGGCCACAGTATGTGAAATTCAACCCAACTTAGACTCAGGGTGTGGCAGCTGTTGTGTTTCTCTGTGTGTGGTGAGTGTCGTGTCTGTACCGTACAGGGATAGCTGAGTCTTCATCCTCCTCAGCTCCTATCTGTCCAGTGCAATGAACACCAGTTGCTCTCTTCCTCTCTGTCTCCCATGGCAGCCATGCTCTGTTGCAGAGAGAAGAGGATTGCCTGTTCCCTCTTAAAGGGAGCCTCCTGTTTGCTTTCTGTGACCACTCTCCTAATGCCTCCTGTCAAAACTGGCTAGGACTCCCTGGGGTCCAATCCCTCTGTGTTTAATCTTCTGGCATCTCTATCTCACCTCATCAGGGAGGTACGGAAGATTGAAGAAAAGGAAGTCCCTGAGGACTCAGTGGAGGAATGTGCCGTCACTTGTTCAAATAGCTATGGCCCTTCTGAGTCCAGCCAGCCTCACAAGAACTCCAAAATCACATTTGAGGAAGACCAAGTGGACTTGACTCTGCTTATAGACCGTGAATCGTCTCCTGATGGACGGCAGGATGCTTTAAACCTTGTCCCAGGTAGCCTCTGTTTTCCTTGTGTCTCATACCTTGTCTAGGCTACGGAAGATCCACTCTGAGTACAGGCTGTATAGGTACATGTTGGTTTACTCAGAAACTTGGATGGAGCTAGGTGCAGTGACTGACACATATATTCGCAGCACTTTGGGAGGCCCAAGTGGGAGGATCATTTGAGTTCATGAGTTCAAGACCAGGCTGGAGAATATGGTGAAACCCATCTTTACAAGGAATACAAAACATTAGCCAGGTATGTTCCTTTGCCCCTATAGTCCCAACTGCTCAGGAGGCTTAGGTGTGAGGATTGGCTCAGATGATCCTCCCACTCTCATTCACTTCGCAGGCTAGACTCTCTCGTTTTCATTGGCTTTTCTTAGGTGTTAATAAGAAGTCTCTGGCCAGGGTCGCTGGGCTGACATCTGTAATCCCAGTACTTCGGGAGGGCGAGGTGGGCGGACCACCTGAGGTCAGGAGTTCGAAAGCAGCCTGGCCAACATGGCGAAATTGCATCTCTACTAAAAATACAAAAAATAGCTGGCAGGGTGGTTGGCGCCTGTAATCCCAGCTACTTGGGAGGCTGGTGCACGAGAATCACTTGAACCCAGGAGGCAGAGGTTGTAGGGAGCTGAGATGGTGCCACTGCACTCCAGCCTGGGCAACACAGTGAGACTCCCTCTCAAACAAAACATAAGAAACCAAAAGCAAACAACCAATCAAACAAAAATTTAACGAAACAAAAAACAGTCTCTTGAGCTACACAGAAACATTGGACCCTCATGGGGTAAAAAGGTCAGAGCCCAGCCTTGTTTTATAGAAACTTCTAAGTAAGAAGAGGGTGGAAGTGTTTGTGTCCTGGTTTCAAGGTGACTGCGTAGCTCAGACGAGTTGACTTAAAGGAGATCAAGAGTGGAGATGAGAAGAGTGAAACCAGGGAAACAGCATCTTCAAATCAGTGGACAAGGCTGTCAGTGACATCCCTCAGTCCTGATTCAACCTATTTGATTTCACCAGTTATTAACCCATCATGTGTTTGGGTTTTTTCTCCCCAGTCCCTGGCTCCAGCTCTTCTACCACAAATGTCAGCATGGTGGTATCTGCGGGCCCTTGGTCCAGTGAGAAGTCAGAGATGAACACTCTAGAAATCAACGAGAAATTGCGCCCCCAGCGGGCAGAGAACAAACATCAGTTCATAAACACCAAGGAGAAATTTCTTGTAACTCAGCTGGCCTACTTTCTGGCCAAGGGGCAGAACACTTACAGTAAGTTCCATAGGCTCACCATCACAAAAGTGATGAATGATGTCCTGTCTTCTCTCTGAGAAACTGAATTCTCTCTCCATCAGAAGTAATTTAATCCTTCCTGTACTTCTAGGAAAATAGAAATGGGTATTTTCACATTTTGTTAAAGTTGGAAGACAGAGGTACCAAAGTATTTTGAAACATCCATGTTTGCAGTCAACTGGGGACAAAATCTCAGTTATGGTTTCAGACACAGGCACAGAATGACCTGTTTTCTCCAAGAGGCTAAATCATGTTTTCAAGAATCCTCTCTGTACCATATACTATCCGGCAGACAAATAACATCTATTCTGTTGTTCTAAATGTCTCGGGCTAGTGAACTTTTACTCAGTTCAAGCTTCTGTTGAGGCCCAATAGGCAAAGCTCTGTTGTAGGGACCCTGAGGGAAATTTGATGATAGTACACAGTACCTGCTGTGAGGGGCGTCAAGAGGAGTCTGCTCCTAATAGAACCTGTGGTATCTATAACTGACAGCATCAAGAGCAGGGAGTAGGGGCCATGCAAGGTGGCTCAGTCTGGTAATCCCAGCACTTTGGGAGGCTGAGGCAGCTGGATCACGAGGTCAGGAGTTTGATTCCATCCTGGGTAACGTGGAGAGACCCTGTATCTACTAAAATTACAAAAATTAGCTGGGCGTGGTGGCGGGGGCCTGAAATCCCAGCTACTCGGGAGGCTGAGTCCGGAGAATCCTTTGAACCCAGGAGGCAGAGGTTGCAGTGAGCCAAGATCATGCCATTGCACTTCAGCCTGGGAGACAGGGCAAGACTCATCAAAAAAGAAACAAACAAAAACAACAGAGAGTACCCTGGTGGGAGGGAAGTCCTGTTTCTTGGGGCACAGGCTTTTGTTCCTAAAGAGGAAGAAAGATGCACCCAAGAATATGTGGAAGTAGCAGTGCAGTGTGCAGAGCAGGAACACTGGGCCTATCTCCTGGGCTCCATCCAAGTTGCTTGTCCTGTCTGTCCCTCCGTTTCCTCATCTGTTCATAGGGTGAAGGGGTGGCCTGCCCCTCCACACCTGTGGGTGCTTCTCGCTAGGTGGAACGAGAGACTTGAGAAAAGAAATAAAGACACAGAGACAAAGTATAGAGAAAGAAAAGCGAGGCCCCAGGGGGCCAGTGCTGTGCTTCCAGAGGAC
>NW_012114988.1:3565587-3573367 GCF_000951035.1 Colobus angolensis palliatus | reverse complement strand
AAAAAAAAAAAAAAGAAAATGAGATAAAGCCCCTCGCCCTGTGGTGTTGAAGAAGGCACTTGACATGGGGGCATTTGGTGGTAGGAAGTGCTTCAGACTGGAGCAATCTCCATGGAGAGCATGTCCCTGAATAACACAGCAGAAGCCACATGGAGGGCCTGTGAAGTCTCCTGAGGCATAGAGGACTGTGGGGCAAGTTTGTCCTCTCCTAAGGGAAAGAATTAGGTTCAAAATGCGAACTGTGACACAACACCAAGTCTGTGCCTGGGAATCAGATCCGTGGTGGGATGCGGGAGACAGCTGCCAAAGTCCAGAGAGGCTGCGCAAGTCCCCAGTGATATGGGGAGCAAAGGGTCTTTTCAATATTTGGTGACATCTTGATGGTGGCCCTCCAGATCAGAAATGCATTGCCTGATGGAACAGGAAACCATGCAGGGGCATTTTGTTAAAGATAAACCATGAGAGCTTTCAGTTGAATGGTGACCCATGCCTAGATGTCCATGTCTCTGTGCACATTGGGCTGACTGTGCCTGCAGAGTGTGAAGTGCGAAATATCTGAACAAACACTTCTGTATTTACAGAAAATGCTGAAGATGCGGATGAAGATGTTAACGTTGAGGACACTGAGTAAGTACAGGAATTATGTGCCCCAGGTAACACTGAATAATCAGGTGCAAGTAATGGGTTTTAACATATGAAAAAGGTCTAGGAGGCACACCCTGTGTCTGGCATCTACAATGGGCCACAAGCCTGCATTTCCTTGGCCACAGTATGTGAAATTCAACCCAACTTAGACTCAGGGTGTGGCAGCTGTTGTGTTTCTCTGTGTGTGGCGAGTGTCATATCTGTACCGTACAGGGATAGCTGAGTCTTCATCTTTCTCAGCTCCTATCTATCCAGTGAAAAGAACACCGGTTGCTCTCTTCTTCTCTGTGTCCCATGGCAGCCATGCTCTGTTGTAGAGAGAAGAGGATTGCCTGTTCCCTCTTAAAGAGAACCTCCTGTTTGCTTTCTGTGACCACTGTCTTAATGCCTCCTGTCAAAACCTGCTAGGTCTCCCTGGGTTCCAATCCCTCTGTATTTAATCTTCTGGCATCTCTATCTCACCTCATCAGGGAGGTGCAGAAGGCAGAAGAAAAGGAAGTCCCTGAGGACTCAGTGGAGGAATGTACCATGACTTGTTCAAATAGCTATGGCCCTTCTGAGTCCAACCAGCCTCACAAGAACTCCAAAGTCACATTTAAGGAAGACCAAAGGGACTTGACTCTGCTTATAGACCATGAATCGTCTCCTGATGGACGGCAGGATGCTCTAAACCTTGTCCCAGGTAGCCTTTATTTTCCTTGTGTCTCATACCTCTGTCTAGGCTACAGAAGATCCATTCATTGTGAGGACAGGCTATATACGTACATATTGGTTTACTCAGAAACTAGGATGGAGCTGGGGCGGTGACTCACACATATATTCGCAGCACTTTGGGAGGCCCAAGTGGGAGGATCATTTGAGTTCAGGAGTAGAGAATATGGTGAAACCCATCTTTACAAAGAATACAAAACATTAGCCAGGCATGTTCCTTTGCCCTTATACTCCCAACGGCTCAGGAGGCTTAGGTGTGAGGATTGGCTCAGATGATCCACCCACCCTCATTCACTTTTCTCAGGCTAGACTCTGTCTCCTTTTCGTTGGCTTGTCTTAGGTGTTAATAAGAAGTCTCTGGCCAGGGTCGCTGGGCTGACATCTGTAATCCCAGCACTTTGGGAGGGTGAGGTGGGCGGATCACCTGAGGTCAGGAGTTCGAAAGCAGCCTGGCCAACATGGCAAAATTGCATCTCTACTAAAAATTCAAAAAAATAGCTGGCATGGTGGTTGGTGCCTGTAATCCCAGCTATTTGGGAGGCTGACGCACGAGAATCACTTGAACCCAGGAGGCAGAGGTTACAGTGAGCTGAGATCGTGCCACTGCACTCCAGCCTGTGCGACACAGTGAGAGTCCTTCTCAAACAAAACAAAAAACCCAAACCAACCAACCAATCAAACAAAAAAATTAACGAAACAAAAAACAGTCTCTTGAGCTACACAGAAACATTGGCCACTCATGGGGTAAAAAGCTCAGAGCCTAGCCTTGCTTTATAGAAACTTGTAAGCAAGAAAAGGGTGGAAGTGTTTGTGTTCTGGTTTCAAGGTGACTGCGTAGCTCAGACGAGTTGACTTAAAGGAGATCAAGAGTGGAGATGAGAAGAGTGAAACCAGGGAAACAGCATCTTCAAATCAGTGGACAAGGCTGTCAGTGACATACCTCAGTCCTGATTCAACCTATTTGATTTCACCAGTTATTAACCCATCATGTGTTTGGGTTTTTTCTCCCCAGTCCCTGGCTCCAGCTCTTCTACCACAAATGTCAGCATGGTGGTATCTGCGGGCCCTTGGTCCAGTGAGAAGTCAGAGATGAACACTCTAGAAATCAATGAGAAATTGTGCCCCCAGCGGGCAGAGAACAAACATCAGTTCATAAACACCAAGGAGAAATTTCTTGTAACTCAGCTGGCCTACTTTCTGGCCAAGGGGCAGAACACTTACAGTAAGTTCCATAGGCTCACCATCGCAAAAGTGATGAATGATGTCCTGTCTTCTCTCTGAGAAACTGAATTCTCTCTCCATCAGAAGTAATTTAATCCTTCCTGTACTTCTAGGAAAATAGAAATGGGTATTTTCACATTTTGTTAAAGTTGGAAGACAGAGGTACCAAAGTATTTTGAAACATCCATGTTTGCAGTCAACTGGGGACGGGCCTAGAGTTAAAATCTCAGTTATGGTTTCAGACACAGGCACAGAATGACCTGTTTTCTCCAAGAGGCTAAATCATGTTTTCAAGAATCCTCTCTGTACCATATAAGATCTGGCAGACAAGTAGCATCTATTCTGTTGTTCTAAATGTCTCGGGCTAGTGAACTTTTACTCAGTTCAAGCTTCTGTTGAGGCCCAATAGGCAAAGCTCTGTTCTAGGGACCCTGAGGGAAATTTGGTGATAGTACACAGTACCCGCTGTGAGGGGCGTCAAGAGGGGTCTGCTCCTAATAGAACCTGTGGTATCTATAACTGACAGCATCAAGAGCAGGGAGTAGGGGCCGTGCAAGGTGGCTCAGTCCGGTAATCCCAGCACTTTGGGAGGCTGAGGCGGGCGGATCACGAGGTCAGGAGTTTGATTCCATCCTGGGTAGCGTGGAGAGACCCCGTATCTACTAAAATTACAAAAATTAGCTGGGCGTGGTGGCGGGCACGTGTAGTCCCAGCTACTCGGGAGGCTGAGTCCGGAGAATCCTTTGAACCCAGGAGGCAGAGGTTGCAGTGAGCCAAGATCATGTCATTGCACTTCAGCCTGGGCAACAGGGCAAGACTCATGAAAAAAGAAACAAACAAAAATGACAGAGAGTACCCTGGTGGGAGGGAAGTCCTGTTTCTTGGGGCACAGGCTTTTGTTCCTAAAGAGGAAGAAAGATGCACCCAAGAATGTGTGGAAGTAGCAGTGCAGTGTGCAGAGCAGGAACACTGGGCCTGTCTCCTGGGCTCCATCCAAGTTGCTTGTCCTGTCTGTCCCTCCGTTTCCTCATCTGTTCATAGGGTACTACAGTAATACCTACCTCTGTAAATTGCTGCAGTGAATTATATGAGCTATTTCTTATCAATCTCCTAGAACATTTATGGGCACAGAGTAAACACTACCTATTAGTTCTTCACTCTAGTGTTTCTAAATTAACACAAACTTTGTTAGTATTTGGGCGTATTTCCTTCATCGTCTTGTGGGCTTATGTCTCATGCTTTATGTTTCTGTTACGATTGTTAAAATCATATCTGCAGATATGATTTAAAAATCAAAGATTTTTCAGATCTTTGACATATTTGTCCTTGAAATTCCCAGTGAAAGGGAAACCATCAGTCCCATAGTCCTAGGGCCTTCCCGACTGTCCAAGAAATCTCTACTTCATGCCCCAGTGCAGTGTTTGGAGGAGAGGCTGCAAGGCTTGGGAAAGTGGCCCCGCATTCAGAGTCAGACCTCAGGGGCTGTGAATTCTGACTCCACTTCATTGTGGTTGAATCATCTTGTCAACTTCCTTGATGTGCCTTGAGTTTCTCTTTCTTTGTCTGTAAATTTTGAAGGATTAGATGCCAGAAAGTTGGGAGACTGAAGAGTAAAGAGGTGGAAATCCCTGCCTAGAGCCTGGTACTGGAGACAGTTATGTCCTTGGTATTGGACCTGGCTCCTGCCCTGTAGGCAGTGGCCACCGCAGTGTGTCCAGCTTTTCACTGAGGCCGGTGTGTCTGTCTTTTCTCAGACTATGAAGAGTGCAAAGACCTCCTAAAATCTATGCTGCGGGATGAGCTTCAGTTCAAGGAGGAGAAGCTTGCAGAGCAGCTCAGGCAAGCGGAGGAGCTCAGGTGAGGGGGCGCTATGCATACAGGTGGGCAGGTGTGTAAATCTCTGAACTACAGGCACTCGGCGGGGCGAAGTAAGGGCTAAGCTGGGTCTGGGGAAGGGTAGGAATTACCATGGCAGGCTCACAACACACAAAGATTTATGAAACAGAGAACAAGGATAGTAATAAGTTATGGGTTGCAGTTGTTTCTGAGAGTCTTGGTTTCTCTTTTTCCAAGAAGTAATTGTTGAGGTGAAATATGCATAACACAAAAATAACTAAAGGAGTTATTTAGTTATTTGCACCCAGCAGCATTCAGTGTACTGAAAATGGTGCGCCATCACCACCCCACTTACCCTTAGTCAGAATCACCTCCTGACTGACTGCGGCTTCTCATCCTTTCACTCAATCAATGTTGCGTTCTGGAGCCTGTCATTCTTTTCTTCTTTCGTCTTTTCAATTGGCCCCGTCTGCACCTGGCCTCATTTCTGTCCATGGCTTTGCATCTAGTGACTGCAAGATGCACTATGTGTATTTTCACATGGAAATGTCCATGGCCAGAGTGAAAAACTGAAAGGATGAATGTCTTTTTGAAACTGAATAAGGAAGACACCTACTTTTGTTTACAGAAGGGAAAGATGAATGGAACATTGTCGAGGATCTTACAGGAGCCCTCTCTGATATAGAGGAAGCCTGTAAACCATTTTTTGTTCTTTCTCTTGGCCACAGACATTTCTTTAAACATGTGCTGACCTTCTTGGAGGTCTCCTTGAGGTCCTCCTTGAGGACATTGTCTCAGAAATCTCTGTCACAATATTGGATCTGATCACTCACCCCTTTCCACTGTTAAATTTTCTCTACTATCTCACCGTAGGCAATATAAAGTCCTGGTTCACTCTCAGGAACGAGAGCTGAGCTACTTAAGGGAGAAGTTGCGGGAAGGGAGAGATGCCTCCCGCGCATTGAATCAGCATCTCCAGGCCCTCCTTACTCTGGATGAGCGGTCCAACTCCCAGGGGCGGGACCTCCGAGAACAGCTGGCCGAGGGCTGTAGGATGGCACAGCACCTCGTCCGAAAGCTCACCCCAGGTAAGGTTTCCATAGGACCTGATGATCCAAAACCCCCGACTTATGCGAGACTCCATACCTCTGTACTTTTACACTGACAGTTGTATTGGTGATGTTTTTTTCCACTGAACATACGTGGCCATGACATGACCAGGACTTCTTGAGTGAGAACAGAGATGGGAAACCCTGCAACCCATGGGTTTGGAGGTCACAGTATTGCGAATGTCCCTCCTTCCTTGATGGAAGATGGTGTTTGGAGCCAGAGGCAACATCTCTCTAGTTGTAAAGGAGAGGAAAGAGGCTGTGACAAGAGGGTGCTTGTTAGAGTGAAAAGAGCTCTGGACTAGGAATGAAGGTTCCCCGGCTGTCTCTTTGGCAGTGTTCTTAGTAACTGTCCTAGAGTGAGTGATTTTTGCCTCGTGAGATTCTCTCTCTCCATCTGCAAAAGCAGGCAAATGGTCTCTTGCAAGGTTCTGAAGCATCCAAATGTGGGATCACTTATGACTGCTTTTCAAAATGAGATAAAGTCCCTCGCCATGTGGTATAGGAGAAGACACTTGATGTGGGGGCATTTGGTGGTAGGAAGTGCTTCAGACTGGAGCACTCCCCAGAGAGAATGTCCCTGAATAACACAGCAGAAGGCACATGGAGGGCCTGTCAAGTCTCCTGATACATAGAGGACTGTGGGGCAAGTTTGTCCTCTCCTAAGAGAAATAATTAGGTTCAAAATGCGAACTGTGACAGGACACCAAGCCTGTACCTGGGAATCAGATTTGTGGTGGGTTGATGGAGACAGCTGCCAAAGTCCAGAGAGAGGCTGCACAAGTCCCCAGTGATATGGGGAGCAAAGGGTCTTTTCAATATTTGGTGACATCTTGATGGTGGCCCTCCAGATCAGAAATGCATTGCCTGATGGACAGGAAACCATGCCAGGGCATTTTCTTAAAGATAAACCATGAGAGCTTTCAGTTGAATGGTGACCCGTGCCTAGGTGTCCATGTCTCTGTGCACATTGGGCTGACTGTGCTTGCAGAGTGTGAAGTGCGAAATATCTGAACAAACACTTCTGTATTTACAGAAAATGATGAACATGTGGATGAAGGTGTTAAAGTTGAGGAGACTGAGAAAGTACCGGAATCATGTGCCCCCAGGTAACACTGAATAATCAGGAGCAAGTAATGGGTGGTAACATATGAAAAATGTCTAGGAGGCACACCCTCTCTGGCATGTAGGATGGACCAAAAGCCTGCATTCCCTTGGCCACAGTATGTGAAATTCTACCCAACTTAAACACAGGGTGTGGCAGCTGTTGTGTTTCTCTGTGTGTGGTGAGTGTCGTGTCTGTACCGTACAGGGATAGCCGAGTGTTCATCCTTCTCAGCTCCTATCTGTCCAATGCAATGAACACCCAGTTGCTGTCTTCCTCTCTGTCTCTCATGGCAGCCATGCTCTGTTGCAGAGAGAAGAGGATTGCCTGTTCCCTCTTAAAGGGAACCTCCTGTTTGCTTTCTGTGAGCACTGTCTTAATGCTTCCTGTGAAAACTGGCTAGGACTCCCTGGGGTCCAATCCCTCTGTGTTTAATCTTCTGACATCTCTATCCCACCTGGCTCATCAGGGAGGTGCAGAAGGCTGAAGAGAAGGAAGAATCCGAGGACTCACTGGACGAATATGCCATCGCTTGTTCAAATAGCCACGGTCCTTGTGAGTCCAACCAGCCTCACAGCAACACCAAAATCACATTTGAGGAAGACCAAGTCAACTCATGTCTCATTGACTCGTCCTCTTATTATGAATGGGAGGATGCTGTATCCATTATCCCAGGTAGCCTCTATTTTCCTTGTGTCTCATACCTCTTTCTGTGCTGAGGAAGTATAACCCCGAAGACAGACGCTATATACACAAGTTGGTTTAAATAAAAATCTACAATGGGATTCTAAACACAGATATCAGGGAGGTTTTCTGTCCTTCTCAGCTCATGTCATGCCTTTGTCTCGCGGTCCCCAGTGTGAAGTTAGTGGACCCCAGGCAAGTGTGACAACCTCATAGTCACCTGAATGCAGGAGGTGCATGGGAGGTAACTGTGAGGCTTCCTAGCTTCGATTCAGTATCTCTTGTCACCTGTGATTAAGTCATGTGTCCCCAAACAATGTCCATGGAGTTTCTATGCCTTTTGAAGAAGACTGGCAGCCTTGCCTTTGTATTTGGATATATTGTTCCCCAGGCTTCACTACTCTCAGCTTTAATCTTGATCTCTTTTAAGTCAGCTTGGTTAGCTGCACAGTCACATTGAAATGTGGAC
>NW_012114988.1:3543646-3563812 GCF_000951035.1 Colobus angolensis palliatus | reverse complement strand
TGGTTTCAAAGAACATCTTTATTTCTGCCTTCATTTCATTATTTACCCGGTAGTCTTTCAGGAGCAGGTTGTTCAGTTTCCATGCAGTTGTTCAGTTTTGAGTGGGTTTCTTAATCCTGAGCTCTAATTTGATTGCACTGTGTTCTGAGAGACAGTTTGTTGTGATTTCTGTTCTTTTACATTTGCTGAGGAGTGCTTGACTTCCAACTATGTGGTCAATTTTGGAATAAGTGTGATGCGATGCTGAGAAGAATGTATATTCTGTTGATTTGGGGTGGAGAGTTCTGTGGATGTCTATTAGGTCTGCTTGGTGCAGAGCTGAGTTTGCGTTCTGGATATCCTTGTTAACGTTCTGTCTCATTGATCTGTCTAATATTGACAGTGGGGTGTTAAAGTCTCCCATTATTGTTGTATGGGAGTCTAAGTGTCTTTTTAGGTCTCTCAGGACTTGCTCTATGAATCTAGGTGCTCCTGTATTGGGTGCATATATATTTAGGATAGTTAGCTCTTCTTGTTGATTCGATCCCTTTACCATTATATAGTGGCCTTCTTTGTCTGGTTTGATCTTTGATGGTTAAAGTCTGTTTTGTCAGAGACTAGGATTGCAACCTCTGCTTTTTTTGCTTTCCATTTGCTTGGTAGGTGTTCCTCCATCCCTTTATTTTGAGCCTATGTGTGTCTCTGCATGTGAAATGGGTCTCCTGAATACAGCACACTGACGGGTCTTGACTCTTTATCCAATTTTCCAGTCTGTGTCTTTTAATTGGAGCATTTAGCCCATTTACATTGAAGGTTAATACTGTCATGTGTGAATTTGAGCCTGTCATTAAGATGTTAGCTGGTTATTTTGCCTGTTAGTTGATGCAGTTTCTTCCTAGCATCGATGGTCTTTACAATTTGACATGTTTTTGCAGTGGCTGGTACTGGTTATTCCTTTCCATGTTTAAGGAAGAAAGCTCCTTCCTTCAGGAGCTCTTGTAAGGCAGGCCTGGTGGTGACAAAATCTCTCAGCATTTGATTGTCTGTAAGGGATTTGATTTCTCTTTGACTTATGAAGCTTAGGTTGGCTGGATATGAGATTCTGGGTTGAAAATTCTTTCTTTAAGAATGTTAAGTATTGGCCCCCACTCTCTTCTGGCTTGTAGAGTTTTTGCAGACAGACATGCTGTTAATCTGATGGGCTCCCCTTTGTGGGTAACCCGACCTTTCTCTCTGGCTGCTCTTACCATTTTTTCCTTCATTTCCACCTTGGTAAATCTGACAATTATGTGTCTTGGGTTGCTCTTCTCGAGGAGTATCTTTATGGTGTTCTCTGTATTTCCTGAATTTGAATGTTGGCCTGCCTTGCTGGGTTGGGGAAGTTCTCCTGGATAATATCCTGAAGAGTGTTTTCCAGCTTGGTTCCATTCTCCCCATCACTTTCAGGTACACCAATCAAACGTAGATTTGTTCTTTTCACATAGTCCCATATTTCTTGGCAGCTTTGTTTGTTTCTTTTTACTCTTTTTTCTCTAAACTTTCCTTCTCACTTCATTTCATTAATTTGATCTTCAATCACTCATACCCTTTCTTCCACTTGATCGAATCAGCTACTGAAGCTTGTGCATGTGTCATGTAGTTCTCATGCCATGGTTTTTAGCTCCATGAGGTCATTTAAGGTCTTCTCTACACTGTTTCTTCTAGTTAGCCATTCGTCTAATCTTTTTTCAAGATTTTTAGCTTCCTTGCGATGTTTTCGCACATCCTCCTTTAACTCTGAGAAGTTTGTTATTACCAACTTTCTGAAGCCTACTTCAGTCAACTCGTCAAAGTCATTCTCTGTCCTTTTTTGTTCCGTTGCTGGCAAGGATCTCTGATCCTTTGAGGAGAAGGGGCACTGTGGTTTTTAAAATTTCCAGCTTTTCTGCTCCGGTTTCTCCATCTCTTTGTGGTTTTATCTACCTTTGGTCTCTGATGCTGGTGACCTACAGATGGGGTTTTGCAGTGGATGTCCTTTTTGTTGAAGTGGATGCTATTCCTTTCTGTTTGTTAGTTTTCTTGTTAACAGTGAGGTCCCTCAGCTGCAGGTCTGGTGGAGTTTGCTGGAGGTCCACTCCAGACCCTCAGACAGGGATTTCCTGGTGTCGCCTGTTGTCTCCCACGCGTTTAAATCCAGGGAGAGAATGTACATTGGCTTTCTGCTTATTTTTTGTTGGTGTGTTTTCCAGTATTTGTGCAAGAAAAGAAACTGAAAAAAAAAACATATTATATCAAAATATTGGGAAAATGGGGCCCTTAGCACACAAGATCTGTGTCTGCACTGCCGCAAGAGCTCTGTTCACTTGAATGCTGCATGGAAAATTCAACACAATTTATGCAAAGTACTTGAAATCCTGTGTTAGTGTCTGTGCTGCAAATCATGATGGTAGTTTACAGGGAGAGTCTGGGTGCCCTGCATTGGCTCATCTGCGGCAATTGTACTGAGCACGTGCTGCCCATTTTTGATCATTCCCCAGGGCAGTCACCCTCTGCCCTGCATTTAGAAGGGTACTTTTATTTCTGTCAAAGGAAAAATGGCTTTGGTTTCTGTGACCACTCCATTCTGCCTCCCATCAGATCATCTGGGAGGTTTTGTTGTCTAATCTCTGTTGGTGAAATCTTCTGTCATCCCTGTCCTGCCTGTGTCATCAGGAATCTGCAGGAGTCTGAAGAGGAGGAAGCTCCCCAGGAATCCTGGGATGAAGGTTATTTGACTCTCTCAATTCCCCCTGACATGTCTGCCTCATACCAGTCTTACAGGAGCACCTTTCACTCATTAGAGGAACAACAAGTCGACTTGGCTCTTGACATGGGCAGTGAGTACTCCATTGTTAAGGTGATAAAGCTCCAGTTCATGTCCCAAGTAGACCCCGTAATCTTGGGGCTTTCCGCCCCTGGTTGGGCTGAAAGTTGCCATCACTGTGGGTTTAACCTATATATCAATGTAGATTTCAATCACTCTGGAGTCGAGTCTGAAGCACAGGCATGGCGTGCTTCAGTGAGCTTTAATATCTTCACTGAATTTATCCCCATTTTCTGTGTCTTCTCGGTTGGCTTGTTTTAGCTCATCTGTCCATCGTCTTGTTGTTATGTTTTCTAGATAAATGACTGACTTTTCACCCACAAAAGCCGTAATAGCTGATGCTTCTGTGTAGAACCAAGTCTCATTGTAACTCAAGAGCTGGTATATTACACCCCTGCATGAAATCTCAGTGTCCACAATCTCATAACCTATCAAATCCTGGGTATTTGATGTGAGAAACCTGAATATTGCAGTATCTCTCCGACGAGGTGTTAGAACTATTTGCCTAAAATCTATTGGGAAGGTCATTGCTCATTTGTGTACACAAACCTAGGACAGATGACACTGGGAAGATAACATTCCCAAACAGGGGAATTTTGCCCAAGGCTCCTGAAAGGAACCAAGTCAGTTCTCTCAAGACTTGACCTCAGGCCTGCGGTTATGTTTCTCTCAAAGTCTTCTGTTCCCACACTGAGAAGACTGATGTCCCTGTGTTAGGATTGGACAGAGGAATGTTTCTGTGTGCAAGGAAGAGCTGCTTCATGTAACAGGCCCCATCTGAATTTATTTGCAGGACACTGGTGTGATGAAGTGAAAAAGGAGGACCAAGAGGCCACAGGTCCCAGGTGAGTCTGAGAAATTGTGGACAGTTAATTTGCTGTTGACACCTAGAGACGCCAAGTGCAGGGAAAACAGTACATGCTGAAAATAGTGATTTTGCCTTATCAGACAAGTCTGAAGTACACCTACTAATATTGCTTTTGGTTTTCATTACAGTAAATATTTAGGTTTCCATTTCTTCCTACCCTTATCATTTACTAACCTACTGAAGGTTGACCATACCTCAAAAGCTGTATTCTCATGGTGACTGCAGGGAAACTTGAGCACATTTTATGCAAAATTATTGAGCCCACTGTTTTCGTGATCACTGTTCGCTGTTCGTCCTGAGGGCACAAATACAGAGTGTTCTTTGACTGCCTCATCAGTGGGTCACCTGGCCGATTCACTGAGCTCTTGCTCTCTCTGTCTCTGTCTCTGTCTCTCTCTCTCTGTGTATGAGTGTGTGTGTGTCTTTCTTTCTCTTTCATCCTTTTCTACCTGGCCCTGATTGTGCCAACATAAAGGCAATAATCTGTTACCTCATTCATAGAGCTGTCCTTTTTCTTTTCAAACACTTCCTTATGTTACCTATGAAATCTAGCTGGGGCTGTGTGGTTTCTGATTCCCCCTGGCTTATTCTTTACTTTTCCTACTTTTCCAGGCTCAACAGGGAACTGCTGGATGAGAAAGAGCCTGAAGCCTTGCAGGACCCACTGGATAGATTTTATTCAACTCCTTGCGGGTATCTTGAACTGCCTGACTTATGCCAGCCCTACAGAAATGCCTTTTCCTCGTTGGAAGAACAGCACTTTGGCTTGGCTCCTGACATGGACAGTGAGTTCCTTACTATGAAGGTGATAAGGCTCCACCTGGTCTTCCAGATAGGGGTGATATTCCTGTTCCAAGTGGCCCTTCCTGACCCGAGAGATGTCATTGCTGCTGGCAGGACCTATGGACGCATATAGGTTGTAATGCAACTGTAGTTTCAGTTGGAAGCCCAGATATGGAATGGGTCAGTGAACATGGCTCTATTCCTAGTCTCCAGTCATGCCTGTGGCAACCTGAACCCACTCTCAGCACACTGGACCCAGGCAGATGTAAAAAATTCACAGAACTAGGATTCAGACTCAAGGGTTTGTAGATTTCCTCCTTTATTCTAATTTCAGTGTCTTGCGACCATGAACGAGTTGGGAATTTGATGAGACAGGGCTGAATACAGCAGTTTTCCTCCTAGAAATCATCTGGGGCATTTTCTTTGAATTGATGGGAACAATAAGGCATAACTGTTTGCACAAACTTGGGATAAATGATTTTGGGATAACTGTCTACCAGAATAGGGACATCTGACCCTTGGTTCTGAGATGTAAATCCAAGAATCTCTATCATGACCGGCTTTGAGGCCTCCTGCAGTGTCTCTCTCACATTATCCTGTTCTCATGCTGAGGAGCCTGTGTTCCCTGTGTGGGGATTAGACAGTGGACTGTTATGGGAGTAGGTGAATTGGCTTATTTTGCCTGTCCCTGTCTGATTTTATTGCAGGAATTACAAAGGACCAAGAAGAGGAAGAAGACCAAGGGCCACCATGCCCCAGGTAACTCTGAGCAATTGTCAACAGCTCATTCTGTGTTGACACCTGGAGACTCCTGGTTCAGGGAAAACAGAGCAGGCCGACATTATCGATTACATCTTTTCAACCAAGCCTGAATTATTCCTACTAACATTGCTGTTGGTTTTCATTGCTATAGATATTTAGGTTCTCATTTCTTCCTCCCCTTATCATTTACTAACCTACTGTAGGTGGACCATACTTCAAAAGCTCTATTCTCATGGTGACTGCATGGAAACTTGAGCACAATTGATGGAAAATTATTGATCACAGCCATTTCATGATCACTGTATGCTGCGTGTCCTGAGGGCACTAACTCGGAGTGTCCTGTTACTCCCTCGTCAGTGTGTCACCTGGACAATTCGCCAAGCGCGTGCTCTCTCTGTCTCTCTCTCTGCCTCTGTCTGTCTGTCTGTCTTTCTCTTTCATCCTTTTCCATTTGGCCCTGTTCTGTCCCAACATGAAGGCAATCATTTGTTACCTCATTCAATGATCCATCATTTTTCTTTCTTGACCACTTCCTTATGCTACCCATGAAATCTAGTTGGGGCTCTGTTGTGTCTGATGTCTCCTGACTTATTCTTTACTTTTTCTACTTTTCCAGGCTCAGCAGAGAGCTGCTGGAGGTAGTAGAGCCTGAAGTCTTGCAGGACTCACTGGATAGATGTTATTCGACTCCTTACAGTTATCTTGAGCGTCCCGATTCGTGCCATCCCCACGGAGGCGCCCTTTACTCATTGGAGGAACAACACGTTGCCTTTTCTCTTGGCGTGGATGGTGAGTACCTTGCTCTGAAGCTGCTAAGGATCCACTGAGTCTTCTGTATAGAGATCATATTCTTGCTCCAAGTGGCCGTTACTGAGTTGAGAGATGTCATTGCTGCAGTGAGGACCTATAGGCACATGGAGGTTCAATGAAACTCTAGTTCCACCTGGAAGCCCAGACATGAGATGGGTCAGTGAGCATGGCTCTCTCCCTAGTCTCAGGCCATGCCTGTGGCACTCTGATTCTACTCTCAAGACACTGGACCTGGGCAGATGTGACAAATTCAGAGAACTACGATTTTGACTCAAGGGTTTGTAGATTTCCTTTCTCACTCTAATTTCAGTGTCTAAAATCCTGACAACCATGAACAATCTGAGTATATGATGAGACAGGGCTGAATATTGCAGTTTTTCTCCTAGAAATCGTTAGAGCGCATTTGCTTTAAATTGATTGGAAAAATACGGCATAACCATTTGCACAAACTTGGGACAAATGATATTGGGATAACGATCTACCAGAAAAGGGACATTTTACGCTTAGTTTCTGGGACAAAAACCAAGGAATCTCTATCATGACCAGCCTTCAGGCCTCCTGAAATGTATCTCCCACAGTGTCCTATTCTTATGCTGAGGAGCCTGAGGTCCCTGTGTAAGGATTAGACAGTGGATTGTTATGTATGTAGGGGAATCAGCCTCATGTGTCTGAATTTATTGCAGAAACTGAAAAGTACCAAGAAGGGGAAGAAGATCAAAACCCACCATGCCCCAGGTAACCTTCAGCAATTGTGGATGCTTAATTCTTTCTTAATACCTGGAGACGACAGATCCAAGGGAAAGCAGTGTGTTTGGTTTCATGTTTTTAACGAAAGCTGAATTACTCCTACTGACATTGCTGTTGGTTTTCATTGCAGTAGAGGTTTAGGTTTCCATTTCTGCCTCCCCTTATCATTTACTAACGTACCATAGGTTGACCATACCTCAAAAGTTGTACTGTCATGGCGACTGCATCGAATTTTAATCACATTTTATGGAAAACTATTGAGCTCACTCTTCATAATCACTGTTTGCTGTGTGTCATAAGGGCACTAACTCAGAGTGTCCTTTTACTCCCTTATCAGTGTGTCACCTGGCCAATTCACTCAGTTCGCGCTCTCTCTGTCTTTCTCTTTCATTGTTCTCTACCTGGCCCTGTTCTATCCCAACATAAAGACAACAATGGTTTACCTCATTAAAAGGATCTATCCTTTTCCTTTTTTAGCCACTTCCCGATGTTACCCCTGAAATCTAGTTGGGGCTCTGTGGTGTCTGATTTCCCCTGGCTGCTTCTTTAGTTTTGTCTCCTTTTCCAGGCTCAACGGGGTGCTGATGGAAGCAGGAGAGCCTGAAGTCTTGCAGGACTCACTGAGTGGATGTTATTCAACTCCTTCAAGTTACTTTCAACTACCTGACTCATTCCAGCACTACACAAGTGCCATTTACTTACTTGAGGAACAGCACGTCAGCTTGGCCCTTGACGTGGACAATGGGTTTTCTACTTTGACGGTGATAAGGTTCCACCTGGGCTTCCAGATGGGAGTCATATTCCCACACTAAGCAGCCCTTACTAAGCTGAGAGATGTCATTGCCGCAGGCAGGACTTACAGGCACATGTAGGTTTGAATGAAACTATAGTTCCGTTTGGAATCCCAGACATAGGATAGGAAAGTGAGCAGAACTCTATTCCATTCTCAGACCATGCAGTGGCAACCTGTGCTCAGTCTGAAGACACTGGACCCAAGTTAGGTGTGACACGTTCACAGAACTCTGCAGCACATGCCGGGAGTGATCTGTCAGATACTCTAATTTGAACCAGGTATCTCTGGGTAGCTACAAAGTTCCTCAGGGATTTCATTTACAGGCATGTCTCTGAGCTTCTATGCCTGCTCAAGGTCAGTGTCATCTTTGTGTTTAACTCATCCAAAGGTGTTACCCTGGTTTCAATGAACCTCCCCCCATTCTTTGTATCTTCAGTGTTGGTTTGTTTTAGCTGATCCATCTGTAACACAGGAGGGATCCTTGGCTGAGGATTGTATTTCAGAACCACTGACTGCTCTTGACAATTGTTAACCCACTAGGCTCCTTTGGTTAGAGAAGGCACAGTCCTTCAGCCTCCAATTGCTATCAATACGTAGGAAGACCACAGCTAGATGGACAAACAGCGTGGAGAGCCCTTAGCCCTGCTCCTCTCAATTCCATCCTGTAAAGAACAGGAGCCAGGAGCCGCTGGCAGGAGACAGCATGTCACCCGGGACTCCGCCGGTGCAGAATATGAACAATGCCGTGTTCTTGCAGAAAACGCTTAGCCTGAGTTTCATAGGAGGTAATCACCAGACAACTGCAGAATGTAGAACACTGAGCAGGACAACTGGCCTGTCTCCTTCACACAGTCCATGTCACCACAAATCACACAACAAAAAGGAGAAGAGATATTTTGGGTTCGAAAAAAGTAAAAAGATACTGTAGCTACATTTCTTTATTTTGAACCCCAAATATTTCCTCATCTTTTTGTTGTTGTCATTGATTGTAGTGACATGAACTCGTTTGTAGAGGACAGGTCAGCTGTCTGGCTCAATGATCTACATTCTGAAGTTGTCTGAAAATGTCTTCATGATTCAATTCAGCCTAAACGTTTTGCCAGGAACACTGCAGAGTCAATACTGTGAGTTTCCAATCTCAGCCTATCTATCTGCGGGCATAGAAGGTCTAGTTTGTCCATCACCATTATGATATCAGGACTGGTTACTTGGTTAAGGAGGGGTCTAGGAGATCTGTCGCTTTTAGAGACACCTTACTTATAAAGAAGTATTTGGGAAAGTGGTTTGTAAAGGTATAAACGTCATGTATTCCAATGATCATCCTCTAAACATTTTATCATTTATTAATCATCCCTGCTTGTGTCTATTATTATATTCATATCTCTACACTGGAAATTTTCCATCTCAATTTTTATTCTGCCTCTCTTTTTGCTAGTGTCTGCTGTTGAAAAAAAAAAAATTCTCTGCCTGAGTTTTAATTTTTGTCCAAAGTTATTTTAATCTATACAATTAAAAACTTTTGCCTATCACTCTGGACTGTTGGATTGTTTTTTACATTCAGTGTTAGAATCTTTTATTATGCTGATTGGTTTTGGTGGGTACTGATACAAATTAATAAAAAGATTTTCATTTCTCTGTTTATTTTCTAATCTCTTCCACATTGTAGGCTATGTTTATCATATGCAGCAGAATATATTTACTACATTTCTTGATTCTAATGATTTTATTCTTTGTGTGTGTGTGTGTGTGTGTGTGTGGGTGTGTCTGTGTGTGCCTTTGGCATTTAGGAAGGGTTGCATAGCTCATGTTTAATATTGCACTAAAAATGTTTTTGATAGTTTTCCCCCGTTTGAACTAGACACATTTCTATTATTTGGTTTATACGTTTTAAATCATGACTTTCAACGTCAAAGATTTCCATAAGACAGCAAATTACATATGCGTTATCTTTTTTCTACCTCCCTTACCTGCCACTTCTGTTTTTTTTTTTTTTTTTTGTATTTTTTAGTAGAGATGGGGTTTCACCGTGTTAGCCAGGATGGTCTCGATCTCCTGACCTTGTGATCCACCCGCCTCGGCCACCCAAAGTGCTGGGATTACAGGCGTGAGCCACCGCGCCCGGCCTGCCACTTCTCATAATCGTAATTGAACGTAAACATACACTAGTGACATTCTGTGATTTCTTGGCCCCACCTTGGTTTTTGGTTAGATCCACAATTAAATATATTAATGCTCATGAGCTATTCAAAAGTGAATGTCACAGTCATCACTTGCTGAGTGATACTCATCCTTAACAGAGTCCCCATGAGGGAATCAGGTCTCACTGAGCTTAGCATGTTTCATAATCTTATCTCACGGTCTTGATGCATGGATCGCATGACTGGATATAAGGTGCTCGCCTAAAATGATTTTTCTTGAGTTTTTAGGAGATATTGTCTTCCCTGGGGGACATACATGGTGTATGTTCTCATTGTGGGATTCTATTTTGTTCTACCAGGACCTCTAATTTCTGCCAGTTACTTCGTTCATGTGTTCTCTTCACCACGAGTCTCCAGAGGATGCTTCCTCTGTCCAGGCCTCCCCATCTCCCAGCAATTCTGCGTTTCCAAGATTGGCACCTCTGGTCCTCTGCACGGTGAAGCCCCTTCCTTTCAATTCCCCAATAGCCAGTGCTCTAATCCACCAGGTCTCAGGCATGATCTGTTTCTCCACACGCTCTTTCTGAGGATAGTTTTTCCTGTGTTCTGTCATGAACAGGCCCGCCCTGCTGTTCTGGCCTCGATTTGCATAGTGTTTCCTGCTCCGTCTGCAGTTGTGTGGCTCTCAGACCCAGCTAAAGACAATCTCCCGAGGGCCACAGTGTTCCCTAGCCCAGGTGTTTAGGGCCAGGGTTACGGGTGGGATTTTTGACTCTCTAAGTTAACCCCTAGGGCCTTGAAGTGTCCGTTGAGAAATTCAGCGGTCATCATCCTAGGTGGACTTGCTCTCTCCTATCCTCCTCCTTCTGCTATGCTTTTCTAGTATTATAGTTTATATTTAGTTGCATAATCCATTTTGAGTTAGTTTTTGAGTGACTTTGAGGTTCAGGTGAATTTTTTTCCTTTGGGGATATGCATGTCCAGTTGTTTCTGCAAAATTTGTTGACAAGGGAGCACCTTCTCCACTGAGTCATATTTGGACCTTTGTCAATCCATTGGCTGGTTGAGAGGACTGTCCTGGTGTTTGGACAGAGAGACTGGGCATGAAGTCCCAGGGCATGAAGTCGGGTGGTTCTTATGGAAAAATTAAGGAAGGCCCATTTTTGTATGAGGCATAGGAAAGCCCCAAGCACAGTTGGGGTACCCTCTACCAGCATGTTGCAGCACACTCATCTCTGCTCTCTCCACCTCTCCTGCTGCAAAAGCTTGGGTGTGCATAGACACTGAGGTCGAGTGGTGTCTTTGGGCACTTTTGAGCATTGACACCGAAGCTCCAGCATCAAATCTTAGAATATCAAGCAGCCGGGTGGATCACCTGAGGTCAGGAGTTCACGACCAGCCTGACTAGCATGGTGAAACCCCGTCTCTGCTAAATACAAAACAAATTAGCCAGGCATGGTGGTGCATGCCTGTAATGTGAGCTACTGGGGAGGCTGAGAAAGGAGAATCGCTTTTGTACCTGGGAGGCGGAGGTTGCAGTGAGCTGAGATCACACAACTGCACTCCAGCCTGGGCACGAGAGCAAAACTCCGTCCCCCAAAAAATAAATAAAAATAAAAGAATATCAATTCCCCAGGCAGCCAGAGAAGCAGGAAAATATGACACATAATGAAGAATGTAATGATCTAGTTGAAATTGAGACACATGTTGTAAATAGAAGAAAAGGACATTAGAACAGTTAGTATAATTTTATTTTAACTAAATGGAGAGGTTGAAGATTTTTTAAATATCAAATTCTCTAGATAAAAACTATGATTTACAGTCTGAAATGGAGGAAGGCACTGGACTAAACATTGCAGAAGGGAAGATTATCGAACTAGAAGGAATAGAAGTTGAAACTAACATAAATGAAACACACAGTAACAAATGACTTGAAAACATAAAAAGACCATCAGTATAAAAACTTTAAACACCCTCTAGAGGGCTAAATGGAATCCCTGAAGGGCGTGTAGTGGAGAAGAAAGACAAAGATATTTAAAACATATTGGATGGAAGATTTAGAAGCTCCATGGAAAGCATAAATTTCAAATATTACAGAAATATGAATATGAAAGGTGAAAGAACATGTTACTTACAGAACACTGCCTAGAAGGATGGCTCATAGGAAACTCTACAAACAAGAAGTTTGCAATAAAGCACTTAGAAAAACTATCGCCTACAATTCTACACCTGGTCAAATTATCTTTCAAATATAAACATGAGATAAAATATTTTTGAACAGAAAACAAAACGATCTCAATTTGCAGATGGTGTGATCCTATGGATAGAAAATCCCAAATAATAATTGCAAATGCAAACACACATAAATGCTCACAGACACCACACACACACCACAGAGTTAATAAGTGAATTTAGCAAACATTCAGCAAACAATCCATTGTGTTAGCAGTGAACAATCCGAGAAGAAAATTGACACAATGATTTCATTTCTATTAGCATCTATAAGAATAATATACCTGGGAATAAACTTGTTCAAGAAGGTGCAGTACTTGTACACAGACAACTCCTGAACATTGCTCGAGGTCACGTGGTCCTGCACCCACGGGCAAAGGGATGGTCTGGGCTCAAAACACAGCCCTGCCCGTCCACAGCAACCCATGAAATTGGTGGGAAAACTGACAGCCAAGTGGTGGATTGGCTCTTTTTCCCCACCCTTCTTTTTCCCCGGAACAGTGACCTCCCGTCACCAGGAAGCCGGCTTCCTCGGAAGAAAAGCAAAGTAAGGGAGGGGATTCCCAAACAACCTCCCTCCCTGGGGTCCAGGTAGCATAGGTCTAGGTCCCCCTGATAACGGAGGTCTCCTCTGAGTGAGCGATGTGAGCACGTGAACAGACCTGCTGGCAAAACGGGACCAGCCTGGATTACCAGAACTTCAGGAGGCCGAGGCAGGGGTACAGGAGTTCGAGACCAGCCTGGGCAACATAGAGACATTTTTATTTGTAGAGACCCTGTCTCTACAAAAATATTAAAAAATAAAAAAAAATTAGCTGGACTTGGTTGAGCCTGGGAGGTGGAGGCTGCAGTGAGCCATGATCGTGCCACTGCACTCCAGCCTGGGTGATGGAGTAAGATCCTCTTTAACTAATCCAAAATGAAAACGAAAAACAAGGACAGAAGATGCAGAGAAGATCCAGCACCATGCTAACCTCAGAGGAGGCGGCAGGGGTTGGTGACGATCCCCTGGAGATTTTTCTTAAAGACACTCATTCAGTCCAGGCACCGTGGATCACGCCTATAATCCCAGAGCTTTGGGAGGCTGAGGCTGGTTGCCTGGCTTTGGGGTGATTGAATCCCTGCTGCACTGGAGGGCTGGAGCATTCTCAAGGGCAGCCTCTCTTTCAGCCCATTAGCAGCTCATGCATTTTGCTCTTAGATGACTCAGAGGCAGGAAATCAAATCATCTCACTAAAGTCACTAAAAAACTGTCGTTAAACTACTAAAGATGCTGTGCTTTTGATCAGAGGACAGTGCATTTCTTCATTCACTGAAGCCTGGCTGAGCCCTCCTGCTGTGGGAGGCCGCCCCTACAAGAAACGGAGCTCCTGCCCCCAGGTTCTCCTGAGTAGCTGAGGGACGTGGACAGGAAACCAGGCCTGCAGAGTGGAGGGTTCTGCTGAAAACAGAGTCATCACCACAGCCCGTCCCCAGGGAGCCCCCCATGGAGGCTGCATAAGCAAACATGGCCCACGGGAGGCAGGATGTCCTCACACAGGCTTGAAGAAGGGGCTGGGGGCTGGGATGCCTGTGCCTTTCACAGGGCGTGTAGCCCACCCCACACCTCACTCTCTTGGGTCTAGCTGCTGAGCTAACTTCCAGAATTCTGGAATCACAAACTCAACTCGGGTTGGAAACAGTGCGGGGACTGAGTCACTTGAACTCATGAACTTGGGGTGGGGTCTGAGAATCTGCATTTCTCACAAGTCCCAGGTAACGCTGATGCTGAAGGCCCAGGGACCATACTTTGAAGACCCCTGGCCTGGAGGTGAGGTCAAGGGCCAGGAGTCTAAGCAGGCCAGAGCCAGCCTGCTGCCTATTTTTGTAAATCAAGTTTTGTTGGAACACCTCCATGCCCCTTTGTTTACAAATCCTCTCAGGCTGCTTGTGAGCTCCAAGGCCAGGGCTGCGGAGCTGCAACAGAGACTGGTTGGCTGGCAAAGCCTAAATTATTTACTATCTGGTCATTTACAGAAAGAGTCTGTGGGCACCTGCTCTACGCCATCCTCTCTCCCAGGTTCAGGGGACACCTCGCCACTCCTCCCTTCCCGCTCACCCTCAGCTGCCACTGCTGCTTCCCAGACCCCTGAGAAAACACAAGCAACCAGAAGTCACCTTCCCCACACAGGGACACGATCTATGCTCAAAGGTGCCTTCCTTCCCGTGGCTACACAGTGAACCGGCCCCAGAGCATCCATGGCCACGTGGCCGCTCCCAGCCCCACACCCACTCAAGGGCATCCCAAGCCCATTCCTCCTTCTTCAGGAGGCACTGCCAGCTGCACCCAATGAGTTATTATTTCTCTCATCTCCAAATAAAACAAAAAGCACAGTTGCTTTTTTTGTGTGAGACAGAGCCTCACTCTGTCACCTAGGCTGGAGTACAGTGGCACAATGTCGGGTCGCTGCAACCTCTGCCTCCTGGCTTCAAGTGATTCTCATGTCTCAGCCTCCCAAGTACCTGAGATTACAGAAGTGTACCGCCACACCCGGCTAATTTTTCTATTTTTAGTAGAGACGGCGTTTCACCATGTTGGCCAGGCTGGTCTTGAACTCCTGACTTCAAGTGATCCGCCTGCCTCGGTCCCCCTAAATGCTGGTTTTACAGATGTGAGCCACCTCACTCGGCCTAAAAAGCACAATTTCTTTGACCCACTTTCTTTTCCACTGTTTCTCGCCTTCCATTCACAAGAAAATTCCTCAAAATTTCTCCTTCACTTGCCTGCGACTCATCTCCTTCTTCTGGCTCATAAACCGACTCCAGTGAGCCTCTGCCCTCACCACTCCATGGGCGCTGCACTTGCCAAGGTCGCGGTCACCTCTTTGTTGCTAGGTCCAGCCGTGCCTGTTGTCAGGGCGACAGAGGTGCTGCCTGCGGTTTCCCCAGCATATCAAAACATATGTCCAGAAAATGATTTATACAAAATGTTCATAGCACTTTTATTCATAATAGGAAAAACTGGAAACATTGAAGCATCTGTCAATACAAGAATAGATCAATAAACTGTGATACATTCATTCCATGGAAAGCCTAAAGGAACAAACTGTTGACACACAAAACATGGATGAATCTCAAAAACATTTTGAGTGCAACAGGAGCCATACACAAAAGAGTGTGAGAAAAAATATACATAATCATGGTCTCAAGAAAGGCAGAGCAGAGAGCCCAGAGGCAAAAACTCACAGGACAGCGGGTCAATCCCAGGCTGTGGATCCTAATTAAGAAACTTCTGCTGGATTTTGCCCAGCTCCATTTCCAAACTATTGTGGGTCAGTGACTTCTTTATCCCTTCCTTGTTCCCTCATTTGGAACTAGAATCACTGTATTTGTTATTCCATGTCTGTCCCGTCATTTCACATTAGGGGCAGATAAGCTGTTTGTTCAGTTTCACAGGTCGACGGAGGAAAGAGAATTATGTCAAGGATCTGTACCTAATGGACACCCTCAGAAGCCTCATCCACACCTGGTGTGGATGTTTTAAATGAGATTTTAAACTTTTCATGTGATGTGGTCTTAATGACATTTTTCATGTTGAACTAATGCTTTAATGACATGAAATTGGGAAACCTTAGGAAAGAGGGTGAATGCATTTCGCAGTTGGGGGAATGTGAATACTGTGGTAGATGGAATTTCTGAAACGGTCCCCAAACATGCCACACCCTTGTCTCTAAAGCCCGTTAAGGTGATGAGACACCATTCCTGTGATTATGTTGTTATATGCCAGTTATATGACTTTAAGCTGGTGAGGTTACCGGCGTGAACTGGATCTAATCACATCACTCCATACATGACAACTTTCTGGGGCTGGTTGGAGAAGATGAAGTCAGAGAAGGTAGGAGCTTGAGAAAGACTCCATGAGTTATTATTGGTTGATGATGGAAAAGACAGGTAAGGAGGAGAGCAGGTGGCCTCTGGAGTCAGAGTGTCCCCTGGTTGACAGTCAGCAAAGACAAAGGGCCCTCAGTCCCCACAAACAAGAATAGGAACTCTTCCAATATCTGTATTGAACTTTGAAAAGTAGCTTCAGCTCTAGAAAAAAACACAGCCAGCCCATTCCTGGATTTTAGCCTCACATGACTCTGCTCAGAGAACCCAGCCACTTCATTCCAGACTTTTGTGGTTTCAAACCACTGGTTTGTGGTAATGTGATAATTGGCAGCAAGAGAAAACTAGTACAGGTGTCTGTCTCTCCTCTTGAATTTCAATTTCAGATACATGGATGCTAACCCCTCTAAGAGAAAAAAATCAATCAACCAATCAATCAATGAAAAAACATATTGCTCTCACCTTTATGTGGCTGTTCCAGAGCCCTTGCCAACTGAAGAAGACAATGAGGGGTATTTCAGGCACGTGAGGAGTGCAGCTTTACTGTTATCAATCACATTTCTGAAAGAATAAAAATGGCTGAGGTCAGGCCGTGGCTCATGTCTATAATCGTAGCACTTTGGGAGGCCAAGGCAGGTGGATCACTTGAAGTCAAGAGTTAGAGACCAAACTGGCCAACATGGAGAAAGCTTGTCTCTACTAAAAACACAAAAATTAGCCAGACATGGTGGCGGGCGCCTGTTATCCTAGCTACTCAGGAGGCTGAGGCAGGAGAATCACTTGAACCCAGGAGGTGGAGGTTGCAGTGAGCTGAGATCACACCATTGCATTCCAGCCCGAGGAACAGAGCAAAAACTCCATCTCAAAAATAAATTAATTAATAAAGATGGTTCATTACTTCACTCCACGTTATTATGTGACAATGTATCATCTCGATTTTAACAGCAGATTTTTAAAAATTGCTTTTCTTTTGCTCACCAGACAAGGTCTGGTAGCAAATACCGGTCACCAACACAGATGAACCAATTCAAGGAGAGCCATAAACAGGACTACTATTATGTCCCCCAAAAAAACCATCCCTAGAATGCAAACTCTTCTCTACTTGTCACAAAATGAACACAATAGTCCACTATATAAAGTCCTAAACACATGAAAATGTAAATACAATGAAGTCTGCTTTCCAAATATTCATTCTATTCAGACCCAGTCATGGGGACCAGGGATTAGGAAATGACTACAAAGAGGTTCAAGGGAATTTGGGGAAGCGACAAAATGTGCTGAAGTAGAAACTCTGCTGATGGCTGCACAATTCCACAAATCAGCTGAAATCGTTGAGTCGTATGTTGACAATGGGTGACTTTTATAACAAGTAATTCTTTAAACGAACTTTTGGGTTTCTAGTCCAACATGGAAAGAGCTAGGCAGTCATCACTCGTCCTCACAGCTAGCAAAAGGCTGAAGGAACTGAAAGTCAACCCTTCTAGGGTGGACCAGAGAATTGAAGTCACAGGGAAAACTGCCACCCTAAAAATGAGAAAGACAGGTGAACACACAAGGAGTCAGAGCTCACAGGAAGAGAAGCTACTGGGGACAGCAAGTGGGAGAAGAACTTAAATGGTATTGACAGATCACTACAAGCTGAGGGTGCCTGGTTAGCGCATTACAAACTCCTTGAGAACCAGACTAAGGGGGAATCTCACATATTTCCAAGTTTTGCTACAATGATCTCAACCAGGTTCTCAAGATGAAGTTCTGAAAACCCCCCTGAGGTTTGGCACTACCAATTTCAGGACTTACGTTAAGCTACAGTAACCCAAATAGTGTGAAGTTGGTGAAAAGAGAAAACACACACACAAATAGATCCATGGAAAAGAATACAGAGCCCAGAAACAGGCCTACCTACAGTTCACTGATCTTCCACGAAGGTTTAGAGACAATTTAAAGCAGGGAAGTTACCCTTTCCAACTAGTGGTGCTACAACAGCTGGATAACCACAAACAAAAAACTACATAAATAAATCCCAGTATGCATGTTATACCCTTTATAAAATAAAACTTACATTTAAATGTAAGGTGCAAAACCATAAGAATCCTAGGAGATAACATTGGAGAAAGTCTCGGGGAACTTGGGTTTGATGATGGCTTCTTAGATACAAAATCAAAAGCACAATCTACTAATGAAAAAAAATTAAGTTGAGCCTCGTTAAGATGAAAAACTTCTGCTCTGTGAAAGACACTGTTGAGAGAATGGAAAAAGCAAGTCACAGACTGGCAGAAAATATTTACAAAATAATCTGATGGAAAAACTGCTGTCCAAAATATATGAAGGATTCTGAGAACTAAACAACACAAAGCAAAAAAAAAGAAAAAGAAAAAAAATAGGTGAAAGATCTGAACACCTCATTAATAAGATATACAGATGGCAAATAAGCATATGAAAAAGATGCTCAAAATCATTTGGCATTAGGGAATTGCACACTAAAACAACAATGAGATATCAGTGTAAACCTATTAGAATGGCTAAAATGCAAAAAGGTGAACACACCAAATACTCTCAAAGATGAGGAGCAACCAGAACTCTCCACAGCCAGTAGAAATCAAAAGGGTACAGTCACTCTGGAAAACTTAAGTTCACTTAGAATCCTGCACATAAGTAGTTACAGCAATTTTATTCATAATTGCCAAAACTTGGAAGTACGCAAGATGTCTTTCACCAAGTGAAGGAATAAGCAAACTGTGTTGTACCCCACAATGAAATCTGATTCAGTGATTTTAAAAAGCAAGCTATCAAGCCGTGAAAAGACATGGAGGAACTTAAAATACATAATGCTACAAAGAAGTTAGTCTGGAAACCTACATACTGTACGATTCCAACTCTAGGACATTCTTGGAAAGTCAAAAAGAGAGAAGTAGTAAAATGATGAGTGGTTGTCAGGATTGGAAGAGAGGAGGACGCACGAAATGGTGAAGCGCAGGGAATTTTCAGCAGTGAAACTATTTTACATGATGCCGTATTGGGGATTTAGGACATTATGTAATTACCAAAACCCATTATCTGTGAAACTCAAAGAATGAACTCTAATGTAAACTATAGACTTTAGTTGATAATGACGTATCAATAGTGGTTCATCAATTGTAATGAATGGACCACACTAATACAACATACTTATAGGGGAAATTGTGTGCTGGAGGACAAGGGAGCCTAGGAGAACTCTCTGTACTATCCACTCAATTTTTCTGTGAACCTATAACTATTCTAAAAAATAATGTCTATTGGCCGGGTGCAGTGGCTCAAGCCTGTAATCCCAGCACTTCGGGAGGCCGAGGCGGGCGGATCATGAGGTCAGGAGATTGAGACCAACCTGGCTAACACGGTGAAACCCCATCTCTACTAAAAAATTCAAAAAAATCAGCCAGGTGAGGTGGCGGACGCCTTTAGTCCCAGCTACTCGGGACGCTGAGACAGGAGACTGGCATAAACCCGTGAGGCGGAGCTTGAAGTGAGCCGACATCTGGCCACTGCACTCCAGCTTGGGCGACAGAGCGAGACTCCATCTCAAAACAATAAATAAATAAATAATAATAATAATGTCTATTAATTTTTTTTAATTAGGCTGCAGCAGCCCCACATCAAGGTTTTGGTGGCATCCTGTTATTGTGTGGTTAGTAGTTGGCACTGTAGTGCACCAACCTGGAGTCAGAGCAGTTGGAGATTTCCATGCCTGTGCCATTTACCTCGAATCCTGGAGTGCCCCGGAAAACAGCACATCAGTTAGGGAGAAGCAGCCTCAGCAATCTAGATAGTGCAGGTTTGTGGTAACGACAGGTACAAACCATCTCGGTGGGCAGACCTTGGTGAAGACTAGAAACCACTGACACTCAGCAGCTGCCCCAGTGGAACCCACAAATCAAAGGAGGGGCTGGGAGGAGCTAAGGGCTACTGGACGAACTCCCCGCCTGCAAGACAGAAGCAGCTCCAGAGATTCTGGTAAATAATGTGGGTTTCAATACAGGGTGATCGACTCAAAAAAGTAGGGAGAACGAAAAGGAAAAAAAAAGAGAGAGCATGAGAGAGAACGAAATAGAAAAGAAAAAAGGAAGAAAGGAAAGGGAGGGAGGGAAGGAGGAAAGAAGGGACGGAGAGACGGAGGGCGGGAGGGAAAGAATAAAGAGAGAGAAAGAGAGTTGGAGGGGAGTAGGGAAGGAAGGAAGGAAGGAAGGAAGGAAAGAAGGGAGGAAGGGAGGGAGGGAGGGAGGGAAAGAATAAAGTGAGAGAAAGAGAGTTGGAGGGGAGTAGGGAAGGAAGGAAGGAAGGAAGGGAGGGAGGGAGGGAGGGAGAGATGGAG
>NW_012114988.1:3532391-3543396 GCF_000951035.1 Colobus angolensis palliatus | reverse complement strand
TTGGGGGCCTCAGTCCCTGGGTCTGATGTCATCCATTTGCCTTTCTCACTGGACTTCTCTCCTTGCACTGGCTCCCACTCCCCCGGGACCTGGTGGGCGGCCACGTGAGGAGGACACAAACAGGCCATGCCCCTTTCTTTCTCCCCCTCTCAATGCCTGCAGTGCTGGGTTCCGTGGGGTAGTGACCTGAGATTTATTCATTATGGGGCCTCTAGGCCAGAGCAGGGCCTGCTACCTAATAGTCACCCCATGAAAGCTCAGGGAAAAACAGCATCCACCACAAGGTCCTGGGGAACCAAGAATTCCACTGTGGCCCATAAATTCTAAGTCCTACAGGATTCTGGAAGGGGAGATGGGACAGGCCTTCAAAAGTGGCCACTCTTTTAACCCATTACACTGTCAACTGAGCCATGTTTCCCCATCCTGGACCCATCTAGAGGGCACTGCCTAAAACCAGACACATCTCCCCATCCAGGAGAGAGTAGGGGCCTGAGCCTGGGGGATGCAGGGGGACAGGGAGGGGATGAGCCACGAAAGCTGAAGAGGAGAAAGCAGGTGAAAGGGGACAGCAGGGTGGAAACAGCGAGAAAAGGAGGCAGACAATGGGGGGCGAGAGGGGAAGAGGGAGGAGAGGGATGCAGATCTAGCTACTCAGGAAAAGTCCTGGAGAGAACACTGTCCTCTCCTGAAGTAAAATCACTTCCACCTGACCACGGCACTGCAGGTCGTGGGCAGCACACGCTGTGAATATTTGTTCATTCATTTAACAAATACTTATTTCGTATCTGTTTCATGCCAGGCAAGGCTCTGCGATGTTTAGGGACCTTGGCATCTTCCCTTCACATCTAGGTCATCACAGAAAGAGGACTCTCTGACCCCATCGAGCCGGCAATGCCTCGGGATTTTCACCTGTTGGATCTGGCAGCTCTTCATGTCGGCCCACACCGTGTGAGGCTGCTCCTGGTGCACCGAATGGGGAAGTTTCTACATCACTGCCTCGGAGAGTCCACCGGAAGCCCTGGACAGTGGGAGTCGGTGGCGCCCCAGCGTGGAGGCCAAGAGCACACAGCACTGAAGCTCCAGACACCCTCAGGAGGACAGGAAGGGAGAATCAGCTGGTGAGAGCCTGGATCACCAGGAACCTTCGCCTGGGTTGAAACAGGATTTGCCTTCAGATTGCCTGTGAGATAAAAGAGAGAAATCAAGGTTAACATTGAGATTTGGGGCTTCAGCAACTTGAAGGATGGAGCTGCCATTTACGGAGACTGGGAAGACCCAGGGAAAAGCAGCTTGAAAGGTGGTGGGGAACGCGAGTTGGTTGGGTTTCTGTCATATGTAATCAACAGTCCTGACCAGACTGGGCAACATAGTAAGACCCCATCTCTGGAAATGAAAACTGAAAAATTAGCCGAGCATGGTGGTGCACACTTGGAGTCTCAGCTACTCGGGAGGCTGAGGCCGGAGGATTCCTTGAGCCTTCAGTTAGAGGTTAGTGAGCTATGATGGCACCACTGCACTCCAGCCTGGGGGGAAAATAATAAAGAGTCCTGACTAAACACTTGAGTGGCCAGGGAAGTTTTCACAAAGTAAGTAATATTTGAGGCACATCTTAGTGAACGAGAATTCCATTATTTCTGTTAGGGAATTAAGAGAGTGTGGGTGTAGTTAGTTAATGCTTACTGAACTATCTTTCGAATCTCATCTACTGCTCTATCTGGTCTATCTGTACACATATATTTTACATTCTGTCTCGCTGAGCTTTCGCTAGGTTATGCTACAGTAACAAAAGCCCCAAAATCTTAGCAGCTACACACACAAAGGTTTATTTTTCATTGACATTTCCTTTTATGGCAGGTTGACTCTGCTCTATACAAGCTATTTTACTTGTTAGATGGTGAAAACTGTGATACTTGGAGATTGCTGAATATGGTATTCGTATGTTCATTCATTCATTCATTTAATAAATATTGATTCAGTATCTCTTTCATGCCAGGCAAGGTCAAGTATTGAGAATACAGTGGTGAATAAAAGAGACAAAATCTCTAATTTCCAGAAGCTAATATTGAAAATAAGATTAAACACAAACAAAATCATAACAACAATGAATATTAAATTCATAAATAATAGCTGTAAGACATTTTAGTAAATCTTTTAAATTAGAAAAATATAAAACTTATTACAACTAGCATGGCCAGGTGTGATGGCTGATGCCTGTAATCCCAACACTTCGGGATGCCAAGGTGGGAGGACCATTTGAACCCAGGAATTGGAAACCAGTCGGGGCGCTACAGGAAAACCCTGTCTACAAAGAAATAGAAAATTAGCCGGCATAGTGGTGCATTCCTGTAGACCCAGCTACTAAGGAGGCTGAGGTGGGAGGACTGCTTGAGCCTGAGAGGTCAAGGCTGTAGACAGCCAGGATCATACCACTGCACTCCAGCCCGGGTGACAGAGCAAGACACTGTCTCAAGAAAAAAAAAATATACATATATTCGATGTGTCCTCAAACTATTATGTAGAATACTATTATTTACATCACATCACGTGAGCCCTTTCAATGGCTGAACACTTATTTCAGTGCAATCCATACAGTGTTCCTGGGAACTAAGTACACCTAAGAACAATTCAGTATGAAAGAGTTACTGCCTTGACAGGAAGATGCAATAATTTTTAAAAGACAAAAAAAAAATAAAAGAGTGAAAACTGTAGCTCTGTGAGGCTCAAATAATAGCTCATTCAAGTCACAATGAACATCTAGCAATCATTCTGAACACCACATAATTCACTTAATACATTTTGCCCGAACGCCCAACACATCTGAATGACCAACACCCGTATGTAGCCAAGAAACAGACAATCATTTTTAAATTATCACCTATGATGCCATCAGCTCTACACACTTATTTTTTAAATGTTATTCATTTATTTATTGTTTTTATTTTTTGTAGAGATGGGATCTCATTATGTTACCCAGGTTGATCCAGAAACAGACCCACACTAATTTCATAAATCACATGACAATACAGTCGTTCGATTTATGAAAAAAAGTGCCACACGGTGCAGAAGGAAAAGGATGGTCTTTTCAATAAATGGCGCTGGATCTAGCAGACACATCCATGTGGTAAATAGTGAATCACAGCCAAGTGGAGTGGCTCACGCCTGTAATCCCAGCACTCCGGGAGGCTGAAGCGGGCAGATTACTTGAGCCCAAGATTTCAAACCAACCTGGGAAACATGTTGAATCCCCATCTCTACAAAAAATACGAAAATTAGCCAGGCATGGTGGCGCACGCCTACAGTCGCAGCTACTCAGGAGGCTGAGGTGGGAGGATCGCTTGAGCCAGGAGGTGGAGGTTGCAGTGAGCTGAGATGCTGCCACCACACTCTAGCCTGGGCAATAGAGTGAGGCTTTGTCTGAAAAAAAAAAAATGCAAAAACTAAAATAAAATTGTTATAAGGTTAACACACAAAAATGTGTTCATACTCTTAGGTTAGGCATTGATTTCTTAAACAGGACACAAAAAGTAGTAACCAGAAAGGAAAACATTGGTAAAGTATAATTTCATTAAAATTAAGAATCTCAGGCCGGGTGCAGTGGCTCATGCCCATAAGCCCAACACTTTGGGAGGCCGAGGCAGGTGTATCACGTGAGCCTAGGAATTCCAGACCAGCCTATGCAACATGGCAAAACCCCATCTCTACTAAAAATGCAGAAAAGAGCTGAGTGTGGTCGCGCTCCCCTGGAGGTCCCAGTTACTTCCGGGCTGAGGCAGGAGCATCACCTAAGCCTTGGGAGGTCAAGGTTGCAGTGAGCTGTGATTGTGCCACTGTACTCCAGCCTGGGCAACACAGTGAGAGCCTGTCTCAAAAACAAACAAAAAAAGAGAATCTCCATTCATGAAAAAACACCATTAAAAGAGTAAAAAGGCAAGCTACAGATTGAAAAAAGGGAAACGCAATACATATATATCCTAGAAAGGATGCATATCCAGAATAAAGTGTTACAAATCAACAGAAAAAGAAGCATATCCATGAAAACCGGATAAAAAGATTTAACAGGCCCTTCACAAAACAGGACATATAAATGCCAATAAAAGATACTCAATCTCAATGAAACCACACTGATATATTACTGCACCCCTACTAGAATGGCAAAATAATTTTTAACTGCCAGGCATCTGCAAGGACGTGGGGTAACAAGAATATCCCTGTTAAATGGTTCAACCATTTTGGGAAAATGTTCAACAATATGTAATACTGAAGTTTATCATTCATATACCTCTAAAACCAACAATGCCACTCCTACAAATATTCCCCAGTCTAGTAATGCTCTATTTCTTGATCTGCGGTGGTTCACTTGGTAAAAATTCATTACCTTTTGGTTTTTTGTTTTCTTTTTGTTTTTGTTTTTGAGACAGGGTCTCACTCTGCCATCCAGGTCGGAGTGCAATGCCATGATCATGGCTCACTGCAATCTCAGCCTCCCGGGCTCTGGTGATCCTCCCACCTCAGCCTACCGGGTAGCTGGGACTACAAGCACACACCACGATACACTGCTAACTTTTGTATTTTTAGTAGAGACAGGGTTTTGCCACATTGCCCAGGCTGGTCTGGAAATCCTGGACTCAAGTGATCTACCCACCCTGGCGTCCCAAAGTGCTGGGATTACAGGTGTGCTCTACTGCGCCCGGACCACTTACACTTTTAAAATAGTCAACTTCTTCTGTATACTTCAGTAGCTTTTCAAAGACTTCTTTGACACAAAGTTCTCAGAAATCTTAAAGCTAGCATTTCAGAATAGAAAAAAATAGCTTCTGGTTCACTGGTGAAGTTTTACTAATAAAATTTAAAAACAAAAAGAAAGGATGAACAACACTGTAACCCAAAGAAAAGATACCACTTGAGAAAAGACTTCTTTTCCAAAGCAGCTCTAGCAGCAAAAGACAGGAGGAAAGCAAGGAAACCATGCCAAACGTCTGGGTTAACTCTTCAGTAAAAGGACGCCAAATGAGATGATCTAAGAAGCCAGAAAGACAGACAAACACAGGGAAATCACAGCAACTCTTTGCAGTGCAACCATCAACCCCACAATCCATCCGACCGGAAATCCTGCGGTTAATTTGAGGCTTGCCCCGCTAGTCATCAGGTGATTCAGTGATAGCCACAAACGCTCCTCATATGCATCCTGGACCTGGCACACCGGGCTTGCCCATCGCCAGCCTGGAGACACCGCCAGGAGCAGAATCCCGGAGGCCAATAAAGACTCCAACTTTGCAAGCAGAGGGAACCGATTTCTGGCCTCGAAGGTGGGGTCCGGGGTCAGTGTCCTCTACAGGATATAGGAGGACGTGCCCCCGAAGCTGCTCCGTCCCTCCACCGCCTGCGATGCCACAGAACACCCGCCAGCGAGTTTCTTCCCCAGCGCGCACCAGAGGTGGGCTGCGGGCGGCAGCAGCAGGGGAAGAATCGAGCTCAGGGAACTCAGGCCCCGGCCCTGCACCCCCAACACCCACCACCCCTCGCGCAACAAAACTTGACACAGCCGCGCCTCGACCCAGCTGTGCGCCCGGGAGTCCCGGATTCACCGCCCGCCCCGCCTGGCAGGGCGTCCTCACCTCGGAAAGGCTGGGTGGACTTCGCCATAACTTCCCATCCAGAGGGCAGCCGGCAGCCGCGCCGCCGCGCCTCGGCCCAGCTCCTGGCGCAGCAGGTCGCCCGTCCGCGTTCCAAAAGAGCCATGCTCACTCAGAAGTTCAGGCAGCCTCGCGACCCTCACCTACCCCTCCCAGTACCGCTGCAGTCACAACCGCCAGCCAGCGCCTCAGGATGGCGTCAGAACCCAAGGCGCAGGCGCGGCTGGGTCTTAAAGGGACCCGGCCGCCTCTATTGCATAAAGGTTCCAGCAGGTTAGGGGCCTCGCCGGCGGAGAAAAGGAGTAACCGATGGACGGAGTGCAACGGGGATGGGGAAATCCCTCTCTCCCCTCCGCCTCTCTTTCAAAGCACTGGCCCTCCACTCTGCAAATCGCTGATTTGGGCGTCCACTTGAACAGCCCCTGCCAGGTTGAAGAGGCAGGAGACACACCCCCTCGGAGGCCAGGAGCCACCCCGCGCTTAGCACTGCAGGCCTCCAGCTGGCGCACCGCCCTGAGTCTGACTTCCAGGCCGGGGCACGCGGTGCAGACGCGCAGGCTTCAGAAGGCAGCCCCCAGTTCCCCCGAGAGGTGGCCTTAGGTCACTCGCAAAAACAATAACCAACGTGTCAATGGCACTTGTAGTCATTTTCCAATTTAAATTTATAACAGATTTTGCAGAATCTGGGTAGTCTGTGCTACCACCACTACTAATGTGTGAGACACACTCCAGCCCCTTTCCTGGAGCTTGGAAGTCCCAGTTCATCCAGGAGCTACTGATGGTGAATCCAGATGCTGCACAGGAGAGTCTCAGGGACCCCCCAGGTCGCACCAAGCCTCCCCCAGACTCCACCCGCTGCGCCTTACACTGGACACCTGCCAAAGCAAACAAACAAAACAAAACAAACAAACAAAAACCTGGTCAGAGACTGCCACACATATCCACTGTTCATCTCACTCTTATCCACTCACACTCAGTTTTTCTATTTCTCTAGGAATCACCTTTCAAAAGAGCAACAAGAAAAACCCAGCTCAGCCATGACTCCATGGTGAGTCCTCTGTGTTCCGTCCTGATCACCAAATGAAAACACCTGACAATCCCAGGGCTGGTGCTCCCCGCCCAGAGCTGCAGGGATAGGGCTGGGCTGGTTTTCATCAGCAGAGGGAGGGCTCTATTTGCATGTCTCCTACTATATAGCAAGCTCTGGGGTGAGAGGTCTTTGGAGAGAGTGGGGCTCAGAGCACGTGAAAATGTCCTGGGGGAGATTTGTGATATTGACAGCATTTTGGAAATTGTGGTTTCTTATTGTAAGTTTGTTCTGTAGTAAACACTTAAAGCCTATGAAACTTATAATTTTGTAATGTTTATTGAAAAGTTTTATTGAGGTACAATAGATCTACATAAACTGCAAATATTTAAAGTTAGCATCAAACATGTTTTATTTTTACAGATGCAGAGAAAGCAGGGTATGTAGTATCAACGTCATTTCCATGTTACAGATGAGAAATTACCAGCAAAATCACAGATGGTTTCTACCATGTCCCCAGAGCTCACATTTGGTCAGAGTGAGCCTGGGTATCTGGGCCTGTGCTTCTCACCACTGGACCTGACTGCTCCCTGAACCGAGCCCGGCACACAGGTGGTCGCACCTAGTGAGGTTTGCAGAACTTTTTCTTGGTAATGAGAACATGGTGTGATGTGTATGCACTGTTGTGATTACCTAACAAATGTAAAGAAAAGCTTGTTTCCTACAGTTTCATTTTCTTAAGTGTCATACATTTCTCATGTTAGTGTCCATCTTTCCATCAATCTTTATAGAGCAAATTATCCACTTATTTGCAACACCATTTTTGAAGCATTATTGCTATGTAATAAATATTGCATAATTTAAACGTGCAGTTTAATGCACAGTGAAGCTGAGCAAGATGCTGCATACACGTAGTCCCAGCTACACGTGGCAGAGGGAGAAAGATTACTGGAGACCCAGGGTCTGAGGCTGCAGAGAGCTATGATCTCACCACTGAGCTCCAGCCTGGATGACAAAGCAAGACCATGTCTCTAGAGGAAAAAACATGTAATTTCATGTAATTTCACATGTGCTCACCTGTGCATCCAATATAACAATTCAGATAACGATGAATTACACTTAAAAGCTTCCCTGTCTTCCTGGAATTCCTGTGTCCCAGTCGTTTTCCTCTCTCCATACTGAGTCAATCTCTCATCTTTGTTACCTCAGATCTAGTTTTCAAGAGTTTGTTGAAGTGAAATCTTATAGTTTCCGTATCATTTGTGTAGCTTCTTGCTCAGCATAATTACTTGTGAGTCAGTATTTAGTTGTGTATAAACAATGTGTTGATTCTAATGAGGAACAGTATTCCACTTAATGAGTGCCTCCCTACTATTTATTTATAAATCTCCTTAATATTTGTGTTATTTCCAGTTTCTGAGTGTGAAAAATATAGCTTCTACTTGGCCTGGAGATGTAGGCATCCCATAAAAAATATATAATTTTTACAACAACTAACCTTACTGAGCTGCAAATCAGCACATTTTCTTTAATACATGAGTTATAGGACAAAAAAGAGACTTTACATCTTGAGAAAGTCAGTGACTTTCAGGTAAAAACAGGAAGAGAATATGACCTTATCTGGGGCAGTGTCCAGCAAATGTCAGATAAGCTAATGCAAGACTAAATTAGACATACTTACTGGATTGTTTAGAATTGAGAATAATAAAGAAGCTATTGTTTAAATTATCAGAGCACATACGACGGAGGGACTTCTACTGCTATTGAAACCTTTCTCCCGGGATTGACGACACATCACAAAAATCTCCACGCCCTCCCTCCTGAGATGGTTCTGCCTGGGCAAGCGGAACAGGAGCTGTGGCCGAAATGCATCCAGACACACCTCCCCTGCCACCACTACATTACCAAAGAATTGACACGCAGGGGCAAAACCACTAACATCTCTGTGTTACTGGCACTGGAGGAACTCAGAGAAACTGTGTTAGAAGAAAGAAAAGCTCCAAAGCTCTGTCCATGCTCTCATGAATGACAGACTTATGTCCCACCTCCTCTCTTTATCCTCAGGAAAAGCAGCCTCATCCTGCTGGGAAGGGCAGAAAAGAGGAAGCTGAAGACAGCAGTGGTAAGAGATAGTGGCTGCTGGAAGAAGATCTGGGGAAAAACAAGGAGACACTCTACCTAGAAACGGGAGGAAGATGCATGGATCAGCGTCACACCTGCAGGAGGGGCAGGGATACTTGGAAGGACACACCCTGAGCCAGGACTGCGATGTCTGCCTACAGTATGGCTCCCTAAAAAGGACAGAAAGTGCCCGTTCAGTGCAACCCTTCCCACCACATTGACAACTGTCAGGTCCTTGTGGCTCTGGCATGAACTGGGGGAGACGAAAGTCAGAGTCTCCCTGGATAGCACAATTTAAGGACCAAAGCCAAGAGGGAAACAAAATTAAGGTGTCACTGGAGGAATCTGAGTGTCTGGTGACTGCAGAGGAAATGCACTTCAATTCTGGCAGCCACTGCAGTCATGACTTTCAAATGTAGCCCTGAGTAGTTTCACACACTTTTCTACAATAAAGGCCTAGAAAAGATAGGGTGTGATCATTTGTGAAAAAATGCAAAAATTATAAAACAAATAATTAGCTGTCATCCGGAATCTGATAGGAGTATCTGTGGAACATAAAGTTTGAAATAACGGGTGTGCCCCGGCTGTCGTGGGTTCCGGCGAACGTGCGGAGATGAGCGGGTCCCTCGGCCGAGCGGCGGCAGCTCTGCTCCGCTGGGGGCGCGGCACGGGCGGCGGTGGCCTTTGCGGTCTGGGCGTGCGGGCGGCGGCGGCTCGGCGGAGCAGCTGGACGCGCTGGTGAAGAAGGACAAGGTGGTGGTCTTCCTCAAGGGGACGCCGGAGCAGCCCCAGTGCGGCTTCAGCAACGCCGTGGTGCAGATCCTGCGGCTGCACGGCGTCCGCGCCTACGCGGCTTACAACGTGCTGGACGACCCCGAACTCCGACAAGGCATTAAAGACTATTCCAACTGGCCCACCATCCCGCAAGTGTACCTCAATGGCGAGTTTGTTGGGGGGCTGTGACATTCTTCTGCAGATGCACCAGAATGGGGACCTGGTGGAAGAACTGAAAAAGCTGGGGATCCACTCCGCCCTTTTAGATGAAAAGACCAAGACTCCAAGTGAGGGCGGCCAGGTCCTCACTGAGCAGAGAGGGAGCCGTTCACGTCAGAGACTCACTGCCAGAAAAGCCTTACCCATTTTGGTTTTCACTCTTGAGACCGCAGCTGCTTGCACTGATCATTTTGGTTCGTGAGCAGTTGGGTGATTTTAGTTTGTCTGGTGTTTGGGCTAAGAATATTTTATTGTGGACTTCATTCCAACCACTGCACTGTAACGATTCGATGCTGTATTATGAGATTGCTGTAAACAAAATCCATTCTTGTATCGCCGCTTATTCTTTGCCTGATTCAGGAGTTAAGTAGGAGCTTTGGAATCATTATTCATGACCCCTCTGCAAATGTGTCAGTCTCCAAAGACAGTATCTCCCCCCAGATTTTGTGTAGCTTCTTTTGTTACGGAAAATGATGGACAAAAAAAGAAACTGTGATCACTGAGGCGTTGGTGTTGTTTTTTAAAATAAACTCCAGCACAGGTATGCTGTGCGTGCCTGAGTGAATTCTGAAGTGCGTATGTCTGTAAGGATTTGGAGTGTCTGCAATGTTTTATGTGTGGAAAGTAAGGGTGATTCTCATATTCTTCTATTAAATTTGCCACAAGAAAAAAAAAAAGTTTGAAATAACTGCCTGAATACTTTGAAACATGTACACTTGATCCCATACATATAACTTCATAAGAAATTTCCAACATGTGGTTATTTTTAATAACTAATACTTTATTAATATCATGCTTATGAATGTAACAAAGACCACAGAGTAGGCTCTATTGGAACTATTGGTAAAAAGCCAACATTGTAAAATATTTAGAGATTTATTCTGAGTGAAATGTGAGGCCCGTGCCCTGTGACACAGCCCCAGAAGGTCTTGAGAACATGTGCCCAAAGTGGTTTGATGGCAGCATACATTTAATAACATCAATGGATGTGTGTGAGATACATGTTGACTTGGTCCATAAAGACAGAACCGCTAGAAGTGAGGCAATGTGGGGAGGGGATTACAGTTTACAGGTGGATTCAAAGATTTTCTGTTTGGCAATTGATTGAAAGACTGAAGTTTTTTATCTAAAGACCTGAAATCAGCATAACAAAGTGTGTGGGTTAAGATAATGGATTTTGGAGAACATGATTCTTATTATTGAAGAAGTCTCTTTTTTTTTTTTTTTTTTT
>NW_012114988.1:3521564-3532331 GCF_000951035.1 Colobus angolensis palliatus | reverse complement strand
ATCTCAGCTCACTGCAAGCTCCACCTCCCGGGTTCACACCATTCTCCTGCCTCAGCCTCCTGAATAGCTGGGACTATAGGTGCCCACCACCATACCCGACTAATTTTTTGTATTTTTAGTAGAGACAGGGTTTCACCATGTTAGCCAGGATGGTCTGGATCTCCTGACCTTGTGATCTGCCTGCCTCGGCCTCCCAAAGTGCTGGGACTACAGGCGTGAGCCACCGTGCCCAGCCCCTGAAGAAGTCTCTTATGTGGCCACCCTTAGAGAAAATAGATGGCAAATATTTTCTATTAAGACCTTTAAAAGATGCTAGACTCTCAGCTAATCCTCTCAGTATAACAAAAGGCCTGGAAAGGGAAGGAGATTCTCTGCAAAATGTAAATTTCTCTCACAAAAGATAATTGTGCAGGGCAATTTAAAATATGTCAAAGAAATACATTTTAGGGTAAAAGCCTTTGATTCATTTCAAGGCCTGCTCGCTGTCATGTGATGCTATTCTTGAGTCAGGTTGAAATTTAGTATCTTACTTCTACAAAGAATCTGTTTTCTGAGGCTTGAATTCTCTGTTTTCACGAAAATGCTGGCTAGTCGTGCTTGAATTCCAAAGGGAGGAGTGTATAATGAGGCATTTCTGATCCTCTATTTCTAACATGACCTGAGCTAGTTTTTCAAGTGTCTCTGGAGCCACTTAGTGAAGAGAAAGGGTCCATCCAGTCAGTTGGGGTGCTTAGAATTCTACTTTTACTTCGTAAGACATATATGAGACTTCTCCCCGCCAGGGGTATCAGAAAACTATTTACTGAGGCAATCACACTGAAGTTGAGACTTGAAAGATGGTCTCAGATTTCTCCCTGCAAACCTTTTATCCTGACAGGAGAAGAAGAAAACTTACCAGAAAAGTAAAGCAATGATCTCTCTGAAATTGCCCATCCGGGAAACACCAGGACACTGGCCTCTCCTTCCTTCTCCCATCCTGGGATTTAAGGAGTTAAAACCCACCCCCTCTGCCCAGGAAGCCAAGGCAGCAGCTTAGAGCTGGAGCCAGAGCCAGAGCCACTCCATCCATTGGGAGCTGGGCCTCCTCTGCGCCCCCGCCATGCTGAGTCAGGCTTTGAGACGCAGTCATCACCGGGAAGTGGTTCTTGTTGTGGCCCCATCCCCCTGTGTTATTTTCCTACCTTGGCTCACCTAAAATTTCAATCTGGCTCTGAGAGGAGACTCAGCATTTCCTGGGCTGGCCAGGAGAACCTGAGACCTCCCCTCCTGTTTCTGCACCCGCCCCTCCCTGGGCCCTCACGGATGAGCCCGCCAGATGCAGAGGCTCCTTCTCTCCCTGACACTGCAGCCAGGTAGAGGCAGCAGCAGCCACAGCCCTGGGAGGGATGGGAGACGCTGAGGCAGGTGCAGGGGCGGGATCTGGCTCCCCTCAGTTCAGTGTGGCCTGCAGGTGCTGCCTGGAACTGTCTGGTTTGACATGGCTCCCACCAAGGGAGCTGATGAGTGTGGGGGCCAGGAGCACTGCCTCATCAGGCATCCCCTCACCTGCACCAATGAGGAGGACATCCTGGAGCTGGGGCATTAAGATCCACAGATTGTTTTCTCCATGTTGCGAAGTGCAGGGCTTGGATTTCACAAGGCAGATGGCGAGCCAAGTCGGGTTCCACTGCGCTGCGTCCTCCATGGCAGAAAGGACCTGCCCCCCATCACCCTGACAGTGGCTTGCCTGCCCCGAGAGCAGCCAGCTCCCAGAACGGGCTTCCCTTGTTCCTCTGTTCATTCTCTTTAAGAATCACTCAGAGCCAGACACGGTGGCTCATGCCTGTAATCCCAGAACCTTGGGAGACCAAGGTGGGTGGATCATTTGGGGACAGGAGCTCGAGATTAGCCTGGCCAACATGCTAAAAACCCATCTCTACTAAAAATACAAAAATTAGCCAGGCATGGTGGTGCGCATTTGTAATCCCAGCCACTCAGGAGGCTGAGGCAGGAGAATCGATTGAACTCAGGAGACGGAGGTTGTAGGGAGCTGAGATCGTGCCACTGCACTCCAGTCGGGACCACAGAGCGAGACTCTGTCACAAAAAAAAAAAAAAAAAAAAAATTAGTTGAACATTTGAATTCAACCAATGTATTTAAACAAATAAATAGAATAAAAGCACCAGAAAATGATCATCTTAATTGATGTAGGAAAAACATTTGAAAAAATTCAATGGCTCATTCAGGATTTTAAAAATATTCTCAGCAAAATAAGAAAATAATTCCTCAATATGAATTCCTCAATGGGATTACAGGCACACACCACCCTCCTTATCAGTCAGTCCCTTAGTAAATTCCATCAGTGTTTGTTAGGATTAGCATGGAAGTCGAGAATTCATTCATTAAGGCCCTGCACAGAGAAGGAGTTGTTCTAATATGTGACCTTCCTAGTTTTGAGCTTGAGACAGGGAAGGGTTCAATCTGTTCCTGAGATTAGACTGAAAAACAAAACAAAAGCTTTATAGTTCAGAGATCTTTGGCTGGATCAACTTTATCAAAATGAATTCTTGACTTGCACCCCAATACCAACACTTTCAGTTTCATGACTGGATATCCAAAGGATTGAATGGCCACCTGAATTCACAGGCTTAAATGGGTGGAGCTTCAGAAATCTAATCAGGCATCACTCTCTGATGGGAAGTTGGTGGTTGAAAAGGGGAGGTGTGATGAGAAAGGTTCAAGAAAACTTGTGAGCACCCCCAGAAGAGATCCAGAGCACACTCCAATGAGTGACCTCCATGAGGCCCAAGCACGCTGCAAACTGAGTCCAGATCTGGTAGGTCAGGGACCTCCACAAAGGGCACTCCTATGACTCACAGTCAGCCAGTCAGGATAGCAACATCGCAGGTCAAGGCGACACAGAGAATTCTCCTGCCTGTTTTTCAGATGAACAGATACAGTCTTTGATTTTTCCTCTAATACAGTTTTATCTACACTCCAAATATATATATTTTTGTTTGTTTTTGTTTTGAGACAGAGTCTCACTCTTGCCCGGGCTAGAGTACAGTGGCACAATCTCGGCTCACCGCAACCTCTGCCTCCCGGGTTCAAGCAATTCTCCCGCCTCAGCCTCCTGAGTAGCTGGGAGTACAGGAGCACACCACCGCGCCTGGCTAGTTTTTGTATTTTTAGTAGAGACAGGGTTTCACCATGTTGGCCAGTATGGTCTCCATCTCCGACCTTGTGATCCACTTGCCTCAGCCTCGTAAAGTGCTGGGATTACAGGCATGAGCCACCGCGCCTGGCGCCTATTCATTCTTCAATGGAGATGGCATGTGAGGATTACTTTATAAAATTCATAGAAATATTTTTTCTCCCCACTCCAGTCCAAACCATTACCATGCAACTTGGTGTCAATGGAAGTTCATTGGAAACTAAATGTGAGGATCGACCTGGAAGACACACACTGACAAAGTGGGTGTGTACCAAAGTCTGTTACAAGTTGGAATGCTTTTGTGAGAAAGGTTAAAAGAAGGGAATGGGACTCCTCATATCAGTTTGGTTTTTTGCTTGTTTGTTTTTGTTTTCTTGACCCGGCAAGCCTCAAATAGAGTTGTTTTTTGAATGTGTCCTTTCCATTGGAAGATACAATACAAAGGCTACCATCGTTGGCCTTAGATGACAACATAACAGGCTAAAACATTTTCCTTGCAAGACAACCAGCAAAACTTCATGATCAGAATCAAATCAGTGTCCTTCTCACTGTCTGTAGGTGAAGTTTCCATCAGTACTTGAAGAGTTTGAGGCACTCATGAACTCACGATCAGATTCTTTACTCAGGGACAGGATGTAACCCAATCCTAAGACCTTCCACAGGTGGTTAATTGGGAAGCCTGCCCAGTATGACCTGCAGGTTTTCACCGGCACTATGCAGGTGCAGATATGACAAAGAATAACCATAACCTTCATATCACCCCCAGCTGGTTAAGAATGGGATCCTTGGCCGGGCGCGGTGGCTCAAGCCTGTAATCCCAGCACTTTGGGAGGCCGAGACGGGTGGATCACGAGGTCAGGAGATCGAGACCATCCTGAGCTACACGGTGAAACCCCGTCTCTACTAAAAAAAAAAAATACAAAAACCAGCCGGGCGAGATGGCGGGCGCCTGTAGTCCCAGCTACTCGGGAGGCTGAGGCAGGAGAATGGCGTAAACCCGGGAGGCGGAGCTTGCAGTGAGCCGAGATCGCGCCACTGCACTCCAGCCTGGGCGACAGAGCTAGACTCTGTCTCCAAAAAAAAAAAAAAAAAGAATGGTCCTTTTGACCCTTTCTCTCCATAAAACCAGGTTACTCATCTTGTGTGGTGACAAAATATATGGTCTACTTAACAGAGAAAGAGACTCTGTAAAATAAAAAAATAAGGATTTTTATTATGAAATGAGCAAAGCAATGGGAATAAATGAAAGACTCATCCTTGCTCCTAAGGATCAAAACCAAAGGGGTATCAGTGCAATGTTGGATAGATTCCTCCTTCACTCCCTCAATAACCCCCAACATGTTTACCAAGTCTTGGTTCACTCCCAGGATCCCATTAAAACACCCAGCTCAACCCTGCCCAGCCCCCACCCTCACTCACTTCCCTTTGTAATTTTGACATGACTTTATTACAGGACCATCAGGTTTCTATGCCTGCTGCACAGTAGCTCACCAATATTCGGAGACAGCAGGGTTTGCAGTAGAGAGTTTAATGATCACAGGGTGGCTGAATGAGAAGCTGGGAAGAGATCCTCAAATTCATCTCCCCAAGGATTACTCAGGGTTTTCAGGGGATCATGGATAGCAAGGGGCTGGAAAGTTGGTGTATTTTGGTGGTGGTAAGAGGGATGAAGTCATCAGGATGTTGAACCTGCATTTTTTGGTGAGTTGGTGCCTTGCAGGGCCTTTCAGATCAGCTGGCATCAGTAGTTTCACTGACATGCAGAACCTGAAAGAATATCTCAAATGAAAAGTTAATGTTTTACAATGCTTAAATTGTTGCCTGCAGGGCAGTTAAGGGGAACTGTAATCTAAGATCTACATGATTTTGAGACAGCAGGCTGCCAGCAACCATGAGGAAGCAGGTCAGAGGGCAAGCTGACCTCCTGATGAATGCTGAATGCGCTGCAAGCTTGGTTTATTTTGGTTTCTCCCCCTCCCTTCTTCACTGATTAAATTTATAAAGTTTATAGGTATGGTTTGAATTTCTTCCAAAGAAGTCTTAACCTAAGCCCTGAGACCACTCACGCCCTCAGTGGCACCCCTCTTCCACCAGAACGAGTGTATAATATGCTACATTAGGTGATATAAAACCCAGAAGACCACTCGATACACGGAGATTTTTATTCTGATTTTGTAGGGACAACACCTCTGTTTTTACAAATCTATTTTCACTATAAAGCATTTTTTTTTTTTTGAGATGGAGTCTTGCTCTGTCGCCCAGGCTGGGGTGCCTCAGCCTCCTGAGTAGCTGCGATTACAGGCGCATGTTGCCAAGCCCAGCTAATTTTTGTATTTTTAGTAGAAACCAGGTTTCACCATGTTGGTCAGGCTGGTCTCGAACCCCTGACCTCATGATCCACCCACCTTGGCCTCCCAAAGTGCTGGGATTACAGGTGTGGGCCACCACGCCCGGCCACTGTAAAGTGTTTTTATAATTTTGATGTGGCCAAAGATCTCCCAACAATACTACTTTCAGATTTTGTTTTTCTCTCTAATGTCTTGATCAAACCCTTCCCTGCCTCACACTCAGGACGGTGCAGGTCACATATTAGTAAAATTCCATCAGTGTTTGTGGAGTTCATGAATGAATGAATTCTTTTTTTTTCTTTTTTCTTTTTTCTTTTTTTTTTTTTTGACAGAGTCTCCCTCTGTCACCCAGGCTGGAGAGCAATGGTACAATCTCTGCTCACTGCAACCTCTGTCTCCTGGGTTCAAGCAATTCTCCGGCCTCAGCCTCCCAAGTAGCTGCATTACAGGCCCCCACCCTCATGCCCAGCCAATTATTTTATTTTATTTTATTTTATTTTATTTTATTTTGAGACAGAGATGGGGTTTCACCATGTTGGCTATGTTGGTCTCGAACTCCTGACCTCAGGTGATCCACCCACCTCAGTCTCCCAAAGTGCTGGGATTACAGGGGTGATCTACTATGCCTGGTCTTAATTTTTCTATTTTTGTAGAGACAGGGTTTCATCGTGTTGGCCAGGCTGGTCTTGAACTCCTGACCTCAGGTGATCCACCTGCCTTGGCCTCCCAAAGTGCTGGGATTACAGGCGTGAGCCACCGAGCCTTGAATGAATGAATTCTTGACTTCCACCCTATCCCTAATGCTGTCACTTTCTTGATTCATGAAATGAATATGGATATGTGATATGAATGGATATCTGGTTCAATCCATTAATCTGTGGAGAACCAAAAACCCAATCAGGATTAACTGGGTGGAGCTTCAGAAATCCAATCAGGTATCACTTTTTGATTGGAAGCTAGCAGTGGATACGTGGAGGGGTGTGGGTGGGAGTTATGATTAGAAAGGTCAATAAAAGCTTCTAAAGACCCACAGGAGAGACCCAAAGTCTTCAAGCCTGGAGTTACTGCTCAGTTCTTCCTGAGGTCTGAGCACCCTGCAAACTCAGTCCATATCTGGTAAGTCCCTAATCTCTACAAGGACAATCCCATTTGATCTACAGTCAACCCGTGTGGGATGGTGACAGTATGGGCACAGAGTTATATCCTATTTTTTTGTTTGTTTTTTTGGGGTTTTTTTTTTTTTTTTTGTATGAACAATTTGAAGCTTTGAATTTTTTCTTTTAAATGCAGTTTTGTCTTTATTTCAAACATTTTGATTTGTGCTTTGCTTTATGTCATTTCAGAGTTCTTGGTGGGAGCAGTGACTCATGCCTATAACCCGAACACTGGGAGGCCAAGGTGGGAGGATCATTTGAGCCCAGGGTTTCAAGACCAATCTGGGCAACATGGCAAAACTCCATCTCTATCTTTTTGGTGGGGGATAGAGTCTTGCTCTGTTGGCCAGGCTGGAGTGCAGTGGCATGATCTTGGCTCACTGCAACCTCCACCTCCCAGGCTCAAGCAATTCTCATGCCTCAGCCTCCTGAGTAGCTGCCTGCCACCATGCCTGGCTAATTTTTGTATTTTTAGTAGAGGTGGAGTTTCACCATGTTGGCCAGACTGGTCTCGAACTCTTGACCTCAAGTGATCCACCCACCTTGGCCTCACAAAGTGCTGGGATTATAGCCATGAACCACCAGTCCCCAGCATCTACATAAAATATGTTTAAATTAGCCAAGTGTGGTGTCATGCATCTGTAGTCCCAGCTATTTGGGTGGCTGAGGTGGGAGAATCCTTTGAGCCCGGAAGTTTGAGGCTGCAGTGAGCCATCCTCCCACCACTGCTATACTCCAGCCTGGGCAACAGAGTGAGACCCTTCCCCCCCACAAAAAAAAATCTTAAGCAAACAGTTAAAAAAAATCCAACTACTTGAAATCAGTAGGCAGATCCCAACCCACCCCCCAACCCTCAAAAAAGGGAAGAAAGAGTTTAGAAGCCTCTACATGCTAGCATCCCATTCAGACTGGTTAATCCTACAATTGTGGTTTTGTAAGAAAAACAGTCTTAAAGATTTCCAATAATTCCCACAGTGGCCGTAAATTATCCTGGGTGTGTAATTTTCCCATCAGTTTAAAAATGCATATGAGAATAACCATGAATTTTGAATGTATAGCTGGCTGGAGTCCCAGAAGCTTTGTCTGGGATGCCTTAGAATTTTGAGGATCCCATTCCATTTCTTAATAATATCTCTAGAGCAAAGGAAATCTTAAATTCTGTTGGAATATGAAGTTTGGGCAAAGTGATTTGCTTTGACAAGTGTTCCTTGTACAGAATTCTCTTTTTATACTTGGTGGCGGCCTGTGCCCGCATTGTTCCACCAGTGACCAAGTCTTTCCGAGTTGCATGAAAATTGTCTTAAGACTTGCTTATGTCCTAGTGGTAATTTTTGCCCACCCATGACCTGACACCCATATCCTGACACTAGAGACTTTTTCTCTGGAGTCCTTTATACTTGGCTGTGACCACCATAGTGGCGTTTAATTGGTCATCCTGTGCGGCCTTTAATTTAATTTAATTTTTTTTTTTTTTTTTTTTAAGCAGAGTTTTGCTCTGTCACTCAGGCTAGAGAGCAGTGGCGCCATCTTGGCTCACTACAACCCGCCTGCCAGGTTCAAGTGATTCTCACGCTTCAGCCTCTCAAGTAGCTAGGATTAGAGGCATGAGCCACCACACCAAGTTATTTTTTGTATTTTTAGTAGAGACAGGATTTCGTTGTGTTTCCCAGGCTGGTCTCCAGCTCCTGGCTTCAAGTGATCAACTTGAAGTTGATCCCAAAGTGTTGGGATTACAGACATGAGCCACCATGCCTGGCCTCACATTCTTTAATTTTCTCAAACTGGTTTGCTGAGCTAAGCCCATGTCTTTGGGAGGAAACACCCTTTAACTTCTTGGAAACATTGAACTTCTCTCGCTCCCCTCAAGGATAATGTTGAATTTTCAGATTCCACATCTTCTCTTTTGTCGCTACTTAACCTTTCAATTTTTAACCTCAATCTAGACACAAGACTTTCAATTCTTGCAAGATCCCCAACAGATCCCCCAAGATCCCCCAACATATTCACATGTCATGGTTTCTTCCACAAATTTCATTTAAAACAATCAGCCCCACCCTGCCCGGCTCCCACCCTTCTTTTTCCTATCTAGTTTTCATTGTAATTGAATTATGCTATCTAGTTTTTCATGATAATTTTGGCCTGATTTCCTTCAGAGAATCTTTGACCTTAATTTTAAACCGATCACAATCTCACTGTAACTCTTCCACCCGAATGGAGACATGGGGATGCATGCCTGTAATCCCAGCTACATGGAAGGATGAAGCATGACAATCACTTGAACCTGGGAGGTGGACGTTACAGTGAGCCGAGATGACACCACTGCACTCCAGCCTGGGCTAGGAAGTGAGACTCAGCCCCCAACCCCATCACGCCAAAAAAAAATTAAATTATACCACCCAGGTAATCATTGGATACACGATGATTTCTATTGTGTTTTCTTAGGGAATGTCATCTCTGTCTTTGTACAACTTTTTAAACTCTGAAATATTTTGATAAATTTGTGACCAGGGATCCCTCAACAAAGATACTTTCAAGTTTTTTCTTTCTGTCTAATGTCAGAAAGAGATTCAACCCTTCCCTATCTCACACTCAGGACTATGAAAGACACATGTTAGCAAAGCTCCATGTTTGTGGAGTGAATCAGTGAATGAGTCCTAGACTTTCACCCTATCCCTAAATCTTTCACTTTGATGGATGAATATTTAAGTTCATCGGTTAATCTGGAAGAAAGCCAAAAATCCAATCAGGATTAACTGGGTGGAGCTTAAGAAATCTAATCAAATGTAGTTTTCTTTTTTTCTTTTTCTTTTTTCTTTTTTTTTTTTTTTTTGAGATGAATCTAGTCTATTTCTCAGGCTGGACTGCAGTGGTACAATCTCAGCTCACTACAACCTCCGCCTCCTGGGTTCAAGTGATCCTCCTGCCTCAGTCTCCCTCGTAGCTGGGACTAAAGGCACACACCACTGCACCTGGTTAATTTTTGTAGTTTTAGTAGAGATAAGAGTTTTACCACGTTGGCCAAGCTGGTCTCAAACTCCTGACCTCAAGGGATCTACCCTTCTCAGTCCCCTAAAGTGCTGACATTACAGGTGTGAGCCACTGTGCCGAGCCAAGGTGTTTTCTGATTGGCAAAGGGGTGATGTGATTAGAAAGGTCCATAAAATCCTCTAAAGATCTAATGGGAGAGACCTGAGGCCTGGAGTTACTTATTAATACTGTGAGGGGTCCAAGCACCCTGAACACTGAGTCCAGATCTGGTAAGTTACTACCTCCATAAAGACACTCCCATTTGATCTGCAGTCAGCCAGTTTCAGATGGTTTCAGGCAGCCCAAGATGGCACAGAGAATCATCCTATCTGTTTTATCAGATGAACGGATTTTGGCTTTGAATTTTTCTCTAAATGCAGGTTTGTCTTTATCCTCAACATTTTGATTTATGCTTTGGTTTTTGCCACTTCAAAATTCTTAGACAAGCAGTTTTTCTGTTTTTGTTTTTTGTTTATTTGTTTGTTTGAGAAGAAGTCTCACTCTGTTGCCCAGGCTGGAGTGCAGTGGCATGATCTCGGCTCACTGCAACCTCTGACTCCCTGATTCAAGCAATTCTCCTGACTCAGCCTCGCAAGTAGCTGGGACTACAGGCGCCCGCCATCATGCCTGGATAATTTTTTTTTTTTTTAGTAGAGACGGGATATCACTATGTTTTCCAGGCTGGTCTTGAACTCCTGACCTTGGGATCCACCCACCTCGGCCTCCCAAAGTGCTGGGATTACAGGCGTGAGCCACCACACCCAGGTTTCTTGACATTTTAAATACATATTTTTTGATTTTGTGTGCCCTTAAATTATAGTTCATAGACTTTGAGGCATTGTGATTTTACAAGTTAGGTTTTCGTTTTTACTAAAAGTTGTTTTTTGAGACAGGGTTTCACCCTGTCAACCAGGCTGGAGTGCAGTGGCGCAATCTCTGCTTCCTGGGTTCAAGCCATTCTCGTGCCTCAATCTTCCAAGTAACTGCGATGGCAGGTGCATGCCACCACACCCAGCTAATTTTTGTGGGTTTTTTTTTTTTTTTT
>NW_012114988.1:3507379-3521099 GCF_000951035.1 Colobus angolensis palliatus | reverse complement strand
CATATATTATATATAATATAACATATATATATGTCTAATATATAGAGAGAGACATAATCTTGCTCTGTCACTCAGTCTGCAGTGGAGTGGCCCGATCTCAGCTCACTGCAACATCCACCTCCCAGGTTCAAGTTATTCTCCAGCTTCAGCTTCCCGAGTAGCTGGGATTACAGGTGTGTACCACTCTGCCCAGCTAATTTTTTGTATTTTTAGTACAGACAGAATTTCACCATGTTGGCCAGGCTGACCTCAAACAATCTGCCTGCCTCGGCCTCTTGGAGTGCTGGGATTACAGGCATAAGTCACCATGCCCAGCCATTTTTAATGGTTCATTTTTAATATGTGTAAGAGGTGTGCATGCAAACATCTCTGTCTTGCAAATGATGCATAACACTGTCACATAGCTTTCAAAGTTTCCCACTGCAATTTTCAATAACGAGGCTGGGGCGGAGGCTTATGTGTGTAATCCCAGCACTTTGGCAGGCCAAGGCAGGTGGATTGCTTGACTATAGGAGTTCAAGACCAGCTGGACAACACAGGGAAACCCATTGTCTTTAAAAAACGTCAAAAACTAAAAGGTTAGCTGGGCATGGTGATGTATGCCTGTGGTCCCAGCTGCTTGGGAGGCTGAGGTGGAAGAATCCTCTGAGCCTGGGAGGTCAAGGCTGCACTGAGCCGAGATTGCACCACTGCACTCCAGGCTGCGTGACAGAGCAAGACCCTGTCAAAAAAAAAAAAAGAAAAAAGAAAAAAAGGAGGAAGGGACGGATGAGGGAAAGAAGAGAGAGAGAAAGGGAAAGAAAGCAAGCTTAAATAATGAAAAGAAAACAAATGGAACCCATTCTAGGGATGCCCCATGAATGTTCCCAACCCGCTTATTTGTAGGAACTGAGAATGTAGGCATGTAGGCTTGTGACCCTCCCATTCCCAATGTTTTAGAATCTTGAGTAATTAGAAATTTCCCCCAAAGGTGGGAGGGATGAACTTTCAGGTTCCTCCATGCTCACTAGTCACTGGCTGGAGCACTGGATAGAGAGGAAGGGCTAGTGAGGGTCCTGCCTCCTCACTGCTTGGGAGACGCTCATGCTGATGCAGCAGAGGCAGAATGCTGGCTTTGTGGCCGCTGAGTACAGAGTAGAATTGGAGTAAACTGAGGACTCTTTCACCCTCGCCAGAGCAGTGACTTTGGCCCTGGGAGAAGATGAGATTGCAGGGGCTTGGCCTGAGAGTGATGCCTTTTCTCTGCATTTGTCCTGTGGAACTTTTCCTTGCAGATTCATGAAAATGCACATCCGGACTCCACCCAGACTTCTGGAGCTGGCGGGGCGGAGCCTGCTGAGGGACCAGGCTTTGACCATGTCCACCCTGGAGGAGCTGCCCACGGAACTTTTTCCCCCACTGTTCATGGAGGCCTTCAGCAGGAGACACTGTGAGGCCCTGAAGCTGATGGTGCAGGCCTGGCCCTTCCTCCGCCTTCCTCTGGGGTCTCTGATGAAGAGGCCTTGCCCAGAGACCTTCCAAGCTGTGCTCGATGGGCTTGATGCACTGATTACCCAGAGGGTTCGTCTCAGGTGAGGTGGCCCAGATGGGCTGGTGGGGAGGGCCCAGGTGTCCAACACAAGGAACAACTGGGTCATGAGGAGTGAGGAGGTCCAAGGGGGGCCCACAGCCTTCTGATGGTGCTGGTGAGGAAGCTTAGAGAGGCCTTGGTCATTGCCCAGCTCCTCAGGGAAAGGACTGCTCACCATGCGGGGCCCACTGAGGCAACAGGAACCTCTCTTCTAGTGGCACTGAAAGGCACCACTAAAAGTGGGAACTAGACTGGGCACAATGGCTCACATCTGTAATCCCAGCATTTTGGGAGGCCAAGGCAGGTGGATCACCTGATGTCAGGAGTTGGAGACCAGCCTGGCCAACATTGTGTCCAGAATTGGTTCCTGCTGGTGCGTTTGTAGTCTCGCTGAGTTCAAGAATGAAGCCACAGACCTTTGTGGTGAGTGTTATAGCTCTTAAAGATGGCATGGACCCAAAAAGTGAGTGGTGGCAAGGTTTATGGTGAAGAGCGAAAGAACAAAGCTTCCACAGCGTGGAAGGTTGCCGTGGAAGCGAGCAGGTTGCCGCTGCTGACTGGGGTGGTCAGCTTTTATTCCCTTATTGTCCCCTCCCATGTTCCATTTCTGTCCTATCAGATAGCCCTTTTTTCAATACTCCCCACTTTTAGAATCCTGCTGATTGGTGCATTTTACAATCCGCATGTAAGACAGGAAAGTTCCCCAAGTACTCACTCGACCCAGGAAGTCCAGCTGGCCTCACCTCTCAACATGGTGAAACCCAGACTCAGTTAAAAATACAAAAATTAGCTGGGCATGGTGGCAGACACCTGTAATCCCAGCTACTTGGGAGGTTGAGGCAGGAGAATTGCTTGAACCCAGGAGCTGGAGGTTGCAGTGAGCTGAGATTGCACCACTGCACTCCAGCCTGGGCAACACAGGAAGACTTTATCTCAAAAAAAAAGAAGAAAACAGTGGAACTGGGCAGGATCCAAGGGTAAACCAGTGTGGAGAAAAGTCAGAGAGAGGGAGAAGAAGCAGGGAGGAGAGGAGCTGATATCCAGGATGTGAAATACAAGTTCAGAAGTGAGTCCTTACATTCTTAGCTTCTCTTCTATTTTTCCACAGGAGGTGGAAACTTCAAGTGCTGGATTTACAGGATGTCAGTGAGAACTTCTGGATGGTTTGGTCTGAAGTCATGGTCAGTGGGTGCTTCCCAAATGATATGTGGAACAGAAAACCAGTGCAGGACTGTCCAAGGATGAGAGGACAGCAGCCCTTGACAGTGTTCATGGACCTTTGCCTCAAGAACAGGACTCTGGATGAATGCCTCACCTGCCTCTTTCTATGGGTCAAGCAGAGGGAAGGTTTACTACACCTGTGCTGTAAGAAGCTGAAAATGTTGGGAATGCCTTTCCACAATATCAGAAACATCCTGAAAACAGTCAACCTAGACTGTATCCAGGAGGTGGAAGTGAATTGCAATTGGACACTACCTGTCCTGGCAGAGTTTACCCCATACCTGGGCCAGATGAGGAATCTTCACAGGCTCGTCCTCTCTGATGTGGATGTCTCTCGCTACATTTCCCCAGAGAAGAAGAAGGAGTTTGTTACCCAGTTCACTTCTCAGTTCCTCAAGCTGCGCTACCTCCAAAAGCTTTATATGAACTCTGTTTCTTTCCTTGAAGGCCACCTGGACCAGCTGCTCAGGTGAGGAAGGGTGGTGAGCTTTCTCTGCAGACCACAGCAGAGCCTTTCTCGTTAGAGTGGGCATCTACTGTGAGCCAGCCTATGAGGGTGTAACAGTAAAGGGGACACTAGAATGTCAGTGCATTTCCCTGTTGGAAGCTCTGTCCTGAAATGGGTATCACACATTCATCCCAATGAAGACAGAGGAATCAGCTGGGGTAGATGCTATAGAGAGGCTGCCATGCTAGGAAACTAGCTACTGGAGGGTTCAGATTTAGTGAGGGTGCATTTGTGAATTCTTCCTGAGGATGTGTGTCTAAGTTAAGATGACGAGAAATAGGCCAGGGATGCTGGCTCATGCCTGTAATCCTAGCACTTCAGGAATCTGAGGCAAGAGGATAATTTGAGCCCAGGAGTTTAAGACTAGTCTGGGTAACATAGCAAAGACCCCTGCAAAAAAAAAAGAATAAATAAAAAATACAAACAAGATAATTTTGCTTTTTCTGAGATGAAATTTCACTTTTATCGCCCAAGCTGGAGTGCAGTGGTGTCATCTCAGCTTGCTGCAACCTCTGCCTCCTGGGTTCAAGCAATTCTCCTGCCTCAGCCTCCTGAGTAGCTGGGATTACAGGTGTGGGTCACCACACCTGGCTAATTGTTTTTGGTAGATGCAGGGTTTCACCGTATTGGCCAGGCTGGTCTCAAATTCCTGACCTCAGGTGATCCACCCGCTTCGGCCTCCCAAAGTGTCAGGATTACAGGCGTGAGCCACCACACCTGACCCAAAAACAAGACAATTGTTAAGAAGATTATAGGAAGTAGGGAAGTGAAGTGGGCACTGAAGAGGGGAATGCTCAGCAAACCTGCACATTTCAGAATATAAGCTCTGTGCTCAACAGCTTGGTGAACACGAATTACCCATCTCTAATTCCCTGTCCTAATGGTTGTTTTGAGTTCCAGGTAAATTAATTACCTGAGAAATGCATGATTCTGAAACAGAGGGTCAGGGAGCAGGCACAAAGAATGATGAAAGAGATAGATGGTTTGCTGATGATACAGGCATGTCAGGGGCGCCTGCAGCCTGCCCACCCCAGCTGATGTTGCATTATCCTGCCTGGATTTGTCCCTTATGCCTGTGTCTCCACTGGGCTCCTGTAGCCAAGATATGCGTTTTTCTGCCTGACAGATGAGGAAAGGAAGCTTTAGGGATTCTGTGAACTTGATCCATTCCTATAAATGATGGTGAAAAGACTCAGCCTGAAATGGAACTTTTATTTCTTTTTCTTTTGAGACAGAGTCTCGCTCTGTCACTCAGGCTGGAGTGCATTGGCATGATCTCTGCTCACTGCAACCTCCACCTCCTGGGTTCAAGCGATTCTCCTGCCTTACCCTCCCAAGTAGCTGGAATTACAGGCGCCCGCCACCATGCCCAGCTAATTTTTGCATTTTTAGTAGAGACAGGGTTTTGCCATGTTGGCCAGGCTGGTCTTAAACTCCTGACCTCCAGTGATCTGCCTGTCTCAGCCTCACAAAGTTCTGGGATTACAGGCGTGAGTTACTGCTCCGGGCCTAAAATGGAATTGACCTCGGTGGCAAAGCTCTTCATCATGCAGCATTCTAAGTGTTGACCATCAGACAATCAGCATGACCCTTGGCTTGGGCAAAATGGTCTTCGTCCTTCACCTTGACATTCCCCACCACCCTCCACTCACCCCTATAATTCCCCAGAACTAACTTCTTGCTCTCTCTCTCCCCAGCTGTCTGAAGACCTCATTAAAGATCCTCGCAATAACTAACTGTGTGCTTTTGGAATCAGACTTGAGGCATCTGTCCAAGTGTCCGAGCATCAGTCAACTAAAGACCCTGGACCTGACTGGCATCAGGCTAGCCAATTTCAGCCTTGTGCCTCTCCAAGTTCTGCTAGAAAAAGTTGCAGGCACCCTTGAGAACCTGGATTTAGATGACTGTGGGATCGTAGACTCCCAAGTGAACACCATCCTGCCTGCCCTGAGCCGCTGCTTTGAGCTCACCACCTTCAACTTCCGTGGAAATCCCGTCTCCATGGCCACCCTGGAGAACCTTCTGTGCCACACAATCAGATTGGACAACTTATGCCTGGAGCTGTATCCTGCCCCACGGGAGAGTTATGATGCTGGTGGTACTCTCTGCCGGAGCAGATTTGCCCAACTTGGGGCTGAGCTGATGGGGAGAGTGAGGGATTTAAGGGAGCCCAAGAGGATCTTGTTCTGTACTGACTACTGCCCTCGCTGTGGCAACAGGTCATTTTATGACCTGGAGTTAGATCAGTGCTGCTGTTGAATACCTGCCTATTTGGGTAGATATATCAAATTCGTTTTTCTGGACACCTGAAAACTAAAACCTAGGCCTTTTTGCACCCAGACTGGAGTTCAGTGACACGATCCCCACTCACTGCAACCTCTGCCTCCTGGGTTCAAGTGAATTCTCTTGCCTCAGACACACCCACAGTAATGCTTCTTAAATATTTCAATGCCACATTTTAAAAGTGTCATCTAGGCTGAGCACGGTGGCTCATGCCTGTAATCCTAGCACTTCAGGAGGCTGAGGCAGGTGGCTCACAAGGTCAAGAGATGGAGACCTTCCTGACCAACATGGTGAAACCCCGTCTCTACTAAAAATACAAACATTAGCTGGGAGTGGTGGTGCATGCCTGCAGTCCCAGCTACTTAGGAGGCTGAGGCAGGAGTATCACTTGAACCCAGGAGGCGGAGGGTGCAGTGAGCCGAGATTGTGCCACTGCACTCCAGTCTGGTGACAGAGCGAGACTCTGTCTCAAAAAAATAAATACAGACCGGGCGTGGTGGCTCACGCCTGTAATCCCAGCACTTTGGGAGGCCAAGGCGGGCAGATCACGAGGTCAGGAGATCGAGACCATCCTGGCTAACACGGTGAAACCCCGTTTCTACTAAAAATACAAAAAATTAGCCGGGCGTGGTGGCGGGCACCTGTAGTCCCAGCTACTCGGGAGGCTGAGGCAGGAGAATGGCGTGAACCCAGGAGGCGGAGCTTGCAGTGAGCCGAGATCGCGCCACTGCACTCCAGCCTGGGCGACTGAGTGAGACTCCGTCTCAAAATAAATAAATAAACACAAATAATCCGTCTCAAAAAAAAAAAAGTTACATCTTTTTGGGGAGCTGGGTCAGATCGATGAGAGATTTTTCTCATAATGTCCCCCCGCTAGAGCCCTATCAAGGAAGAGCCTCTGGGAGGCACCAACACTTGACTTGTTCCCTGATGACTAGCAGCCCTTCTTGAATTAAACTGGTTGTAGCCAGTAAAGACAGCCACACTCCGTTTAAGCAAAATACTAAAACTATACAGGCATCACTTTTTAAATATTTCCATCTGACATTTAAAAAGTTTCATCTTTTTGGGGAGCTATGGCCGGATCGATGAGAGATTTTCTCAAAACACCTCCTCTCTCTCCTCATCAAGGAAGACACTGGTGCAGTGTGTTTTGGAATCTCACATCATCCAAGGGTGGAGAAGGATCAAGTGCCTGTGGGTGACGAGTGACCTCCCTGAAGAGCCTCAGGTTCCCTGTAAAATGAGGATGATGTTGTCCAACAGCTTATGGGACCCTGGTAGGATCCAATAAGATGGCTCATGGTTAGGGCTTGGCATGGGGCCTGGCATAAGATCAATACATCTTGTGCTTTTTTCTCTTCTCAGCAGAAGTCCCAGCATTTTTCATTTTTCTTTTCCTTTTTCTTTTTCTTTTTTTTTTAAGACAGAGCATCGCTCTTCACCAGGCTGGAGTGCAGTGGCATAATCTCGGCTCACTGCAACCTCCGCCTCTTGGGTTCAAGCCATTCTCCTGCCCAACGCTCCCGAGCAGCTGGGACTACAGGCGCAGGCCACCACGCCAGGCTAGTATTTGTATTTTTAGTAGAGATGGAGTTTCACCATGTTGGCCAGGATGGTCTCAATTTCCTGACCTCGCGATCCGCCCCGCTAGGCCTACCAAAGTGCTGGGATTACAGGCATGAGCCACCGCACCCAGCTGCATTTTTCGTCTTTCAATCTCACCTCTGATTCCTGGTAACAGGGAGGCAACAAGAACCTAGGTCATGCAGTGGGGCTCAGGTTGTAGACGCCGCCACAATTTCATCATGAGTCCTCCAAACAGCAGAGCCGCAGGAGCCAGCAGGCGGCAGGGTGGGCAGTGCAGGATTGGATTCATTTCTAGTGATTGTTAAAATCAAAATTTCCAATCCGTGGGTCTCGACTGCCATCTGCTGGTAGATCAGACCAGATGGTGTAATTTAGGGTTGCAAGGATTATATTTTATGGTATTTTAAAAATTTTACTATTATGTAAATACTATTTGAGTATAAATATTTATGTTGTCATTTATGGATATTAAAGACATAGAACTCCTAAGGAATGCAATGTAATATTTTAAGAATGGTTAACAACCGGGCGCGGTGGCTCACGCCTGTAATCCCAGCACTTTGGGAGGCCAAGGTGGGTGGATCACTAGATCAGGAGTTCAAGACCAGCCTGGCCAAAATGGTGAAACCCCATCGCTACTAAAAACACAAAAAATTAGCCAGGCGTGGTGGCACACACCTGTAATCCCAAGTACTCGGGAGGCTGAGGCAGGATAATCGCTTGAACCCAGGAGGCAGAGGTTGCAGTCAGCCAAGATCATGCCACTGTACTCCAGCCTGGGCGACAGAGCAAGACTCCATCTCAGGGGAAAAAAACAGTCTGGGCGCAGTGGCTCATGCCTGAAATCCCAGCACTTCGGAAGGCAGGCGGATCACCTGAGGTCAGGAGTTCGAGACCAGTCTCGCAACATGGAGAAACCCTGTCTCTACTAAAAATACAAAAATTAGCCGGGTGTGGTGGCGCATGCCTCTAATCCCAGCTACTCGGGAGGCTGAGGCAGGAGAATCACTTGAACCTGGAGGCGGAGGTTGCAGTGAGCTGAGATCATGCCATTGCACTCCGGCCTGGGCAACAAGAGCGAAACTCCATCTCAAAAAAAAAAATTAAAAAATGGTCACCTTAGTTTGGATTCTCAAAACGAAAGAGATTTTTAAAACTAATTTTAAAGACACTGAACAATAATCGTTTATTCTTTAAAATATACTTAGAATAATACAATTTTAGCACTGGAAGGAAGTATTATAGGTTTTTTAAAATATTGAGTTTATTTTATTTCATTTTGAGACCGGGACTCACTCTGTCATCCAGGCTGAAGTGCAGTGGCATGATCACGGCTCATTGCAGCCTTGACCTCCCAAGGATAAGGTAATCTTCCTGCCTCAGCCCACCTAGTAGCTAGAACAACAAGCATGCACCATCATGCCTGGCTTATTTTTGTATTTTTAGTAGAGACCAGGTTTCACCATGTTGCCCAGGCTGGTCTTGAACTTCTGGGCTCAAGTGATCCCAAAGTGCTGGGATTACAGGTATGAGCCACCGTGCCCAGACTTCAGTTTATTTATTTATTTATGAGAACAAGTCTCACTCTGTTGCCCAGGCTGGAGCACAGTGGCACGATCTCGGCTCACTGCAACCTCCTCCTCCAGGGTTTAAACGATTCTACTGCCTCAGCCTCCCAAGTAGTTGGGATTACAGGCATGCACCACCATGCCTGGCTAAGTTTTGTATTATTATTTTTATTTTTAGTAGAGACAGGGCTTTGCCATGTTGGTCAGGCTGGTCTCAAACTCCGGACCTCAGGTGATCCACCCACCTCGGCCTCCCAAAGTGCTAGAAGTACAGGCGTGAGCCACCGTGCCCGGCCTATTATTATCATTTATTTATTTTTATTTATTTATTTACTTTGAGATGGAGTTTCACTCTTGTTGCCCAGGCCGGAGTGCAATGGCATGATCTCAGCTCACTGCAACCTCCACCTCCCGGGTTCAAGCAATTCTGCTGCCTCAGCCCCAGAGTAGCTTGGATTAGAGGCACCCACCACAATGCCCGGCTAATTTTTTGTATTTTTAGTAGAGATGGGGTTTCACCATGTTAGCCAGGCTGGTCTCAAACTCCTGACCTCAAGTGATCCACCTGCCTCGGCCTCCTAAGTTGATGGGATTTCAGGCGTGAGTCACCACACCCAACCTATTTTTTTAATAGCAGTTTTAGGTTCACAGAAAAACTAAACAGAGAGTTCTCTACTACCCTCTTCCCCCTTCAATATACAGCATCCCCACAGGATCAACACCCACAGCAGCGCAGAGCATTCGTCACAGTCAATGAGCCACACGGACGCATCATTATCACCCAATGTCCACAGTTTACATGATGGATCATTGCCGGTTTTGTACATTCTACGGATTTTTTTTTTTTTTTTTGAGACGGAGTCTTGCTCTGTCGCCCGGGCTGGAGTGCAGTGGCCAGATCTCAGCTCACTGCAAGCTCCGCCTCCCGGGTTTACGCCATTCTCCTGCCTCAGCCTCCCGAGTAGCTGGGACTACAGGCACCCGCCACCTCGCCCGGCTAGTTTTTTGTATTTCTTAGTAGAGACGGGGTTTCACCGTGTTGGCCAGGATGGTCTCGATCTCCTGACCTCGTGATCTGCCCGTCTCGGCCTCCCAAAGTGCTGGGATTACAGGCTTGAGCCACCGCGCCCGGCCCATTCTACGGATTTTAACAAAGGGATAATGACATGTATCCACCATTAGAGCATCATGCAGAGTAGTTTTGTTTCCCTAAAAGTTCTTTGTCCTCTTCTCATTCATCCCACTGTGCTCCCAGGCCATGGCAACCACTGGACTTTCTACCGTCTCTATAGAAAAAGGCAAAAGTCTTTTCTGGAACATCTAACAGGATGAGTCTTTTCACATCGCCTTCTTTCACTTGTACAGTAAAATCATGCATTTAGGAATCTTTCTTTGATTTTTTTGTTTTTTGTTTTGTTTTTGTTTTTGTTTTGACATGGAGTCTCATTCTGTTGCTCAGGCTGGAGTGCAGTGGCGCTCTCTTGGCTCACTCCAATCTCTGCCTCCTGAGTTCTCTTCCTCAGCCTCCCGAGTAGCCAGGATTACAGGCACCCGCCACCACACCCAGCTAATTTTTGTATTTTTAGTATAGACAGGGTTTCACCATCTTGACAGGGCTGGTCTCGATCTCCTGACCTCATGATCCACCCACCTCAGTCTCCCAAAGTGCTGGGATTACAGGTGTGAACCACCGCACCCGGCCAGGAATATTTCATGTCTTTTTATGGCTTCATAATAGTTCGCTGGATGGATCAGTTTGTTTATCCAGTCACCTACCATTCAGTAGGCGCCATTCAGTATCTCCCTTGTTTCCAAGTTTTGGCAATTAATAATAAAGCTGCTATAAACATCCAGGTGTGAGTTTACTCATTTTGTTAAATACCTAGGAGGATGATTACTGAATTGTACAGGTATGGTATGTTTTACAAGGTCACTGCAATCTCTGCCTCCCAGGTTCAAGTGATTCTCCTGCCTCAGCCTCCGGAGTAGCTGGGATTACAGGCACGTGCTGCCACACCAGCTAATTTTTATATTTTTAGTAGAGATGAGGTTTCACCATGTTGGCCAGGCTGGTCTCGAACTCCTGACCACAGGTGATCCACCCGCCTCAGCCTCCCAAAGTGCTGGGATTACAGGCTTGAGCCACCGCGCCCGGCCGGATTTTTTTCTTTCTTGACAATCCCACTTGTTAGGTATTGCTACTAAAGGTCAGGGACTTGGTCTCCATCATCCTGTGGTCCCACTGCTGAGCATGGAACCTGGCACTTGGTAGCAAATGCTGTTGACCATGTGATGCAGGGAAACGTTTTGTCATCAGCTAGGCACTGTGGCTCAGGCCTGTAATTCTAGAACTTTGAGAAGCTGAGGTGGGCAGATCACCTGAGGTCAAGAATTCGACACCAGCCTGACCAACATGGAGAAACCCTGTCTCTACTTTAAAAAAATACAGAATTAGCTGGGTATGGTGACACATGCCTGTAACCCAGCTACTCGGGAGGCTGAGGCAAGAGAATCACTTGAACCTGGGAGGTAGAGATTGCAGTGACCTGGGATCACTCCATCTCAAAAAAAAAAAAATTGCTAACTTGGGTACATCAACATTATCCAACAAATAAATTGGATTATGGAAAAAATAGCCCTTGTGACACTGTGGTCACTCCATGTGTACCATGAAAGTCCAGCAATTGGGTGAGCACAGTAGCTTATATCTGTAATCTCAGCTCTTTGGGAGGCCAAGGTAGGCGGATCACTTGAGGTCAGGAGTTCGAGACCAGCCTGGCCAACATGGTGAAACCCTGTCTCTATTAAAACTACAAAATTAGCTGGGCGTGGTGGCACATGCCTGTAGTTCCAGCTACTGGTGAGGCTGAGGGAGGAGAATTGCTTGAACCTAGGAAGCTTAGGTTGCAGTGATCCAGTGAACTCTAGCCTGGGCAACAGAGTGAGAATCCGTATCCAAAAAAAAAAGATAAGAAAGTCCAACATAGTAAGAGGTACACAGAGGTACATGTGAGCGAGCTTCATTTGTTTCTCATCCTTTTTTCCTCCCTCTGGACAGAATTCTCAATGCAAAACATTCTAAAAACACAGAGCAAACATCTCCTCTAATCTCCTTATCCCAGACTTCTCTCCAGAGTGTGTGTGCTAGTGTGCTGTCTTCCAGATTTTTCTGTGACTTGCTATACATTTCTTTTTTCTTTTTTTTTTTTGAGACAGAGTCTTGCTCTGTCACCAGGCTGGAGTGCAGTGGCACGATCCCGACTCACTGCAACCTCCACCTCTCGGGTTCAAGTGATTCTCATGCCTCAGTCTCCTGAGCAGCTGGGACTACAGGCACGTGCCACCATGCCCAGCTAGTTTTTGTATTTTTAGTAGAGACGGGGTTTCACCATGTTGACCAGGATGGTTTTGATGTCTTGACCTCATGATCCTTCCACCTCAACCTCCCAAAGTGCTGGGATTACAGGCGTGAACCACTGCACCCGGCTGCAACTTCCATACGTTTCTCTCGTTTTGTTTGTTCGTTTGGTTTTTGCGGGTTTTTTGTTTTTTTTTTTTTTTGAGACAGAGTCTCACTCTGTCACCCAGGCTGGAGTACAGTGGCATGGTCTTGGCTCACTGCAATCTCCATCTTCCAGGCTCAAGCGATTCTCCTGTCTCAACCTCCTTAGGTGTGAGCCACCACACCCAGCCCTAAATTATCTTTAGTGAGGTTTTTTTTGTTGTTGTTTTTTGTTTTTCCCCCACTACTATTGTAAGTATTTTTAGCTTCTGGGACCAGAAAGCTTATGCATGAAAAAGGCAGGTCTACCAAAAGGTGGAGTACTCAGCTCTTTAGAAATTAGAGATCTGGACAAGGTGGCTCACACCTGTAATCCCAGCAATTTGGGGGGCCAAGGTGGGCGGATCATGAGGTCAGGAGATAGAGACCATCCTGGCCAACGTGGCGAAACCCTGTCTGTACTAAAAATACAAAAAAATCAGCCAGGCATGGTGGTGGGCACCTGTAATCCCAGCTACTCAGGAGGTTGAGGCAGGAGAAGCACTTGAACCCAGGAGGCAGAGGTTGCAGTAAGCCAAGATTGCACTACCACACTCCAGCCTGGCTACAGAGCATGACTTCATCCAAAAAGAAAAAGAAAAAAAGAAAGAAAGAAATCAGAGATCCCAGCCAGGCGTAGTGGCTCATGCCTGTAATGAGCCACTTTGGGAGGCTGAGGCAGGCGGATCACAAGGCCAGGAGTTCAGGACCAGCCTAGCCAACATAGTGAAACCCCATCTCTACTAAAAATACACAAATTAGTTGGGCACGGTGGCACACACCTGTAGTCCCACCTACTCGGGAGGCTGAGGCAGGAGAAAAACTTGAACCTGGGAGGCAGAGGTTGCAGTGAGCTGAGATCGTGCCACTGCACCCCAGCTTGGGAGACAGATCGAGACTTCGCCTCAAAAAATTACGAAAAGAAAGAAATTCGAGATCCCATTTTCATGTTGTATCTTGGGTCTCTCAGAGCAGGGATGGTTTTGGCTCCAAGAGCTGCTCAACCAACATAGCCATGATTTTCCAATTTCTCTCCGACGAGGTCAGACAACCTGAGGCTTTTTTACCTAAATACAAAAAAAAAAAAAAAAAAGAACCCACATACCTGTGATTTCCATAAGCTGGAGTTTATGCCTCCCTGCAGTATTAAACACTGACAGCAACTGTCAATTTCCTTTACAACTACAGCTTTTGACTAGGCATGGTGGCTCACACCTGTAATCCCAGCATTTTGGGTGAAGATCATTTGAGGTCAGGAGTTTGAGACCAGCCTGGCCAACATGGTGAAAGCCTGTCTCTACTAAAAATAAAAAATTAGCTGGGTGTGGTGGCACGTGCCTGTAGTCCCAGCTACTCGGGAGGCTGAGGCAGGAGAATCACTTGAACCTGGAGGCGGAGGTTGCAGTGAGCTGAGATCATGCCATTGCACTCCGGCCTGG
>NW_012114988.1:3505245-3507329 GCF_000951035.1 Colobus angolensis palliatus | reverse complement strand
AAAAATTAGCTGGGTGTGGTGGCACGTGCCTGTAGTCCCAGCTACTCGGGAGGCTGAGGCAGGAGAATCGCTTAAACTGGGAGGCAGAGGTTGCAGTGAGCGGAGATGAAGCCACTGCACTCCAGCCTTGGCGACAGAGCGAGACTGTCTGAAAAGAAGAAAAAAGTATCTGCAGCTTTTCATGCTAGCCACAAATGGAGTACAACTCACATTTCTGTCTGGTCATACGCTAGTTGCAGATGGGGTGCAAGCCACATTTCTGTCTCGCTCTATTCTTAGGGACTTCATTCAAGCCTTTTATGGAAGCACACAGGAGACCTCTCCAAAGAGGGAGCAGAAGGATGCAGCCCTAGTCAGCGACTTGCCATCCACATGTCATCCAGAAGTCACGTGCCTTGCCACAGTACAAACTCACCCTAGGGAATCTCACGGTCAAGCACTCTTACAGTGCAAATTCACCCTGACGTCCCAAAGGCCAAAAAAATTAGGGAGCTCAAATGCAACAGAGGGTAGAGCTCAGACCTGAGAGAGACTTGGAAACCTTGGGGCTCCATGACGAAGACAGAATATCCCTTTCAGAAAAAGAGGATTGGTGACACCTTTTCCTGTGTTCCTCCAGGGGTCTCAGGGTCACCAGCAGTCTTCTCAGGTCCTTTCATGGCCACCGACGGATCAAAAGATAAAATTACTATAGACTTAGTTTAAATATTTCAATTGGGTTTACTTGAAATTCTAGAATCAGGCAACATTTAATCCCATTAATTGGAGTAAGTGTTCCTGTAATTAACTCTTATCTTGGGGTTTCTTAGACCACAAAGTGAATATAAAATAGGCCCAAACCACCCCAAAAACAGGTTGGAGGATTGGATTTACAAGGGGAAACATTTTCTCCCACTCAGAACCATCCCTGTGCTGACAAGTGGACTTGGAGAATCTATCCTTTCACTTAGGGTGAGAAAGCAACGGTCCGGCTTTTTGTAGTGGTATTAATTCCAGATCTCCATCCTTTGCAGGCTCTGGCCTATTTTCCTGTCCCTCCCCTATATAGGTATTAAAATCTATGCCCCTAGATTACTGGGCTCATAATGGCTCCCTGCATGACATTTCTCTTGCCCCTCGCAGACATTACTTTAGTTCACTTCCTCACCACTCTAGTTGCAATCTTCATTTTGTTCTAGCACAAAAATACTTTTTTTTCTCTCTCATAGGCTAGTTATGCATTAAAAGTAGGTTGTGGCCTGGCGCAGTGCCTCACGCCTGTAATCCCAGCACTGTGGGAGGCTGAGGTAGGTGGATCACGAGCTCAGGAGTTCGAGACCAGCCTGACCAGCATGGTGAAACCCCATCTCTACTAAAAGCACAAAAATTAGCAGGGCGTGGTGGTGCATGCCTGTAATGCCAGCTACTCGGGAAGCTGAGGCAGGAGAATCGCTTGAACCCAGAAGCAGAGGTTGCAGTGAGCCGAGATGGTGCCACTGCACTCCAGCCTGGATGACAGAGTGAGTCTCCATCTCAAAAAAAAAAATAAATAAATAAAAAATAGTTTGTATTATAGTTCATCCAGCATTCATAAATTTGTTGTTAGGTATTTGGGCAAGAATTGGATTCTGAGAGCTCCCGATATCTGTACGTTGATTTTGCACCTGCCCGAATTGCTGAACTGACATATTAGTTTGAATTTTCCAGGTAGACAATCATATTATCCACATTATTTCTTCATTCCATTTCAAATCCTTTGGTTAAGATCTTTAGTGCAATGTTGAATAACAGCAAAGTTAACAGATATATTATAGCACACCCAGCCTGGAGAGCGTCTTCTTTGTTTTTTTTCTTTGTTTGTTTTGAGACAGTTTCGCTTTCACTCTTGTTGCCCAGTCTGGAGTGCAATGGTGCAATCTCTGCTCACTGCAACCTCCACCTTCCGGGTTCAAGCGATTCTCCTACCTCAGCGTCCCCAGTAGCTGGGATTACGGGCATGCGCCACCACATCCGGCTAAATTTTTTGTAGTTTTGGTAGAGACAGGGTTTCTCCATGTTGGTCAGGCTGGTCTCGAACTCCTGACCTCAGGTGATCCGCCAGCCTC
>NW_012114988.1:3491611-3505195 GCF_000951035.1 Colobus angolensis palliatus | reverse complement strand
GCCACTGCACTCCAGCCTGGATGACAGAGTGAGTCTCCATCTCAAAAAAAAAAATAAATAAATAAAAAATAGTTTGTATTATAGTTCATCCAGCATTCATAAATTTGTTGTTAGGTATTTGGGCAAGAATTGGATTCTGAGAGCTCCCGATATCTGTACGTTGATTTTGCACCTGCCCGAATTGCTGAACTGACATATTAGTTTGAATTTTCCAGGTAGACAATCATATTATCCACATTATTTCTTCATTCCATTTCAAATCCTTTGGTTAAGATCTTTAGTGCAATGTTGAATAACAGCAAAGTTAACAGATATATTATAGCACACCCAGCCTGGAGAGCGTCTTCTTTGTTTTTTTTCTTTGTTTGTTTTGAGACAGTTTCGCTTTCACTCTTGTTGCCCAGTCTGGAGTGCAATGGTGCAATCTCTGCTCACTGCAACCTCCACCTTCCGGGTTCAAGCGATTCTCCTACCTCAGCGTCCCCAGTAGCTGGGATTACGGGCATGCGCCACCACATCCGGCTAAATTTTTTGTAGTTTTGGTAGAGACAGGGTTTCTCCATGTTGGTCAGGCTGGTCTCGAACTCCTGACCTCAGGTGATCCGCCAGCCTCAGCCTCCCAAAGTGCTGGGATGACAGATGGGAGCCACCGCGCCCGGCCACTGGAGACCTTCCGATGTTTCCACTATAAAGTGTGCCATTTGCCATAGGTTTCTGGAAAATGCTCTTTATTAATAAAACTTCTTTGACCTTGTATTATTTAACATCAGCCAAAAAAACTCTTAATGTTAAAAGATTCCACTAATGCTAACATAAGCCAGAATTTTTACTTTATAACATAAGGAACATATGAATATAAGCAGTGACACTATGGAGATTTCCAAAAAGATATCAGGGCACTGGGTACATTATGAGGGCCTCAGACCACTGAGGAATCTACTTCCAAAAATGAAGCAAGCAGTATCAGGGAAGCCCTTTGTTCACCTCCCCAGACCACTGGACAAACTTGCCTTTGTCCCTTGGGAGTGTCCAGTCTTGTCCCACTCAGTTTCATATTTCTGTGTGGCCATTATCGGTACAAGAGTTTACAAAACGCCTCTTGATCCAACTTGAGAGAAATTTCACTTGTTCCTCCAGTGAAAAGCATCACAGCCCAGTCTCTACAATTCCCCCAGTGAGGAGAAAATGGCCCTAGGTGTTTGCTATCAGGCTATGTGTTCTCAATTGCAAAAGCCTTTCTGGTTTTCAAATTATGTGAAGGGTGGGACGATAACGAGGACAAGTTATCGCTATGCAGTGTGACTGTCCCTTGTAGGCACCTGCACATATGGATGTCTTAGGCTTGGCACAGAGATTAGGTACACAGGATTTACTGGTGGGGGAGGTCTTAGGAGAACAGAGCTGGGGACAGTAGTGGTGCAGGACAGGGCAGAGGAAGGAGCCATGCAATGGCAGGTTCGCAGCTGGAGCTAGCTTCAGCCTCACCCCCCAGGAGCTGGCGCTAGCTTCAGCCTCACCCCCTAGGAGCTGGTGCTAGCTTCAGCCTCACCCCTCAGGAGCTCTGGAGCATGAATCTTAGCAGAGTTGGTCCCACCTGCAGGCCAGGGGGCTGCCCTTGTCAGTGAGTTACAGTGGTGGGATGCCTGGGGGTGAGGCTGCATAACCTTCCTGGTAAGGTGATTTCACTTCTGCCAAGGATGATTTTCTAGAAGTGGGAGGGGGCACTGAGCCATTAGCAATCCACACCCACAGCAGTGAGGTGTGCCTAGTCCTGCAGATCTGGATGGGACAGTAAAGTTCACTGAACCTAAGGAAACCTGTGTCTGGCCGAGGGAAAGGCTCTGTGGGCACTGCTCTGTGACCAGAGAGCAGACACCGGGTTCTCAGGACAAAGGACTATAACAGTAGTATCAATAGTCAATGTCACTCCAGGGTTTAGGGCCTGGGCACCCAACCCACTGGAGAAAGCTGAGACATGCAAAGGGAAACTGGTTTCAAGAAGATACTTTAAAAAAAAAAAAAAATGAGGCCGGGCATGGTGGTGTTGGTGGCTCACACCTGTAATCCCTGCACTTTGGGAGGCCAAGGTAGGTGGATCACCCGAGGTCAGGAGTTTGAGACTAGGCTGGCCAACGTAGTGAAATCCCATTTCTACTAAAAATACAAAATCAGGCAGGGCACGGTGGCTCACACCTGTAATCCCAGCACTTTGGGAGGCCGAGGCAGGTGGATCACGAGGTCAGGAGTTCAAGACCAGCCGGGCCAAGATGGTGAAACCCTGTCTCTACTAAAAATACAAAAAAAGTTAGCCAGGCACGGGGGCCGGCGCCTGTAATCCCAGCTACTCAGGAGGCTGAGGCAGAGAATTGCTTGAACTCAGGAGGCCGAGGTTGCAGTGAGCCAAGATCGTGCCACTGCACTCCAGCTTGAGTGACAGAGCAAGACTCCATAAAAAAAAAAAAAAAAATTAGCTGGGCATGGTGGCACACGCCCGTGATCCCAGCTACTCGGGAGGCTGAGGCAGGAGAATGGCTTGAACCTGGGAGGTGGAGGTTGCAGTGAGCTGAGATCGAGCCATTGCACTCCAGCCTGGGCGACAAGAGCAAAACTCCACCTTAAAAAAAAAAAAAAAATTAGCAATGTGGAGGAGGTAAGGACTTCTCAGTGAATCTCTCTTTAAACATTTACGTATTCATGAAAAGGCACAGGAGGCTGTCTGAAAGTTAACTCATTGTCAAAACATAGTATCTTTTTCCTCCACTTAACATCGTGTGGTCTGACTCCATGTCCTCAACATCTTCATGCAATCCAGCGGCTCCTGCATGAGAAATATTCTATTAACTTTCCATCATTAGCTGGGCCTGGTGCCAGCTTCCTATTTGACAGTGGAATCTGTTAGAGCAGATACGTGACCTACTTTGATGTGGCTACGGACAGAGGCTTCAACCTCCTGGAACATTCAAATCCCTCTTTTGTCCCTGGAGGGAGAAAGTTAGCACAGCTACTCCAGTTGACTTTAATGAGTGGCTCCTACTCACAGTATTTCTCCGAAAAGTTTTCAGCCTTGTATGACCCCTGATTCATCAGGAAAAAGAAATGATAACAGAAGAACATGTTTTGAAGATTTACTGCTTTTCTCCCTTTGCTCCTTCCTTCAGAAGGGAGATGTGCATTACTTTTAATCCTTGGTAAGCATGGAACATAACCTACCATATCCACCTCTTCTAGTTTGAATCCTTGATTTTATTGTGACTCTGTTCAGGACAAAGAAGTAAATTCGAGATACTTAGAGTCAAAGAAGGGAGGAGAAGGTGTAAAGAGTTTTTTGTTTGTTTGTTTTGGAGATGGAGTTTTGCTTTGTTGCCCAGGCTGGAGTGCAGTGGCACCATCTCGGCTCACTGCTACCTCTGCAACCCCTGGGTTCAAGCGATTCTCCTGCCTAAGCCTCCCAAAGGGTTAGAATTACAGGCTTGAGCCACCGCGCGCCGGCCCTTATCCACTAGGTTTGTTCAGGGAAGTGAGGCAGGAGAATATGGTCTGGAGGCAGGGAACCTAAGGCCGATTCATGATGACTGCCTAGAACTAAATCAAAACGAAAATCCCAACTTTCCACACCCAAGTAACAAAAGGACCAGAGGCTACTCCCTTTGCCAGCCTCACTGTCTTCTTCCATGTGGCTGAAGAAAAATGGAAAGTACCTCTGATGGGTTCCCTCCCGTAACCAATCAGGCGGGTGGTGGGCCAAATCGCCAAATCTTCATTTGCATAAGGTATAATTTTGTTACTTCACTTCAGCTTCTGATTGGTCCCTTCCCGCAACCAATCAGACTGATAGTGGGCCATTACTTTATTTACATAGGGTGTATAGCACATAACCAATGGGAAAGTTCTAGAGGGTATTTAAACCCCAGAAAACTCTATAACCAGTCTTTTTAGCCGTTTGCTTAGGCTTGTTTCATATCCTGTGAAGTGTGCTTTCGTTTTCAATAAATCTCTGCTTTCGTTGTTTCATTCGTTCCTTGCTTTGTTTATGCGTTCTGACCAATTCTTTGTTCAAAACACCAAGAACCTGGACACCTTCCACCAGTAACAGAAGTTAAAGGGCGAACCATTAACTTTGAAAAGTCAAATGCCATTTCCAAGGTCAGAGAAAAAGATGAGAATTGTTGGCTCTTCAGAACTCTAATCTAGTGCTCCGTACAACCAGGCTTTTTGGTTTTTTTTAAACTCCCTTTTGCCTAATTCAGCCTATATTGTGGTGTCATCAGAGAACATTATAAAAGAGTAGGTAATGGTGGAATTTGTTTTGTTTTGTTTTTGCAGGGGCTCAAAATTGATTTTCCATGTTGTCATTTACTGGCGCTCTACTGAAGAAGATCTGGTCAGTGTGATAAGTAAGTTAATTAAGCCGTCATCTTTTCCCCCCCGCTTTTCATTGCTTTGTACATGGATTTGAACAAACTCAGTTTCTCAGCAATTCTTTATGCTAACAAATAGATCCTTACTGGTTTCTGCTTTCTGAATAAATATGTATGCAGGCTGGTTTATCCAAATGCACTTCAGATCTATTTAAGGTGCTGCCTGGTCACAGATTGGGAGGAGTGTCAGAGAAAGATAAATCAAAGAGCTGTCACCTTCCACGATAGCACATTGCAAGGGACATTAACTCACCTCCAGGCAAGACAGAGGTGGCCTGCCTATCTCTGGATAAAATCTCCCACTGCTGGAGGTTGGAGTGGGAGTTGGGACAAGGAGCTGTAATTGTCTGCATCAACCTTGGCTCTGGGGAGCTGACAGCTAGGGGACCTCTCCTCTCTGGTGTACTCTCCCTGCACCCTCCCTCACATTTCCTTGTACTACATTGGTTCCTTCTGATCCTCCAGGTCTCAGCTTCGGTGCTACCTCTTCAGGGAAGCCCTCCGTGACCACCTCCACTGTTCCCACCACTCACCCTGTTGATTTCCTCCACGGAACAAAGGTGTCTCAGTTTGCCACGACGCACACTCTTGTTTCTTCCAGATGGCCAGCTCTAGGAAGGCAGGGGCTCACCCATCATATTCATCCGTGCTGACTGTCCACGCTCACGTTTCAGGAATTCGCGTGGCCCCATGGGAACAGCATCTGTGCTCCTTAATGTCTGGGGCCTCGTGTGGGGAGGTCGGCACAGCTCCACTGGGGCCTGATCTTCTCCGTGAGGTGTATACAGTGCTGGAGTGTCCAGGAGCTCCTTTGCTCACGAGTCTGGCTTCTTGGTGCTCCAGGTTTCTTCCTGTCTCTTTCCATGTGTCTTGTACCTACCAGAGTCTGCCCCACCCCCGGTGGCTGGGCTTCTCACAGCCTGGTGCTCTCAGGATAGCTGGGCTTCTTACATGATGCCAGATTTGAAGGGGCAAGAAGCAGAGCCTGCCAGGCCAGGTAGGCTCCTCCCCCAAAGCTGACCCAGCCTCACTTCTCGGTATACTATTAAAGCCGTCCCAGGGCCGCCCCACACCCACAGCCCACCTGCCTCTTGATGGGGGCATGGCAGAGTCATGTTGCAGAAGGGCATGTAGGGGTGGGAACTACTACTGCAGCCATTTTTGGAAACTTCAATCTGCAACACAGAAAGTGGAGGGAAGGGGCCGGGCGCGGTGGCTCAGGCCTGTAATCCCAGCACTTTGGGAGGCCAAGGTGGGCGGGTCATGAAGTCAGGAGTTCGAGACCAGCCTGGCCAGTATGGTGAAACCCCATATCTACTAAAAATACAAAAAATTAGCCAGGCATGGTGGTGCGCACCTGTAATCCCAGCTACTCGGGAGGCAGAGGGAGGAGAATCACTTGAACCCAGGAGGCAGAGGTTGCAGTGAGCTGACATCGCACCACTGTACTCCAGCCTTGGCAACAGAACGAGACTTTGTCTCAAAAAAAAAAAAAGAGAAGGGCTGGGCATGGTGGCTCACATGTGTAATCCCTGTACCCTGGGAGGCCAAGGTGGGTGGATCACCTGAGGTCAGGGGTTTGAGACCAGCCTGGCCAAATCAGCTGGGTGTGGTGGCACATGCCTGTAATCCCAGCTACTTGAGAGGCTGAGGCAGCAGAATTGCTTAAACCTGGGAGGCGGAGGTTGTAGTGAGCTGAGATCATCCCACCGCACTCCAGCCTGGGTGACAGAGCAAGACACTGCCTCAAAAAAAAAAGAAAAGTGAAGGGAAGAAATGCAAGGTACTTAGAGGAGGTAGCCTCAGTAAAGCAGCAGTGTAGTAACAGGAGGTAGAGAGGTGAACACCCATGTGGGACAATGATGAATCGAGATAGGAATAATGCTTCAGAAAATAAACATTATTTTTGAAGTTCGGAGGTATTAGTGAAACATCAGGAGTTCAGCCTAGGTTCTACTGCTCGCTGCACAGAAAGTCAATCGCTGAGTCAATTTTTGCCAAGGAAGAAGGCTTTAATTAGGTGCTGAAGCTGAGGAAATGGGAACTGGGTCTCAAATCCATCTCTCTGACTAAAACAAAGGGTTTATATAGCAAGGAAGAAATGTAGCAATGTGTAAGAAAACAGGAACTAGGGAGGGGCGAGGAAGCAATCATGATGAGTGAGGGGTCCAGGGTCTCATTGTCTAGATTTAGTGATCTGGTGAGTTTCAGTTCTTTTATCCTTTTTTTTTTTTTTTTTTTTTTTTTTTTTAAGACTGGAGGAAAGAACTCAGATAAACCAAATGTGAGTTTCAAGCTATAAGACCAGAAGGGTCAATTTCTATGTTTATCCAAAAACAAAAAACAATGGGACTATTGGTTTGGTTTCAGAGAAAGAGTTTACTTGTACCTAGGGGTATAGAAGGCCACTGCATTTGGTTGTACAGTTTGTGCACTGCACAACTCTTGGGGGTGGCATTTCCAGCTGCATGCAGCAAGCCCTGCAGAGGAGAATCCAGGAGGCTTCATAGAAGAGGCGGCACTTGAGACTAGGATTTCAATGGGTGGAAGAGGTTGGCAGATGGCATTCCAGGAAGAAGGAAGAGTACAGGGAGCCCTACAGAAGTAGGGACCCTTGGGTGGTTACGGTTGTGTGAGCTCTCAGGTTTGGCAGGATGTAGCATGGGAAAGGACAGTAACTTGTGATAAAACTCAAAAAGGGGCTTCAGGGCAGATCATGGGAGGCCTTGAATGCCAGGTTCAAACTGCAGTTTATTCTCTCGGCCTGGGGTCAGCCAATTACAGCCCATGGGCCAAATCTAACCTGTAGCCTGTGGGAATAAGACCTGTGAACTAAAGCCAGACACAGAAAGACAAATACTATATGATCTCATTTATATGTAGAATCTAAAATAGTCAAACTCATAGAAGCAGAGAGTCAAATGGTGGTTGCCATGGACCAGGGAGGAGGGGAGATGAGGAGGTGATGGTCAAAGGGGATGAAGTTTCAATTATGCAAGACGAGTCAGTTCTGGAGATTCACTACACTGCGTAGTGCCTGTAGCTAACACCACCACTGTACTGTGTCCTTAAAATGTGCTAAAGAAGGCCGGGTGAGGTGACTCACAACTGTAATCCCAGCACTTTGGGAGGCTAAGGCAGGCAGACTGTTTGAGTTCAAGAGTTTGAGGCCAGCCTGAGACATGGCGAGACCCGTCTCCACCAAACATGCAAAAATTAGCTGAGCTGGGCGTGGTGGCTCACGCCTGTAATCCCAGCACTTTGGGAGGCCGAGGAGGTAGGATGGCTTGAGGCCAGGAGTTTGAGACCAGCCTGGCCAACAGGGTGAAACCCCATCTCTACTAAAAACACAAAATTAGCTGGCCGTGGTGGTGCACACCTGTAGTCCCAGCTACTCAGGAGGCTGAGGCCCGAGAATCACTTGAACCCAGGAGGTGGACGTTGTAGTGAGCGGTGACCGCACCGCTGTACTCCAGCCCGGGTGACAGAACAAGACTCTGTCTCAAAAAAATAAAAAATAAAAATAACTGGCCAGGCATGGTATTGCACGCCTGTGGTCCCAGGAGGCTAAGGTGGGAGGTTGGCTTCAGCCTGGAATCTCTGGAAGGCAGAGATTGCAGTGAGCTGAGACAGCCCCCCAGCACTCCAGCCTGGGCTACAGAGCCAGACCCTGTCTCAAAAAATAAATAAAAAAATGCTAAGAGGGTAAGTGCTGTGATGTTTTTAACATACACACACACATACAACCTGTACAACCTGTACATCAAATAATATATGTTACTCATATATTTATCAAATAGTAATGATAAAGGGACTGGGAGGAAACTTAGAGAGGTGACAGAAATGTCACTGACCTTGATGGTGGTGATGGTTTCACGGGTTCGCACTCATTCCCAAACTCACAAAGTTGTGTGTACAGCTTTTTACATGTCCGTCATACAACGATAAAGGGATTTTTAAAAAAATAAGTAGTTGTAAAAACAAAACAAGAAATTATCAACAGAGATAGTAGATGGTTGACAAAGCCTAAAATATTGACTCTCTGACCCTTTGCAGGAAGAGTCTGGGAAGGTTCCACTGCTGTGTTTGACAGAGTGATTTGATGACGGATTCATCAGACACAGGAGAATAGAGGAGGCTGGAAGACCAGGTAAGATGCTGCTCTACTTCTCCTGGTTCCAGCAAGGGAGAGCTTGAGCTAGGGAGGGTGATGATGGCCAGACTGCCAGACAAATGAGCACCCCCACCCAGGACCAGGTGCCTGTTGTCTCATTGTGGCTGATAGGATTGCTTTCTTCAACATCACCATCATGCCTTACGGGGAGATAAGGGACGTGCCAGGAGGCTCCCCATTCTATTGGGTCCCCCATCTCCAATTTGCATCAAAGGTTCTTCATCAAGTTCTATTCACGATTTTTTTTAGTGATGTTCTGCTAAAAATAGATTCAGTTGGATCACTGGTAGAAAGCCATGGTCCCCTTTCATTTCCAGGAGCTGGAGGAGCTATTGTTATTGTTGTTGTTGTTGTTGTTGCTGCTGTTGTTGTTTTTTGAGACAGAGTCTCGCTCCGTGGCCCAGGCTGAAGTACAGTGGTAAAATCTCGGCTCACTGCAACCTCTGCTTCCTGGGTTCAAGTTATTCTCCTGCCTCAGTCTCCTGAGTAGCTGGGATTCCAGGCGTGGCACGCCTGGCTAATTTTTGTGTTTTTATTAGAGTTGGAGTTTCACCATGTTGGCTAGGCTGGTTTCGAACTTCTGACCTGAACTGACCCGCCCTCCTTGGCCTCCCAAAGTGCTGGGATTACAGGCGTGAGCCACCACACTCAGCTGTCAGAGGAGCTGTTTCTAACAAAGGACTGCCTAGGAATTCTATCTTCCTGCCCACTCTCTCCAGAACTCTTGGCTTCTGGGTGGTTCTAGGTGTTGATGGTGGGATAGCATGGTATAGTGGCCTCCGAAAGGATGTGTCTCACTGGGCACCCGGCTTCCCCTGTGAGCACAAGTGTTCCCCAAGGGAAAAACAGGGATAGAAGGGCTTGTCTCGGATGGAGGTTTGGAAGCTGTGTGAAAGGTACCTGGCTTGTGGCAGCAGGAGCTCACCAGGTAATTATTATTATGATTATTTTCATCTTCTTCATGGCTGACATCAGCCTAACACGTACGTCTGTAGCCACATGACTTGGAGAATACCAGGGTTTAAAGAGATCTGTGCAGGCCAGGCGCGGTGGCTCACACCTATAATCCCAGCACTTTGGGAGGCCGAGGCAGGCAGATCACTTGAGGTCAGGAGTTCGAGACCAGCCTGGCCAACATGGTGAACCCGTCTCTACTAAAAATTAAAAAATTAGCCAGGCGTGGTGGCGCACGCCTGTAACACCAGCTACTCATGAGGCTGAGGCCGGAGAATCACTTGAACCCGGGAGGCAGAGGTTGCAGTGAGCCGAGATCGTGCCACTGCATTCCAGCCTGGGCGACAGAGCAAGACTGTGTCTCAAAAAATAAAAATAAATAAATACATAAATACATAAAATTAAAGAGATCTGAGCAATATGAATCCCCAGGGCCTGCACCCAGCCCCATCTCCATAGTGATTTATAACAATTAGGTTGGGCCCAGTTGGAATGGGCTGCCTTGCAAAATGTTGCAGGTGGGAGGCCGAGGTGGATGGATCACTTGAGGACAGAAGTTCGAGACCAGCCTGGGCAACATGGTGAAACCCTGTCTCTACCAAAAATATAAAAATTAAGCCGGGTGCGCTCCTGTAATCCCAGCTACTGGGGAGGCTAAGGCAGGGAATTGTTTGAACCCAGGAGGCAGAGGTTCCAGTGAGTCGAGATCATGCCACTGCACTCCAGCCTGGGTGACAGAGCGAGACTCCATCTCAAATAATAATAATAATAATAATAATAAATGTTGCAGGTGGTGCTCAGGCAGAAACCCTGCCACATCACCAATCATCAATGGCCAACCCCACCCAGAAATCCAGAGGGCAGAGCAGCTGGTTCCCTTTGGGAGGGTGAAATCCCAGTGAGTAGGAATACTTAGAATCATTTAGAGCCATCATCTTCTACTTGCTGACTCTGGGCTTCCCACAGCTCTTCTGATTTTGCTTCTATCTCAACGTTTCCCCCGCGTCTTCTTTTCCAGACTAAACATCATGAATTCTTTCTGCATTTGCTGTCTGCTGTTTGCATATTCTCCGGTGGTGAATATCTTTTTGTTCTTTCTGTCAGGACCTGCTTGTAAAGGGACTTGCTAGCCAGCTCCTGAGGCTGGGGGTGGGCTGCCAGCTGCTGGCTTTGTGTAAAGATGAAGGATTGCAGGACTTCTGCGAGGCTCAAGGAGAAAGAGGAGACAGCAGCCATCAATTCTCGGTTATATATAACTGTCCACCCGCAGCGGAACCAGCCCTGCCAGGGCCCAGGCAGCTTTGCTCACTTTTGCTAAGGCCCCACTCCAGAGGGTGGGGCTAGAGAGAATGGGAGACGGGGCTCTAGGTCCCTGTGCTCAGTAGGGCTGAATGCTTAGCTTCTCAGAACAAAATTCTCCACTTTGCTACTTTACATCTTGTTCTTTGAATTTATCCCACCTCTTTCTTCAGCTTGGAGAGGGGCAAGAGGGAGAAGTTAGGTTGAACAGAACTGAGTTGAAGCACACTCATTGGCTGTGTGACTTTGGGAAAGACACTTAACCTCTCTGAGCTGATTTTTCCGTCTGTTAAATGAGCTTAAATATTTCTCTTTCACGGGAGTATTGTAAGGATTAAATGGGTTATGTGTGTATCTGTATATGTGTACAGAGTCTTGCTCTGTCACCCAGGCTAGAGTGCAGTGGCGCGATCTCGGCTCACTGCAAGCTCCGCCTCCTGGATTCACGCCATTCTCCTGCCTCAACCTCCTGAGGAGCTGGGACTACAGGCACCCGCCACCATGCCCACCTAATTTTTTTTGTATTTTTTAGTAGAAACGGGGTTTCACTGTGTCAGCCAGGATGGTCTCGATCTCCTGACCTTGTGATCCACCTGCCTTGGCCTCCCAAAGTGCTGGGATTACAGGCATGAGCCACCGCGCCTGGCCCAAATCATCATGTTTTATAAAGTCATCTCGAACACTGAATTATGAAATACTATACTTGTTTCCCTAGGAGAAACACAGGGCTAGGTTCTTTGAGCCTCTGGTCACATTTTTATCTATCAATACACAGCCTTGTTTTATGTATGTTACTGTTTAAAAATATCTTATTTAGTGTATATCATTGCTTCATTAACATTGAACTTCCCTACAGCACTATAACTCATGCCTGGATAAAATTTTTTTTCTCGCAACAGAGTGAGACTCCATCTCAAAAGTAAGTAAGTAAATAAATAAATAAATATAAACATGGGCTTAAGTAATCCTCCTGCCTCGACCTCCCAAAGTGTTGGGCTTACAGGCGTGAGCCACCATGCCTGGCCTGGATGAAGCTTTTCTAACACACATATTTTCTCCATAAGGAACATCACAGGCTTCTTGCACTTAGGAACACTAGTCAGCACTTCACATGCGTGGGGGGCATCTTCTTTTTCTTTTTCTTTTTTTTTTTTGAGAAAGAATCTTGCTTTGTCACCCAGGCTGGAATGCAGTGGCGCCATCTCGGCTCACTGCAACCTCCACCTCCCAGGTTCAAATAATTCTGTGCCTCAGCCTCCCGAGTAGCCGGAATTACAGGCGCGCCACCACGCCTGGCTAATTTTTGTATTTTTAGTAGAGATGGGATTTCACCATATTGGCCAGGCTGGTCTCAAACTCCTGACCTCATGATCCGCCCGCTTCGGCCTCCCAAAATGCTGGGGTTACAGGCGTGAGCCACCGTGCCCGGCCTAACTGTGAAATTTAAATCTGCATCTTCAGTTTAGGATGCCCCAGTGGGGAAGTGCAGAGGAAGCTCAGAGGCATTGAATACTGGTTTCACTGGACAGCAGTTTGGTGGAACCACCGTGAGCCCCTGAGAGCTGCCCACTCTGCTGAATGGGACAAGTTAACTTCAGGTGGGCACATTTTTGGATGGTGGGGATGAGGCTACTCAGGATATCCTCTTTTCTTTGATGAACTTCTCAGCTAACTTACTCTGGGGTTCTTCTGGTTTTGTTTTGTTTTGTTTTCTTTCATCACTCTGGAATTCTAATTCTTTCATGTAGCAAGTATTTATTGATTGCCTGTTATGTGCCAGGACTGTGCTAATCCAAATAGCACAGTAGGCTGGGTGCAGTGGCTCATGCCTATAATCCCAGCACTGTGGGAGTCCAAGACAGGTGGATTGCTTGAGCCCAGGAGTTCGAGACCAGCCTGGCCATCATAGCAAAACCCCATTTCTACTAAAAATACAAAAATTAGCCAGGCATGGTGGTGCACACCTGTAATCCCAGCTGCTTGGGAGGCTGAGGCATGAGAATCATTTGAACCCAGGAGGCGGAGGCTGTAGTTAGCCGTGATCACACCACTGCACTCCAGCCTGGGCCACGGAGTTTTGTCTCTTGTCTCAAAAACAAAACAAAGCCGGGTGCGGTGGCTCACGCCTGTAATCCCAGCACTTTGGGAGGCCGAGGCGGCTAGATCACCTGAGGTCAGGAGTTTGAGAACCGCCCGGCCAACATGGTTCTCAACCCCGTCTCTACTAAAAATACAAAAAAATTAGCCAGGCATGGTGGCACGCACCTGTAGTCCCAGCAACTCAGGTGGCTGAGGCACCTGAATCACTTGAATCCAGGAGGTGGAAGTTACAGTGAGCTGAGATTGCACTACTGCACTCCAGCCTGGGCGACAGAGCAAGACTCCATCTTAAATACAAAAAACAAACAAAAAATGTCAGCACAGTGGACAAGACAGACCTAGTTCTGTCTTCAGTACTCCTCCTGCAGGGAGGAGGGATGTTCAACAAATGATACGGCATTGATTAGGCACAGTAGTGAGGCGAGTGGATCACTTGAGGTCAGGAGTTCGAGACCAGCCTGGCCAACATGGCAAAGCCCCGTCTCTACGCAAAATGGCCAATATTGCACCACTGCACTCCTGCCTAGGCAACAGAGCGAGACTCCGTCTCAAATATAAATAAATAAATACAAAAAAAAATTTTAATGAAAATATGTGCATGTAGGTATGTTTCTACTTCTGGGGGTCTATGTAGTCTTC
>NW_012114988.1:3489855-3490496 GCF_000951035.1 Colobus angolensis palliatus | reverse complement strand
CAAAATTAGCCAGATGTGGTGGTGCATGCCTGTAATCCCAGGTATTTGGGAGGCTGAGGCAGGAGAACCGCTTGAACCTGGGAGGCGGAAGTTGCAGTGAACTGAGATCACACCATTGCACTCCAGCCTGGGCAACAAGAGCAAAATTCCATCTCAAAAAAAAAAAAAATCTATAACATGTAGTTTCCTATAACAAACATTCCTAGGTTGTAAGTCACATTCCTTACATCTATCATAACACATTTTCACTATTATAAGAAGGAGGTCCCTCTCTTGGTGAACAGACAACATACAGAGTAAACTTAAATGTAACATAAATATGAAATGGTAACTGGAATGCACAGACTTGCTGATCTCCACAAAAGCAAACTGTTCACTGAGTCCTTTGCATTCTCAAAATCAGACTGTTATGTTCTCTTGAGTGTCCTGCTATAGTAATCTCTAATCATAGTTTATATTCAGGCTAAATTCAAGATACATGGGGCTTGTCATTTTTAATTCTATAGTGCAAAGCACACCCTGGTTTTTTTTTTGTTTTGTTTTGTTTTTTGAGATAGAGTCTTGCTCTGTTCCCCAGGCTGGAGTGTAGTGGTGCGATGTCAGCTCACTGCAACCCCTGCCTCCCAGGTTTAAGCAATTCT
>NW_012114988.1:3484138-3485275 GCF_000951035.1 Colobus angolensis palliatus | reverse complement strand
TTTTCTGAGACAAAGTCTCTCTCTGTCGCCCAGGCGGAAGTGCAGTGGCGCAATCTTGGCTCTTGGCTCACTGCAACCTCCACCTCCTGGGTTCAAGCGATTCTTCTGCCTCAGCCTCCCGAGTAACTAGGATTACAGGCGCCCGCCACCACGCCTGGCTAGTTTTTGCATTTTTAGTAGAGATGGGGTTTCACCATGTTGGCCAGGCTGGTCTCCAACTCCTGACCTCGGGTGATCCACTCGCCTCGGCCTCCCAAAGTGCTGGGATTACAGGTGTGAGCCACTGCACCAGGCCCAAACTTTCTTTTTTACTAGTTTAGGCAAATGACTATTTCAAGGCAGCTGCATGGTGGGCATTTAATAAATATTCTGGACTGAATCAATGAGTGGTTGAATGAATGAACACATGAGAATTGAGGGGTAGTTTCGACTAAAGCTTGCAGAAGGGAATTTGAAAGCTTTTTGCAAAAAGGAAAAGGACTATTGATTTTAAGGGCTAGCCTGGTCCAATGAATACACCCCTGATCCAGCATCGTGGATTTTCGGAGCCGGGATCTCTTCTGTACAAAGCATTTGAAGAGTATACAGTGCCTATCACCGTTCATTCTCGTGACTGCCTTAGGTGAACATGTACTTTCAAGACCTTCACTTTCATCTCAGAGCAAGATGCAGGGGTCACCCCAAGTGTCTGGGCTAGATATTGGCCCTGTATCTGCTAGGTGTCATAAATCAGAGCTCTGGTCACCCTCTGAACAGAGAGCAAAGAAGCCACCAGCATCACATCTGTCACCCCGGTGCTCGGAACTGTCATAACTGCCGGCCAGCGTGACGCAGCCATGACCACATTCTCAGGTGAAACAAACCCCCCAGGATGAGGCATGGCTTTCAGCAAGAGCCAGAGAAGAGGCAATGCAGAAGGAGCTACCCACAGGGCTCAAAGCCAGAGCAACAGAAGTCAGTGGTCACGAAACAACCCTTTGCCCTTTGACCGACTGCAAGGTTTGGACCTCTGTAGACTCTTCTGAAGATACCCTAAGCCCCAAAAGGGGACTGTAGATCTGATTGTAACAATAATACTTAATGTCTAAACAGTTATTTCTTTTTTTCTTTTCCTTTTTTTTTTTTTTTTTTTTTTTT
>NW_012114988.1:3444665-3483978 GCF_000951035.1 Colobus angolensis palliatus | reverse complement strand
CAGGTGCCTGCCACCACGCCCAGCTAATTTTTGTATCTTTAATAGAGACAGGGTTTCACCATGTTGGCCAGGCTGGTCTCCAACTCCTGACCTCAAACGATCCGCCTACCTCAGCCTCCCAAAGTGCTGGGATTATAGGCATGTGCCACCGTGCCCGGCTTTTTTTTTTTTTTTTGAGACGGAGTTTCACTCCTGTTGCCCAGGCTGGAGTGCAATGGTACGATCTCGGCTCACTGAAACCTCCGCCTCCTCGGTTCAAGTGATTCTCCTGCCTCACTCTCCTGAGTAGCTGGGATCACAGGCATGTGCCGCCACACCCGGCTAATTTTGTATTTTTTGTAGAGACGAGGTTTCTCCATGTTGGTCAGGCTGGACTCGAACTCCTGACCTTAGGTGATCCACCCACCTCAGCCTCCCAAAGTGCTGGGATTACAGGTGTGAGCCACTGCGCCCAGCCTCTGAACAGTTATCCCTAAGGAAGAAAGGATTTGACGTTCTTGCCTTGGCCAAGGTTCTCAACCTCTCTCTGCCTGTTTCCTCAACTGTAAAATATGGAAAATAGAGTAATCCACCTTGTAGTGTTGTTGTGAGGATTAAATGAACAAATTGCACACAGCACTTAGAGCAATGCATGCTCAATGCACAGTAGGTGTTATCTGTTATTATTATTTGTGTGCGTGTACAGAAAAATTGGAGCACAATTATGATGATGATGATGATGATGATGATGATGATGATGAGACAGGATATCCCTTTGACACCCAGGCTAGAATGCAATGGCACAAACACGATTTACTGCAGTCTTGACCTCCCAGGCTCAAGCGATCCTGCTGCCTCAGCATCCCAAGTAGCTAGGACTACAGGTGTGCCACCCTGCCTCGCTAATATTATAATATTTCTGTTTTGAGGCTCAGGACAGAGCCTTGCAGTTCCCTGTCGTTTTACAGCCATCTTGCTGAGTTAGGCAGAGTGGGAAGAATGCGTGATCTTTTCTTCACAGTTGAGGAAACTGGCTATATTGGTGTCATCGGTATCTCCTGTTCCTCCCCTCCCCGCCTCTCAAGGGGTTTGTCTGGAGCCACAGCGTCTGCAAAATTCTCTTGGTGTTCTCCCTGCTGCCGACCTCTGGGAGGCAGTGATCTCACTAAGAAGAAAAAGAACCTCAATGTCCAGCAAAGAAATCTCCGAGTTGGCTACCAAAGAACCAAACAAAGAAAGCCTAGTGCTAACGCTTTCGGGGCCAGATGGTGGTGGCAGTTTTCCAATCTGAGATTATCCAAGAGTATAAACCCCCAGGCTCCTTCAGCAACTCAGACAGGGAGCTGGCTCAGACAGTTCCTCCTATTGGCAATGTTCCTAATGAGTAAGTGTGAACTCGGTGACCTTGCCCTTACTCCACAGAATTAATGGGTGACAATTCTTTTCTGTGCATTGACTAAGTAAGCCTTAGCTCCCATCTTTCAGATGGCCACATTGAGGCCTGGTGCGATGAAGGCCAGACAACTTTGCATTTCTTTTTTCTTTTCTTTCCTTTTTTTTTTTTTTTTTGAGATGGAGTCTCGCTCTGTCGCCCAGGCTGGAGTGCAGTGGTGTGATGTCTGCTCACTGCAAGCTCTGCCTCCCGGGTTCACACCATTTTCCTGCCTCAGCTTGCCCAGCAGATGGAACTACAGGCACACGCCGCCATGCCCAGCTACTTTTTTTTAATTTTTAGTAGAGATAGGGTTTCACCGTATTAGCCAGGATGGTCTCAATCTCCTGACCTTGTGATCCGCCCGCCTTGGCCTCCCAGAGTGCTGGGATTACAGGCATGAGCCACTGCGCCCAGCCTCATAACTTTGCTTTTCAATCTGATCAGTGTTACCAAATTCAAATTCAAAGTATCACTTCCAAATTTGATTCACTTCATATCCAGTAAAGCCACAATGAGTATAAGTACGTCTTAAATATTGGAAGAGATATACTAAAAAAGTTAGTGTTTTATTTTTGTTTTTGTTTTTTGGGACAGAGTCTCACACTGTTGCCCAAGCTGGAGTGCAGTGGCACCATCTCAGCTCACTGCAAGCTCTGCCTCCCAGGTTCATGCCATTCTTCTGCCTCAGCCTCCCAAGTAGCTGGGACTACAGGTGTGAATCACTGCACCAGGCCAGTAATTCTTTAAAATTTGAATTCAACTGGGAGTTGTGTCTTTTATCTGGAAACTCTGCGTCTGCTTGTACCTCCATTAAGCTGGTTGTTTTAGGCAGTAGAACCAAAAGAAAGATATTAGAAGGTGCTAGGCCAGTGTGCAAGCTCTGAGCTTAATCTACCTGGGTCTGAATTCTAGATCTATAGCTGGAGATGGTGGCTCACGCCTGTAATCCCAGCACTTTGGGAGGCTGAGGTGGGTGGATCACTTGAGGTCAGGAGTTCGAGACCAGCCCAGCCAATGTGGCAAAACCCCACCTCTACTAAAAATACAAAATTTGGCCAGGCATGGTGGCAGGTGCCTGTAATCCCAGCTACTTGGGAGGCTGAGGCAGTAGAATCACTTGAATCTGGGAGGCAGAGATTGTAGTGAATCAAGATTGTACCACTGCACTCCAGCCTGGGGAACAGAGCCAGACTCTGTATCAAAAAAAAAAAAAAATCTAGATTTACCCTTTTCGAGCTTTGTGACACTGGATGAGCTATTTATCCTCTCTGTGTCTCTTGTGTAAAATGGAAATAATTGTACTCTCAGGGCTTTGTGGCAAATTAAATAGTACCCATAATGCATATAGTAGGCACTCGACAGGTGATATTATTATTTATAGTATTGGGCAAGCTAGGATATTATGTAACTATGCCTGGAGTTCAGCTTCACTTCCCGTCTTCCCTTAGTTTTCATTGTCATTTGCTGACAATCTCAGACCCTTCACACGTAGGCACAGTGGGCAGTGACCTCATTAGGACAATGTTCGATAATGTCCTAAATCAAGCTTGTCCAGCTTATGGCCCACAGACCACATGGGGTTCAGGATGGCTTTGAATGTGGCCCAACACAAATTTGTAAACTTTCTTAAAATATTATGAGTTTTTTTGTGACTTTTTTTTTTTTTAGCTCATCAGCTATCGTTAGTGTATTTAATTTAATTCAATTAATTAATTTATTTTTTTGAGACAGAGTCCCATGCTGTTGCCCAGACTGGAGTGTAGTGGCACGACCTCGGCACACTGCAACATCTGCCTCCTGGGTTCAAGCAATTTCCGGCTAATTTTTGTGTTTTTAGTAGAGATGAGGTTTCACCAGGTTGGCCAGGCTGGTCTCAAACTCCTGACCTCAAGTGATTCACTTGCCTCGGCCTCCAAAAGTGCTAGGATTACAGGCATGAGCCACTGCGCCTAGCCATTAGTGTATTTTATATGTGGCCCAAGATAATTCTTCTTCTGTTGCGGCCCAGGGAAGCCAAAAGACTGAACACCTCTGTGTATAAATGCTAAACCCCATACCGTCTTGGAGTAACAAAAGCAGCTCGGGGCTGGTAGATGGGAGACCTCAAGAGAGTTCTAGATGCCTCTCAATACACAGTCTCCCCTCTTCTCAGTTGAAAAACAACAATACATTTCAGCCAGTCACATAACTCCCCAGCTAAATGACATTTCCCAGCCTCCCTTAAAGGAGTTATGGCCTGAAGGCCAAGTTCAAAACAGTAAGAAATCCAGGTGTTGTGTGGAACTTTGGGGAAGTCCTCTTTTTAAAAAAAATTTATTTATTTATTTATTTATTATTATTTTTTAGGGGGATGGTGTCTCACTCTGTCACCCAGGCTGGAGTGCAGTGGCGTGATCCCAGCCCACTGCAACCTCTGCCACCTGGGTTCAAGCAATTCTCCTGCCTCAGCCTCCCTAGTAGCTGGGATTACAGGTGCCTGCCACCACGCCCAGCTAATTTTTGTATCTTTAATAGAGACAGGGTTTCACCATGTTGGCCAGGCTGGTCTCCAACTCCTGACCTCAGGCGATCCACCCACCTCAGCCTCCCAAAGTGCTGGGATTACAGGCGTGAGTCACTGGAAGTCCTCTTAAAAGGGAGTGGGGTTCCCTCCCCCTCTTTCCCTTCAGTTCTTTCTTCTTGCTGACTAGGATGGTGAAGTGATGACTGGAGTACAAGCAGCCATCTTGGACCATGAGGTTCCTGGAAGCCAGAGCCACAGTGAAAAAAAGCCTGGGCTCCTGGAATTGTGGAGTGGCCAAGAAGTCCTCTACTGACCACCCTATCTGAGAGGGAAATAAGTTTCTGTCTCATTCAAGCCACTGTTACATTTTTTGTTGTTGTTTGCTTGTCTGTTATTATTTGTAGCCAGACTGAATTCTGAGTAATACACGGGGATTTTCCTCCCGCTTCACCATTGTTAACCAGCTTTATTTATTTCTTTCTTTATTTATTTTGACACAAGGTCTCACTGTGTCGCTCAGGCTGCAGTGCAGTGGTGCAGTCTTGGCCCACTGCATCCTCTGCCTCCCGGGTTCAAGCGATTCTCCCACCTCAAGCTCCCGAGTAGCTGTGATTACAGGCACGCGCCACCACGCCCAGCTAATTTTTGTATTTTTAGTAGACATAAGGTTTCACCATGTTGGCTAGGCTGGTCTCAAACTCCTGGCCTCAAGTGATCTACCCGCTTCGGCCTCCCAAAGTGTTGGGATTACAGGCGTGAGCCACTGCATCCTGCCACCATTAACCAGCTTTATAACTTCAGTGCAGTCATTTTACCTCTTTATGCTCAATGTGCACATCAGCAAAACAATGTGGGAATAAATTAGTAGAAATGAAGTAACTTTCTTGTTCTAAAATCCTAATTCCAATCAGTCTGAGACATAAGCCTTCCATAGCATGTATTCATAGGGTCATTTTCTTAAGGTAGATGGAAAGTAAGATGTGGTTGTCACGGAGATGCCCCAGGGATGTTGCTCAGTGCCAGTTGTAGCAGAGAAGATGCTCAATGCCTGTTTGCTGGACAAACGGAAGGAACTTGTGCCAGCATGTGGTCAGAAAGCCACTAGTGGGCTTTATGATGAATCAGAAGGATGACAGCCTTTGTCCTGGCCAAAGAGAGCCATTGTTCTTGCCTCAGGAACCCGGGGATGGAGCAGGGCAACTGTTAAAAGTGAAGGTTTCTTATGCAAGAAAGCCAGAGATTGCTCAAACTAGACCACAGGCATAGATGCCCAAAGGAGGGAGTTCCAGGACACCTTGAAAAATGGACCTTATAGGTACAGCCCGTCCAATGCCCCCACTCCCAGCAGCAGGTGAGGCTTCCCTGATAGGGGGAGGGATGTAGCCCAGAAAGGGGTGGGGTTTCAGTTCAAGGGAAGGGCTTCCTTGCCCAGGTGACTCTAGGGCCAGGGGCTGCCTCCATCAATAAGTGTCCTCTCTGTTTTGGAAGTTCAAGCTGTTTTATGTTATGTTATGTTATGTTATGTTATTTTTTGAGACGAAGTCTTACTCTGTCATCCAGGCTGGAGTGCAGTGGTGCAATCTCAGCTCACCGCAACCTCTGCCTCCCACGTTCAAGCGATTCTCCTGCCTCAGCCTCTGGAGTAGCTGGGATTACAGGCGTGCCCCACTGTGCCCGGCTAATTGCTGTAATTTTTTTTTTAAGAATGTTTATTCAAGACTTGGCAGGCTGAGGCGCTTATGCTTGTAATCCCAACAATTTGGGAGGCCAAGGCAGGCAGATTGCTTGAGCCCAGGAGATCAAGACCAGCCTGAGCAACATGGCAAAACCCATCTCTACAAAATATAGAAAAAAATAGCGAGGCATGGCAGCACGTGCCTGTAGTCCCAGCTACTTGGGAGGCAGAGGTGGGAGGATCACATGAGCTCAGGAAGTGAGGGCTGCAGTGAGCTGTGATCGAGCCCCTGCACTCCAGCCTGAGTGACAAAGTGAGACTCTGTCTCAAAAAAAAAAAAAAAAAATTGCTATCTTCCTTTTCCATATGGGAATTGCATGGAACTATTGGAAACAAGACTTGGGGTTAAGCTGGCCAAGGAGATACAGAAGTGCTTCTTGTTTCTGTTTCTCTTTCTTTTCTTTAAAAACAACGTATTTCCATTCTTTTCTAGGGCAGGGGCTGCTCCCCCACTGACTCCCCACTCTCAGCCCTAATCACCGACTGCACTATTTATAGTCCTCATGCAGGATCCCAGCAGAAAGGAGGGCAGGACTGACAGCAGTCGACCCTGCAGTTGCAAATGATCCTCTGTGTCTGCAACACCGGAGCTGAGTTCTCCTCCCAGCACCCCGACCGCTCAGGGCGATAGAGCTGCTGCTGCCTGTGAGGTCAGGACCAACACAGAGGGCCCCAGAACCCTGGGCTTTCCGACGTTCTCTCTCTCCACAAATTAAGATCTCAAGGAGAGTTTTTTTTCAGATTCTGAGGCAGTAACTGCACAGGGAGAAATCCCAGGCTGGACAGGAAGGTCCTGGAAGACGTGCACAGTGTTCTGAATCTCAGGAAGAAAGACAGTTAGGCAGGTAGTGGTTCCTCAGGAATCTGGTGTCTATTTACCACTGAGGAAACTGAGGCCCAGAGAGATCCAGTGACCTTCTTAAGGTCAAAGAGCATTCCAGACCACTCAGCAATAAAAAGGAATGAACTATTGATACACGCAGCAACACGGATGAATCGTAAAATAGTCACACTGGGTGAAAGAAGTCGGCCCAAAGGGGAGAACATACTCTATGGTTCCATTCATTAAAATTTTAGAAAATGCAAATCTAAAATCCCCTATAGGAACAGAAAGCAGATCAGCATTTGTCTGGGGATGGGATGGGGAAGAGGGAAGGATTCCAGGGCGGAAGGAGGAAAGCCTTTTGGATGGGGACTGTGGTCACGATCTTGACTGTGGTGATGATTTCACAGGGATAGATAGATGATACATAGATAGATAGATAGATAGATAGATAGATAGATAGATAGATAGATAGATATAGAATTATATTCTTTAAACATTTTTACATGTTAAATATATCTTAATAAAGCTGTTAAGGGCTAGGCGAGGTGGCTCACACCTATAATCCCAGCACTTTGGGAGGCGGAGGCAGAAGGATTGCTTGCTCTCAGGAGTTGGGCACCCGCCTAGGCAACATAGCGAGACCCTATGTCTACAAAGAAATAAAATTAGCTGTGCAGCATGGTGGCATGCTCCTGTAGTCCCAGCTGCTTGGGAGGCTGAGGCAAGAGGATCACTTGAGCCCAGGAGGTCAAGGTTGCAGTGAGCTATGATCACACCACTACACTCCAGCCTGGGTGATAGAGTAAGACCCTGCCTCTTAAAAAAAAAAAAAAAAAAAAAAAGGTTGGGCTTAGTGGCTCACACCTGTAATCCCAGCACTTTGGGAGGCCGAGGCAGATGGATCACCTGAGGTCAGGAGTTCAAGACCAGCCTGACCAACATGGAGAAACCCCATCTCTACTAAAAATACCAAATTAGCCGGGTGTGGTGATAATCCCAGCTACTCAGGAGGCTGAGGCAGGAGAATCACTTGAACCCAAGAGGTGGAGGTTGTGGTGAGCCGAGATCACACCATTACACTCCAGCCTGGGCAACAAGAGCAAAACTCCGTCTCAAAAACAACAACAACAACAACAAAAATCTGCCCCAGTCAATCTTCCTTAATCCACTCTCTCCCCATCCTTTCAAATAGCATTCAGAGAACAGACAATGTCTTTGATTCCAATCTCCTGATACTCACTGGCTTCTGACCAAGATGCCTTTCTCCTCCCACCCCCCTATCTATTAATGTGCTCTAATGAAATTACTACACATTTTGCAGCTTAAAAAACAACACCCACGTATCGTCCCCTGGTTTTAGAGGGTGGGGAGTCTCAGCAGAATTTAACCATGCCCTCTGCTCAGGGTCTCACCAGGCTGCAACTGATGGGTAAGCCAGGGCTGGGATCTCATCTGAGGCTTGCAGTGGCAGAATTCACTTCCTCGAAGCTGTAAAACTTAAGGCAGCTTGCTTCATCAAGGCTAGCAGGAGACAGAGTCTCTCTTCAAGATCTTCCTTTACAGAGCTCACCCTGTAGTTCAGACTCACCCAGGATAACTTCTCTTGGATTGACCCAAAGTCTTCAGCTGCAAAATCCCTTCACCTTTGGCCACATCCTACATCCTTATCCAGAGCGTGAAATCCATCATATCGTCTGTCCCACCCACACTCAAGGGGAGGGGATTAGGCAGGGTATACACACCAGGGGCTGAATCTTCGGGGTGGTCTTAGAATTCTGCCTCCCTGCGGCGGAGCTTGCAGTGAGCCGAGATCACACCACTGCACTCCAGCCTGGGCGACACAGCAATACTCCTTCAAAAGAAAAAAAAAAAAGAATTATGCCTCCCTGCGATTCTAGCGCTCTCTCTCTGGTAACATACAAGTAAACAAGTAAGTAAATAAAACCTTACATACACCACTTCAGAAAGAAGAGCAAAGCAGCTTGGATTCCCGCTCTGGTGGCACTGTCAACTCACTGCTTGCCCTCCTTCATTTTTTTTCTTGGTTCTGAGTTATAATAAGCTACAGTGTCTCCCTTACATGTGAGTTAGCTTTCTGGGGTTCCAGTTACCCGAAGTCAACCATAGTCTGAAAATATTAAGATATTTTGAGAGGGAAGAGGCCACATTCATATGACTTTTATTATAATATATTGTTATAATTGTTCTACTTTATTAATTATCATTGTTCATCTCTTACTGTGCCTAACTTACAAATTAAATTTTATCATAGATATGTATGTGTAGGGAAAAACCTAGTATATTTAGGGTTTGGCACCATCCACAATTTTTTTTTTTTTTCTTTTTGAGACAGAATTTCGCTCTGTTGCCCAGGCTGGAGTGCAATGGCATGATCTAGGCTCACTGCAACCTCTGCCTCCCAGGTACAAGCGATTCTCCTGCCTCAGCCTCCTGAGTAGCTGGGACTACAGGTGTCCGCCACCATGCCCAGCTAATTTTTTGTATTTTTAGTAGAGACGGGATTTCATCATGTTGGCCTCGCTGGTCTCAAACTCCTGACCTCAGGTGATCCACCCGCCTCAGCCTTCCAAAGTGCTGGGATTACAGGCGTGAGCCACGGTGCCTGGCCGACTATCCACAATTTCAAGCATCCACTGGGAGTCTTGGAATGCATCCACCTCGAATAAGGGGGACCTACTGTATTGCATTAAAGAATACCCCCATCTTTTGAGGGATCTCAGGCCCCTCTGCTGGCTTGGAGTAGCCGAGAGCGCCTACCTAGACAGCAGGAGGTGACAAGACCTAGGGAACACGTCAAAGCTGAAAACGTACTGGGGAACATAGCCACTTTTCTGGAGACCAATGACACAAATGGCCAATTTTGAGGAGCCACAAGCATGGCTGGAGTTTGCAAATAAGGAGTCTTGACTGCAGCCCAGGAAATAGCATCAAGGAACTCAATTTGGGAGCAAAATGTGAAGAGTCAGTGGTGAGCAGGGGACAGCCCTTTCACAGGGCAAGTGTACACCTTGCCAGCAGGGACTGTGAATTGGAGCAACCATTTGCTGCAACGCCTGCAGTTGGAGTTACATGCTAGTGCATGCCTGTGCCATCAGGTAAGAGTATAGAAAGCCGAGGGGAAGCAGCTGCATTCCTTCCGTGGGTCTCCTGGCTGAGACCAGGCTCCCCCTTACCCCAAGCCTTGCCCTCCTAAAAAAGCCATCTTCACCCCAGCTGGGTCAAAATAGGTGTTCCTAGACCTGCTTCCTTTCCCCAGGGCGCTGGCCTCCCTGTTGGGGCATGGTTCAGGACCAGACTTCCACTAAAGAGAGATTGTGACGATGAGGACAGGAAATGCTGCAGCCAGAAGATTCTTTACCTGGGCCTCATGATTGAGCCTATTTCACCTGAAAGAACCTGGACCCACAGCCTCACAGCTCTGGGTTACCTGCCCTGGTGAAGTGTTTCTCAGTGGCGCTTCAAGAAGAGCGGGGGTTGCAATCTGAGCCCCTGAGGTTGAGGCGTTCTCTTCAACTTATGAGGTTTTCTCACCAGCCTCCAGGAGGAGCTGGAGAGGAGTCTGGTACCACTCTGTACACAAAGCCAGAAGCAGGGAGGGGTGAATGAGGATGAAGGGACAAGTAGCTATGTGCCACTTCACACCCCCAGGATGGCTGGAGTCAAAATGATGGACCATAACCAGTGGGGTCGAAGATGTGGAGAAACTGGAACCTTCGAATATTGCTGGTGAGAATGGAAAACGGTGATGTCACTTTGGGAAACAGGTAGTTCCTCAAAGCATTAAACAGAGTTACCGTGTGACCCAGCAATTCCACTCCCACATATACACCCAAGATAACTGAAAACGTATGTTCATAATAACAATAGGTACGTAAGTGGGCCAGGTGGGGTGGCTCCCACCTGTAATCCCAGCACTTTAGGAGGCTGAGGCAGGTGGATCGCTTGAGGTCAGGAGTTCAAGACCAGCCTGGACAAAATGGTGAAACCTCGACTCTACCAAAATTACAAAAATTAGCAGGGCATGGTGGGGCACACCTGTAATCCCAGCTATTTGGGAGGCTGAGGTGGGAGGATCACTTGAGCCTGGGAGATTGGAGCTGCAGTGAGCCAAGACTATGCCACTGCACTTCAGCCTAGGTAACAGTGAGACCCTGTCTCAAAAATAAAAAGAAATGTATACAAACGTTCACAACAGCATTATTCACAAATGAAAGAGCAGAAACAATCCAAGCGCCCATCAGCTAATGAATGGGCAATCAGAATGGGGTCTATCCACACAATGGAGTATTATTCAACCATAAGAAGGCAGTGCTGGCCAGGTGCAGTGGCTCATGCCTATAATCCCAGCACTTTAGGAGGCCGAGGTGGGCAGATGGTTTGAGCCCAGGAGTTCAAGACCAACCTTGGCAACACAGTGAAATCCCTTTCCTAACAAAAATACAAAAATTAGCCAGTGTTATAACCCAGTCTCAAAGTAAATAAATAAAAATTTAAAAATAAATTTTGGTTAAAAGGAAGCACTGATCCATGCTGCAACATGGAGAAACCTTGAAAAAGTGATGCTCATTGAAAGACGCCAGACACCCAAGGCCACGTACTGTATGATTCCATTCATAGATGTCCAGGATAGGCAAGTCCACAGACACAGTGGTTGCCATAGATTAGTGGCTGTCAGGGGCTGGGGAAAGCGGGGAATGGGGGTGACTACTAACAGGTAGGAGTTTCTTTTGAGGTGATGAAATGTTCTGGAATCAGACAGTGGTGATGGTTGCACAACCTTGTGAATACTAAGAACCATTGACTGTGCACTTTAAAAGGATGAACTTTATGGTATGTGAATCATAACTAGATTTGGAGTTTTTTTTAGTCTTCCTAGTGCTCCAAAGGAGTGGTTTTTGTTTGTTCGGTTGGTTGGTTGGTTGAGACAGTGTCTTGCTCCATTGCCCAGGCTGGTGTGCAGGGGCACGATCACGGTTCATTGCAGCTTCAACCTCCTGGGCTCAAGCCATCCTCCCACCTCACCCTCCCAAATAACTGGGACTATGGGCGCATGCCACCATACCCAGCTAATTTTGGTATTTTTTGTAGAGATGGGGTTTTGCCATGTTGCCCAGGCTGGTCTCAAACTCCTGAGCTCAAGCAGTCCACCCAGCTCAGCTTTCCAAAGTTCTGGGATGACAGGTGTGACCCATCGTGCCCAGCCTAACTCTGTTTTTAAATGGGGGCTTGGGGAATGCGTCAGCAGCATCCTTGTGGATGCTGGGACAGCCCCAAAGCAGCCCCTCAGGGACAGGGCAGGGCAGGCTGAGAGCCTGCTGGGTAGAGTTGATTGGGAAGAGGGAAGGAGGCTGGATGGATTGGGAGCAGCTCCAGTGAGGACAAAGGCTCCTGACACCTCGGTGAGAGGCGGTCACCGGGGATAAAAAGGGCTAGGACAGCCTTGCGCCGACAGGGTGGACCAAAGACCTCCTCCCCTTTCTGACTCCAGCTTGTCCAAGCCTCTTTTGACTTCTCCCTTATTCTCTGTTTGAACATTCTTGCCTGCCCTGCCTCTGTGCCTCACACCCACGAAGCCGGACTAACTGCTGCTCAGCTTTCCAGCTTCAGACACAATGCCCCTCCCACAGCACCAAAGAGAAACAAAGCCAGGTGTGAGTTAAAGCAGTGAAAACAGATGATACCCAAACCGTGGCCGAAAGGTCTGAGCTCCATCCTGATTTGTGCAGACGGGACCCGGTGCTCCGAAGGCAGAGTGAGGGAGGGAAAGATGGGCTTAGTAGAGCCTAGAAGTGAAAAATCACAAAAGGTTGGTCGATGTGAGTGTGACGAGGCCAGTGTCTTCAGGCTGGCAGTGACTAAAGTCAGGATTCTAATTCCTACAGGGTCTGGGAATTGGAGGTGCCATCCTTCCTGATTACATTTCAAGAAATGGCTGTAAGTCCTGGAGAAAGATACTTCTGAGTTGCAGGAGATACAAATGCATCTCAAAGGGACAAAAAAAAGAGTTTATCATTAGCCCCTTTCAGTAAATGCTCTCAAAAAGGGAGGCCAGGGTCCTACGTCAGTTGCTGGACTGGCAGCCCTGGACTTTCCTAGGCAGGCATCTCAAGGAGGTGCTGGCGTCATGCTAGAATTCAGCTGTCTCTAAGTGCAGGTGTTTGGATGGAGTTGTTATGTGCCGAGAGTTCTGCAGTTCTTGCCAGGAAGCCTTTTCCTGATCCCTGACCCTGAGATGGTCCCAGTTCTAGGCTCCCCAAGCAGCCCATGTTTCCTATCGAAACTCATTACATTTGTTGCGAGCACTTGTTTATTTGTCTTCTCTGATAGAAAGATGCTTGTGGTTAGAAACTGTGTCCTGTTTGCTGCTCTGTGACCAGTCCCTTGCATGGGTTAATACTTAATAAATCACAAATGAATGAATGAATGAATGAGTCTCAAGGCAGAAGCATCTAGGGTAAGGAGGATTTAGCCAGGACAAATGGGGGAAATGGGGGGAAAGTGAAGACTCAAATAACATGGGTGCCTGTTACACCCTCCCTTGAAGCACTGGAGGGCTGGGGACAGGTACCATGGGAATCAGGTGATGGTTTGAGGGGCAGTGGGAGCTGTGGGTTTTTTGTTTTGTTTTGTTTTTTTGAGAGAGTCTCGCTCTGTTGCCCAGGCTGGAGTACAGCGGGGAAATCTTGGCTCACTGCAATCTCCGTCTCCTGGGTTCAAGCAATTCTCTTGTCGCAACCTCCCGAGTGGCGTGATTGCGGCTCACTGTAGCCTCTGCCTCCTGGGTTTAAGCAATTCTCCTGCCTCAGCCTCCCAAGTAGCTGGGATTGCAGGCGTGTGCCACCACACCCAGCTAATTTTTGTATTTTTAGTAGAGACAGGGTTTTGCCATGTTGGCCAGGCTGGTCTCAAACTCCTGACCTCAAGTGATCCGCCAGCCTCCGCCCCCACAAAGTGCTGGGATTACAGGCGTGAGCCACAGGGCCTGGTAGTGGAAGCTGTAGGTTTTTATGCCACGCTTAAACTTCTGTACCGTGGGCTGGGTTGCTCCACACTGGCCTTTCCTTGGATGTAAGAACCAGAGAGGGGACCCCAAAACAACAGAAGTGGTTAATTCCACATGGCACAGATGACGAGGCGCATCCCCCCTCCCTCCTCCTGCTCCCACACTTGTTTCCCCCATCAGGCAATCAGTCACCAGAAGATTCAGGATTAGTCAAAGAATAAGCTCTTCGAGGGAGCCTATCAGAATGACAGACGGACCTCAGTCATGGCTCAGAATCTGAGAGAGAACAGATCGTTGGGAAATTGAATAACCTGCACCGTGTACCGCCTCCTTCCTCCAGGGACAGGTGGTGGACAAGGACAGATGAAGGACATCCCCTTCCCGCTGTCCCTGGGTTTTAAGCCCTTTTGGCACAGAAAGCCTGTCCAAGTAATTAACAGAAGTAATTAGAGGTCAGATGGTCACAAATGGAAATCACTCAGTACCCAGCCACTGATGCCAAGGCTGGCGGTGCCAAGGAGGCGGGAGGGCTCAGAAAGGAGAGGGCAGCCTGACCAGACATGGTGATCCAACTGAGGGGTTTATTCCCCCGGCCTCTCACAGGAAAGGCAGGCTGTGAAGTCTGGGGGTTTGCGTCTGTAACCAGCAGCCCGAGGTACAACAGGAATAGGCAACTGCCAAGAAAGGAAACACCACAAATGGCTCCTGCTGTTGCTACAGCCCTGGGTTCAGAACTGTGCCCTAGGGAAGATGAAGAAGAGGAATTTTTCTTTAACGAGCTCAGTATGAGTCTTGTAAATCCTTCCTTGGTCATATTTCTTACACATTATGTGTGACTTTCACATCTTTGGAAAGGATAGGACATTTATGACCTACTCATCTACCCATTCACCCATCTATCTACCCACCCACTCATCCACCCACCCACCCATCCACAGGTCAGTCACCTACCCATCCATCCATTCATCCACGCACTCACTATCCACTTCACAAATATTAATCAGGCTCCTGCCAAGCTCAAGGCAGGTCTAGGCTCTGGGCATACAGAGTAAGCAAGACAGGCATGGACTTTGCTCTTGAGGTTTATAATTTAGCAAGGGAAAACAGTATACAAGCAAGCAATAAAAACCCACGAAGCCCACACAGTCGTGAATGCTGTAAAGACAAACAGGGTGACAATGCATTAGAGGGTGTATTAGTCAGGGTTCTCCAGAGAAACAGAACCAATCGGATAGATAGGTAAATAGATGATGATGTTAGATGATAGATAGATAGATAGATAGATAGATAGATAGATAGATAGATAGATAGATAGATAGATAGATGGATGGATGGATGATAGGTGATAGACAATAGACAGATGATAGATAATAGATGATGGATAGATGGATGATACATAGATAATAGATGATAGGTGGATGGACAGATAGATAATAGATGATAGAATGATGATAGATAGATAAATGATAGATGACTGATGGATGGATGGATAGATAGATAGAGAGAGATTTTTAGGAGAATTGGCTCATGGGAGTAAAGAGACTGAAGAATCCCACAGTAGACTGTTTGCAGGCTGGAGAGCCAAGCAAGCTGATACTGTGGCTCAGTCCAAGTTCAAAGGCCTGAGAACCTGAGGGTCACTGGTGCAAGTCCTGGAGTCCAAAGGCCAGAGACCTGGAGTTCTGATATCTAAGAGTAGAATAAGAAGGCATCCTAGCAGCCGGGCACGGTGGCTCACACCTGTAATCCCAGCACTTTGGGAGGCCGAGGCAGGCAGATCATGAGGTCAGGAGATCGAGACCATCCTGGCTAACACGGTGAAACCCTGTCTCTACTAAAAAATACAAAAAATTAGCAGGGCGTGGTGACGGACGCCTAGTCCCAGTAGTCCAAGTAGTCCCAGCTACTTGGGAGGCTGAGGCAGGAGAATGGAGTGAACCCAGGAGGTGGAGCTTGCAGTGAGCCGAGATTGCACCACTGCACTCTAGCCTGGGCAACAGAGCAAGACTCCGTCTTAAAAAAAAAAAAAAAAAAAGCATCCTAGCTCCAGAAGACAGAGGGAGAAGTGAATTTGCCTTTTCTCTGCCTTTTTGTCATGTCCCAGCCCTTAATCAATCGGATGGTGCCTGCCCACACTGGCTGAGGGCTGATCTTCCTTACTCAGCCCACTCACTCGAATGCCAGTCTCTCTGGAAATACCCACAGGCACGCCCAGAAGTAATGCTTGACCAGCTACCAGGGTATCCCTTATTCCAGCCAAGTTGACACCTAAAATTAACCATTACAGAGAGTGGCAACAAGTGAGGGTTTCTTTGGCAGGGACGGGCAGGGAAGGCCTCTCCAAGCCAAGACAGTGACCTGGAGGCCTAGAAGGAGCAAAGATCTCTGGGGAAAGCATCCCATGCAAGGGGATGCCCAGGTGCAAGGACCCTCTGGCTGGAGCAAACTAGGCCTGGGTCAGAAACCGAAAGAGGACTGAGGGGCCGAAGGACCTGAGTGATGGGGACAGGGACAGGGCAGGCTGGCAAAGTCTGGGACCTCTCATGACAGCACTACAGAACCTAAGGGCCGGCTGGGTGGGCAGCGGGCCCAGCTCAGCTGCCCCCTAAATACTCAGGTAGAATGTGAATACTCTGATATTCGGTTTGAATATTTTGTTACTCTGCTATTCTAATACTTGGGTAACACTACTTCCAAATATTCTATTAGAACCACTTCAGTCGTTGTGGGTTTCTGAAAAGATCAACTGCAATCAACTCTAGCTTGGGCTCCAGCTTGGACTCTGCCATGCCTCCTCAATCCACCCTGGACTTACTTCCTTAAGGCAGGCCACACAGTACGGCCCTCTGCAGGTCTGTGTTCCTCAGTTCATGCTATAATCGAGGGTTCCTGTCTGCCAAGCCTGCATCAAGGCTTGGTATTTACTGATGAGTGACATCCATTAGTCCTGACCTCATGGAGCTCACAGTCTAGGGCATCTCTGGGGACAGAGGATTCCATGGGGAGGAGGGGAGATGTCCCGTGGTGCCCCAGTCCCTGCGTTCCTCGCCGTTTCAGGCAGCAGCTCCTGAGGATGTGTGGAGTCCACGGCTTTCTGGTCACCAGCAGAAAGAACCCTGCAGCCTCCCTGGCGATCAGGAAGGAGCAGAGGTGCAGGCTCACAGCCACGCACTGTCCCACCTGAGCCTGCTCCGGAGTTAAGAAGCTGGCCAGCTGCTGTGGCTTCAGGATCTTCCCTGCCCTGGGGAACCTAATTTCTTACATTGATTAACCTGAGTGGAGGAGGCTGATGAAAGGGAGGTTTTGATGTCCAGAGAAGAGACTGGAGCGATAGGGAAACTGGGGTGATAGGAGGAAATGTGACCCTGAGGTTGGCCTAGGGAGTAGGTCTAACCTTGCGGAGGGGACACTCCCTGTTTCTGGGAGAAACACTGTGGTCCTGTGGGATGAGTACGAACCAAAAGGAAGCTCATTCTTTGAGGGCACCTCCAGGGATTGGCAGTTTGGGATTAAACACCTGGGCAGGGGCCAGGTGCGGTGGCTCACGCTTGTAATCCCAGCACGTTGGAAGGCCAAGGCAGGTGGATTACCTGAGGTCAAGAGTTTGAGAGCAGCCTGGCCACATGGTGAAACGCCGTCTCTACTAAAAATATAAAAATTAGCCAGGTGTGATGGCGTGTGCCTGTAATCCCAGCTACTGGGGAGGCTGAGGCAGGAGAATCGCTTGAACCCAGGAGGCAGAGGTTGTAGTGAGCCGAGATTGTACCATTGCACTGCAGGCTGGGCAACAGGGCAAGACTCCGCCTCAAAAATAAATAAGTAAATAAATACCTGGGCAGGGTGGACAGTTTCAGGAAGGGGACCCCGAGAGGGCCGGTGGAGGCCATACTGCCCCAGGGTAAGGGTGAGCTCTCAGCAGATACCCTGCACACGAGTTAGGCTTGGCTTCAAGCCCAAGAAAGCCCCCCCATCCCCGGAAGTCCTTAGTGCCAATGGGCTGGAGCATGGAGCATGGGAAGGTGCACTTTCACTGGGGTGGAATCTTGCCTTCAGGTGGTTGAATGACCAGGACAGCATAATTTGGACATTCATGTGGCCTCATTTTTATGCCCAGGTGAGTGGACTCTGGGGACGTGTGGGTCACATGTGTAAAAGCCGCCTCTGACATTTATGCAGATTCTCAAGCACTGAAGTGCAGCTGGGTCATTAAGCCAACAGCAGGGGGGCCTGGGGACTAATTATGAAACAGTACAAATGAGAACTAAGGTCTTCAGGCTGCTAGCTGTCCGTTCTGTTATCTGATGCTGGGATTTGGGCTCTGAGGCTAGGGTCCTCTTGCCACTGCATCCTCTTCCATCCACCTGTGAATTCTCAAGGAGGCACCACCAGGATTCTGGAGGAGGAGAGAAGGGAACCCACGTTTGCAGGGAAGTCCCTCTCATTACCTCATTGGGCTCTGACTGCCAAGCAATCAGTGTGACTGTTTACCAGAGGAGGACCTCTGGCCCTAAGAGAATCCATAGCATGTCCAAGGCCACTAGGCTGTGAGAACAGAGGGGACACTACACTGAAGGGCTCTGTAGGAGACCAGTTAACAGGCGATTGCTTCCTGCTGTGGTTATTCACAATCAAAGACTCAGACAGGGATGAGAGCTCTGTGCTGAGTGTCAAACTCTGAGAGAATGATTCTCAGAAAACCAACTCCCAGCTTGGGTTCCAGTGGAACTACAGAGAGCAAATGAGTTCATGACTACTGGTCCTGAATGTGGGTATAAAGTTTTACCCTAAAAGTACCTTGTATTTTTTTTCCAGCCAAAATGTAACTCACTGCACCCTGGAAAGTTATGTTTATTAAAAAAAAAAATAGATCACATTTGCAAACAGTAGAGAACACTGCTCCTTTTTATTTAAAAAAAAAAAATTTTCCATGGAAAAACAATGTAAAGTTTGCATGTGTGTTTATTGGTCTGGGGACTTAAAGAACAAAAAGATACCTTGTGGATTGCAGGCAAATGAAACCCACAGAGGTTTGCTTTGGGTAGGTTTCACCATACAGGTGTTTGAATAGACCACTTTGCAAATAATAACTTACTTAACACTCAAGGCCGCTAGAGGCCACTAAAAAGGAGTTTATGGCCAAGGCACAGGGCTGGTGGCTGGCTCTGAGCGGTAGCAGGATATTAATGAGACTCAGAGCCTGGATGTGCTCTGGGTCCAGTTGAATGTAATAGAGCTGGAAAACCACCTGCCCGCAGCCAGTGACTGCACCTAAGATTGGTGCCTGTCACTTTGAGCATCTGAGCCTGTAGTGACATTGGGGAGGAGAGGGAGGGTGAAAGGAGGCAGTGGCAACAGCAGCATGGATGTTCCATGCTGGTGCTTCTCTGTCACAAGGGAAAGCAGTCTGAGCACATGCATTTCTTAGCCCCTCTTCCAGGATAAAGCCTAGTTTGGACCAGCACTGCAAGGTTGAAGTGTTACTGCATCCTGGGGCAAGAGCCAGGTCATGTGGCCACCCCTTTGGTCCCTGCTGTGGTACCCAGAGTCACCTGGAACATCTGTGAAGCCAGTATGAGAGTGCAAATACCCTCCAGATGCTGATATCTAAATCTTTACAAGTCACAAATGCAGATAAACTGTTAAAAAAAATGTTCTATCCAGTTACTTTGACAAAAGTACCTGCTTTTTTTTTTTTTTGAGACAGAGTTTCACTCACGCTGCCCAGGCTGGTGTGCAATGGTGCGATCTCAGCTCACCACAACCTTCGCCTCCTAGGTTCAAGCGATTCTCCTGCCTCAGTCTCCCAAGTAGCTGGGATTAAAGGCATGCGCCATTACATCTGGCTAATTTTGTATTTTTAGTAGAGATGGGGTTTCTCCATGTTGGTCAGGCTGGTCTCAAACTCCCGACCTCAGGTGATCCGCCCACCTCAGCATCCCAAAATGCTGGGATTACAGGCATGAGCCACCGCACCCGGCTGACAAAAGTAACTCTTAATGACTTCGAAGACCAGGTTTAAATGGTAAATTATTAAATTCTTGGAAATCTGCTGCAGAATACGGCATTGTGGGGACAGCCGAGCTGACTGGAACCTGCTCCCTTTCTCTTCCCAGCCCCAGCTCCATGCTGCACCTTAGGAGTCGCTGCACACCTGTGTGGACATCGCATCCTCACATCCAACCTCTATTCACATTCCCCGCCACCATCCTGTGTGGCCACTCAGCCTGCTCTAAAGCAGAGATGCTGGGAAGATGCCCACATCCAAGCTTGCAATCATTTTTGCCAGAAATCGGGGGCCCCAAGTACCCAGAAAATGTTCTAGAAAGGGACATGTGTGGGTGGCCATGGATTCCTTGCTCCCTAGGGAAGAGCACAGTTGGAGGACTGGAGCAGGGCCCCCTAAAGCCTGGAGGAGGACTGGAGCAGGGCCCTCTAAAGCACTGGACCCAAGATAGCGCCCCTCTTGCCCAGGTCCAAAGGCTGTACTACTGGTATCCGCTGTCATCACAGCATTCATTACTGATGAATTTGATTGTGATACTGGAATCCTCTAATCATAAGGTCTTGAGAGCAAGACAGTAAGACATTGTGGTGGTTTTGACTCTTCACTGGGGGGGATCTGAGATGTTGGATTTGAGGCTTGGAATAAAGTCATCTTGAGTGCATATGGCAACTGCAGGCTGCCTTTCCAGAAGGTCAGCATGCAGCCTCAAGAAACGTGTCCCTCCACGCTGCTCTTGCCAGGCCTGCACCTGCTGACCTAAGAAGGGAATGCAGGTGGCTAAGAGAGGCAGTGCATGCGGGGGTCAGAGCACCTGTGGCCAAATCCCACTCCGTCACTGACAGACTGCATCCCCCCCGGCAAGTTACTCCCAGACCCAAACCAGCTCTCTCAATGGCAAAATGGAAGTGATAGAATCGCAAAGACTAGGTAGTAATGGTACCTGCCTCATACAATTTGAGTGGTTTACAGGAGGAAATCCGCATAAAGGCTTGGTCCTGCATCTCATACAGAGAATGCCTCTAATACACATGAACTATGAGCAGAACCAAGAGCACAGGCTTTGGAGTCCAATAGCCACAAGTCTTTTCAGACTCAGTTGCTTCCTGTAATCTACCTGCTTTCTCTGAGCCTCAGCTTCCTTATCTACAAAACTGGGAAGATAGTGGTTCTTACCTGGAGTTGTAAGGATGCGTACATAGACCTCAGGTTTGTGGGGTAGCTAGTGTGGCAAACCATTTGCTTGCTCTTTCAACCAATACCTATGCTGGCTGTGCCACTGCGATGTGCCGGGTATGGTTCTTTTTTTCTTTTTTTTGAGAGAAAGTCTCGCTCTGTCACCCAGACTGGAGTGCAGTGGCACGACCTCGGCTCACTGCAACCTCCGCCTCCTGGGTTCAAGCAATGCTCCTGCCTCAGCCTCCTGAGTAGCTGGAATTACAGGCATGAGCCACCACACCCAGCTAATTTTTGTAGTTTTACTAGAGACGGGGTTTCACCATGTTGGCCAGGATGGTCTCAATCTCCTGACCTCATGATCCGCCCACCTCAGCCTCCCGAAGTGTTGGGATTACAGGGGTGAGCCACTACACCCAACCATGCTGGGCATGGTTCTAAATGCTGGGCACACGAGCTGCCCAAGTCTCTGCCCTTGGGGAGCTCAAGTTCTGGTCCAGGAAGGAAAACAATAAACATGTGAACACACACATAGATCAGACCACGGTATGTGCTGTGCAGAGAATAATACAGGGTGGTGTGATAAAGCTGACACTGAGGAAGTGATGTCTGAGCGGAGACCCAAATGACACCTTTGGAGACATGGGAGACTCTAAGCTGGTGTGTAGCATTGTCACTGTTAATAACGGCAATAACTTGAGACCCAGTGGTGAGTCAGAGAGCCCTAAATCATTGCCTATTGTTTGTGCAGTGTCACGTCTCAAAAGAGATTTCCCCAGTTGAGCTGTGGCTCCTGGTCAGTTTATTTGCTTGGGCCTGACTGCACATCCTCCCCACTCCCAGGTCCCCCGTGTTCTCAATGTTTTATAAAAATGTTATATGCAGGCAGTAAAGGACCGTTTTAACTGGACATCTTTTAAAGCTCCTCTTCTTCCCAAGAATCACGTTCACTCCAAAATTCTTTGGTACAGCCAGCAGAAATGACTGCCCCTCCCCTGCTCACTCGTTTATTCCGTGAAGGAACCCTGGCCCCTGTGCCGCGCAGGGTTCGTGCCTTCTAAGGAAACAACTGAACCTGCTGACCAGCATGAATCACCTGAGGCAGACAGAAGGAATAAAGCAGACTCATTACATGGGAATTCATCCACTAGAACCTACTAGAACAAGGGTCTAGTGCTATTTCCCCAGCTTAGGGTACCACGTCCCCAGGACTCTTGGAGGTACATATTATGACCTTGGTGGGGGCCAAAACCCAGTTGGGTTCAGGCCTTTAAGTCTCAGTAGTGATGCTCCTGGGGTGGGGAGCGGGCCATGGCAGCAATTCCAACCCCACGTAGGTCTCATCTGAATCTGTGGCCAGGCTGGGGAGGTGCTGACTTTAGACTGTGTGTCTTGCATCTAAAACTCCCAGGGGGAGCAGTATGTGCACCGAGGGTCACAGACCATAGATGGGGCTCTTGCAGGAGCTGAGGTTACCATGGAGTCCTGGAAGATGCCACTCACTTCTCCGCTGGCCCGGGGTCTCTGTGAGAAAGTAGCCCTCCTGAGTCAGGGGTCTCTTCCACTGGAGACTTCAATGCTGGGGAGCAGAGGGGTGACCCAGAGTCTCCTCTAGGCTGAAGGGGAGAAGAGCGGAGAAAGAGAGTGGAAGAGTAGGAAAGAAAGGAGGAGGTTAGGAGGCGGGAGAAGGGGGAAGCAGGACTCAGCCCAAAAGCCACCCAATCATAGGCCTTCTGCGATGTGATGGTTAATTTTGTGTCAACCTGACTGGGCCGTGGGGTGCCCAGATATTTGGTTAAACTATTTCCAAGTGTGTCTGTGTGTTTTTGGATGGGATTAACATTCGAACAGGTGGACTGAGTAAAGCAGATCTCATCTAATCCAATAAGGGCCTGAATACAACAAAAAGGTGGAGGAAGGAAGAATCCACTGTTTTTCTACCTGACTGTTGAGCTGAGTCTTCTCCTGCCCTTGGCCTGGGACTACACCATCAGCTCTCCTGTCTCCAGCTCACCAACTGCAGATCATGGACCTCTCAGCCCCCATCATCTCCTGAGCCAATTCCTTACAATAAATCTCTTTGTCTGCCTGCTGTTGGTTCTGTTTCTCTGGAGAACCCTAACACACCCCACAGCCTCCGCTGGAGTGTCTTCTCCCAGTGACTCTCTGTCAATGGACCTCGTTTATTTCCTTCATGATACTTAACTCTACCTGCAATGGTAGTTTTGTTTCCCTGTTTTTTTTTTTTTATGTTCTACCCATAAGGATGTAAAGCACGAGAGAGCAGGGAACCTGTGTTTCCTATCCAATGCATAGCCACAGTGCCTGCACCAGTACCTGGCACTTAGCAAGCACTCAATAGCTATTTATGAGGGCAAAGATGGAAGGGAGCAATGGAGGAAAGAAACAGGAATATATGATAGGAAACAATGGAGAAGTGATTCTCAAAAATAACTTGAGAGTTGGTGTGAGCCCCTCATCCAAGTCTTAGCCCCCAGCCTCATCCAATGCTGCTAATACAAGCTATCTTGTATTAACGCACTGGGGCCTAAGACTTGTTTGTCTCATATTGTCTCTGAACCAAAGTGCTGCATTCCACATCCTAGAAAACACTGCCTGTCATAGCCTGGGCACCAAAGCAATGTCACATACACCCTAAGGGCCACTGATGGAAGTTTTTCAGAGGCTAAGTCCCAGTGTTTTGTTTTGTTTGTTTGTTTGTTTGTTTTTTGAGGCGGAGTCTCGCTCTGTTGCCCGGACTGGAGTGCAGTGGCCAGATCTCAGCTCACTGCAAAGCTCCGCCTCCCAGGTTCACGCCATTCTCCTGCCTCAGCCTCCCGAGTAGCTGGGACTACAGGCATGGCCCGCCACCTCGCCCGGCTAGTTTTTTGTATTTTTTAGTAGAGACGGGGTTTCACCGTGTTAGCCAGGATGGTCTCGATCTCCTGACCTCGTGATCCGCCCGTCTCGGCCTCCCAAAGTGCTGGGACTACAGGCTTGAGTTGTTTGTTTTTTTAACCATTTGGTTGATCCATTGCAACATGCTGCGTGGAATACTGGCCTCCAGGCAAGTTTACCCAAAGCTCTGGAGATGATGAGTCCAGAACTGTGCCAACATAGAGAGTAGCTGGGAAGGGACTCAGGAAGTGGGTGATGGAGAACAACCTGTCTGTACTTCAGAAGGAAAAATGATGCTGAGCAGAGAGATCATCACAACGGTACAAAGCAACTAATTCTTCCTCTACAAGTCGCTACTGCTTAGGATAAAGATCAGGGTTTGAGTTATGTCAACTCAAGGTTTTCCCAACAAGCTTACCAAAATTAACAACAGACACCCTCTTCCCAGTTCTTAGCTTCTTCATGGGTCCATTTCAGCCACTATAACAGAATACCAGAGATTGAGTGGCTTACAAACAACAGATATTTATTTATTTCTTCCAGTTCTGGAGGCTGGAAGTCTGAGATCTGGATGCCAGTATGGTTGGGTTCTGGTGAGGGCCTGCTTCTCAGTTCACGGGCAGCTGATTTCTTGCTGCATCCTCAAGTGCTGGAGGGGTGAAGGAGCTCTCTGGGGCCACCTTTCATGAGGGCACTAATCCCATCATTTGGGCCCCATCCTCATGACATCATCTAAACCTAATCACCTCCCCAAAGCCCCACCTCCAAATACCATCACATTGGGGATTAGGTTTCAACATATAAAATTTGGGGGGAAATAAACATTGTGTCTATTGCACGTGAGTTTATTAGTTCTCAGTATAACATCCCAAGGTTGCTGACACCTATTATATAAAGATCAAAGTTCTCGCTCTTGTGGTGAATGACCCGAATTTGAATCTCCACTGTTTGAGCTGCCGTTTCTTGGAAGGAAGGCAGATGCTTCATGATCTCCCAGTACAGGTCAGAAAAAGAGTGGCGCAAAATTGTCTTTGCCATTGAAAAGCTACCAGTCTTCATATCTCCTGGGGGAGGCTTTTAGTCATCAGCTATGAAGCCCGACTGGGTCATCTTCTCCCCCAACACACACCTCAATCTGAGAGGCAGGTTATGCTCCAGGAATAATTCCCTCCATCCTTCCTGGGCTTCTCTGCTCTGCTGATTCTAAACTCTGAGATTGGTGGTCCCAGCAGGTGTACCCAGGGGCCAAGACATGGAACAGGCTCTGTTCCGTTCACGGACACTGGCCAGTGTTTTTCCATTTGCAGCATTTCCCTCTCTTCTTGAAGAGAGCGTCTGGTTTGGTGCTGGAGAGTAAGGAGCAGGAGGGAGGAGGTGGCTCACTCATCCTCGTCCTCATCTTCATCCTCCGCATCTTTGTTGGGTGCACACCTCTGGAAGCACTGCACCACGGTGGCCAGGAAGAAGCTGGAGATGATGGCCGCGATGGACACAGCCACGCCGGAGAAGATGATGATGAAGAGGTCTGTGAGCGACAGGCTGAACCTACACTCGCTGAAGCTGGCCTCCGACAGCTCGCGCAGGGATATCCTCCTGCTCTCCATGGGCAGAGAGCACTGGATTTCATCAAGGCCTGAGAAAAGGCAGGCAGAGGAGAGAGGGGTTTAGACTGCAGCTCAAGGTTGCCTAAAAGTTGACAAGGCAGGTGCTTACAAAGCTAGCAATATGCAAGCATCCTCCCAAAAATAAAAGGGGGAAAAAGACTAATTTAAATGGAATTTAAACTTTAAAAAAAAAACCCTTAGAGTGATCACCATGGGAAAAACTGGAACGTGCTAGTCTTCACTGATCTCTTTTCAGGGTTTTTTTTTTTTTTGAGATGGAGTCTGGCTCTGTCATCCAGGCTGGAGTGCAGTGGCACGATCTCGCCTCACTGCAAGCTCCGCCTCCCGGGTTCACGCCATTCTTCTGCCCCAGCCTCCCGAGTAGCTGGGACTACAGGCACTTGCTGCCACAACCGGCTAATTTTTGGTATTTTTCGTAGAGACAGGGTTTTACCGTGTTCACCAGGATGGTCTCAATCTCCTGACCTTGTGATCTGCCCGCCTTGGCCTCCCAAAGTTTTGGGATTACAGGTGTGAGCCACCGCGCCCGGCCTCTTTTTGTTTTGTTTTGTTTTTATGAGATAGAGTCTCTGTCGCCCAGGCCAGAGTGCAATGGCATGATCTCGGCTCACCTCAACCTCCACCTCCTGGGTTCAAGTGTCTCCTGCCTCAGCCTCCCGAGTAGCTGGGATTACAGGCGTGCACCACCACACCTAATTTTAGTATTTTTAGTAAAGACAGCGTTTCACCATGTTGCCCAGGCTGGTCTTGAACTTCTGACCTCAGGTGATCCACCCACCTCGGCCTCCGAAAGTGCTGGAATTACAGGCCTGAGCCACCGCGCCCAGTCAGGTTTAGTACTCTTTTGATTTTGAATTACTCAGTGCGGGGATGGAAGGGCACCATTATCTGTTTCAGGTTTAGGACCTCTGTAGACCCTAATCCAGACCCAGCTGGGGCAGATACAGTGGGATGGGTCAGTGCCAATCAGTGGATGGACCCTCCACTTGGTAGTGCCATTTTCCAAGTTAGATACTGTCCTCCTTTTCACTGTCCTCTGAGTGGAAGTGAAAGGAGAGTTAGCATGGCATTGTGGGAACCCCACAACCCTGAAAGGATTTTCCCTTGACAGGGGTGGAGAACATAAGGATGTATCTGAAGGTGGCCTTCAAATAGTACTTGGTACTTGGAAGCTTGGAGGAAGCTTCCATGTGCTTCGGAATCATCTAAAAACTGTTAAAATGCAGGTTCCGAGGCACCACCCATGAGGAATCTGATTCAGTAGGTCTGGGGTGGGGCCCCAAACTCTGTATGTTTAATAGGTATTTTTAATAACCAGGTGTTTCTGATGCTGTGTGAATCCTGAGGCCCACTTCAAGAAGCATTATTTTCTAGTTGTGAAGATGAGGATGGGAGGGGATTTGAGAACTTCTAGGACACTCACTTCCACTAGGACCAGAGAAGCTCTTTTTTTTTTTTTAATTTATGTACTCATTTATTTTTGAGACAGAGTCTCGCTCTGTTGCCCAGGCTGGAGTGCAGTGGCACGATGAGGGCTCACCACAACCTCCACCTCCTGGGTTCAAGTGATTCTTGTGCCTCAGCCTCCCGAGTAGCTGCGATCACAGGTGTGCGCCACCACACCCAGCTAATTTTTGTATTGTTAGTAGAGATGAAGTTTCACCATGTTGGCCTGGCTGGTCTCAAACTCCTGGCCTCAAGTGATCTGCCCACCTCGGCCTCCCAAAGTGCTGGAATGACAGGTGTGAGCCACCGCACCTGGCCTTAGAGGAGCCCTTTAAAACTGTGTTTTGTATGTTAGGATTGTCTTCCCAACTTCACTTGAAGAGTGTTTGACTAATTTATGAACACGTTTCAAACCCTCCAGCCTAGAAAAAGACCACAAGTGAGTGCGTGCTGAGCAAGAACTTTATAATTACTAACATATACACGCTACGTAGACCTTACCACAGGCCAGGCACTGCTCTAAGCATCTGGCTATGTTGATTCATTTAATCCTTACAACCACTCCATGGGGGTATGTTCCATTATCATCCCCATTTTACAGACGGGGGAACAGGCTCAGAGTGGGAATGTAACTTGCCCAAAGCTGTACAGCTAGTAAGTGGCTGAGCCTGGATTCAAGTCAAGCAATCTGTCTCCAGAGACCTGGCCTGTAGCCACCATGTCTCCAAAAGGAAGAGAAAGGGGAAGAAAGCCAAGAAGAGAAGCGCCAGGGATGCAGGTGATGCAGACACAGGAAACTGATGCTTTCTTCCCGTGGCTGCCATCACATGCCAGTGACAGAAGCTGCCAGTCAGCTGGTAGTGTCCTAGCATAATGGGCTTATAACATTTTAGAGACACCTCCCGAGGATGGTTCCCTTACCACTAAACTACCGCTTTTGGGGAATCCCACCAGCCATCAAGTGTGGTAGAAGGCAGCTTTGAGAATTACAGACAGGTGGATTCTGTACCCTCCATCTACTCATATGAATCAAAAGGGAGACCTGCCTGAGATGTGAGAAACTGAGCACCATGAGAGGTGGCTCTCCATATGCTCATGTATTCATTTAATAAAATGTACTGGCCAGGCGTGGAGGCTCATGCCTGTAATCTCAGCACTTTGGGAGGCTGAGGTGGATGGATCACTTAAGGTCAGGAGTTCAGGACCAGCCTGGCCAACGTGGTGAAACCCTGTTTCTACTAAAAATACAAAAATTAGCCAGGCATGGTGGTGTGTGGCTGTAATTCCAGCTACTCAGGAGGCTGAGGGATGAGAATCACTTAAACCTGGAAGGCGGAGGTTGCAGTGAGCCGAGATCACACCACTGCACTCCAGCCTGGGTGACAGAGTGAGACTCCATCTCAAAAAAAAAAGAAGTATTGAAGATGGGGTTTCACCATGTTGCCCAGGCTTGAACTTGTACTTTTCCTGGGCCAAGGGGTTGGTGATATACAAGGCCACTAAGTCCTCTACCCTCAGAGAGTGTAAATTCTAGTTCAACAAGATAGACATTCATTTATGCCACCGATGTTTTTGAGTATTTGCCATGTACTAGGCCCTGGGGATACAGCAGGAAACAAAACAAAGCCTTCATGCAGCTTACATTTTAGACAATAAATGAATAGTTCAAGACATATGTAAAATGTTTAGGATGAAACATCAGGGTAGAATGATAAAGAAAGTCTGGGACAAATAATTGTCTTTAGAAGGGATGGTCAGGAGGTATTATTTCAGTTAAGGTTGAAAGGATGAGATGAACCAGCCATGAGAAGAACAAGGCAGAGACAAGAAGCTGGGAAAGAGGCCGGGTGTGGTGGCTCATGTCTACAATCCCAGCACTTTGGGAGGCCAAGATGAGAGACTCACTTGAGCTCAGGAGTTCGAGACCAGCCTGGGCAACACAGCAAGACCCTGTCTCCACAAACAATTTAACATTTAGCCAGGTGTGGTGGTACACACCTGTAGTTCAAGCTACTCAGGAGGCTGAGGCAGGAGGATCATCGGAGCCTGGAAGACTGAGGCTATGATCATGCCACTGCACTCTAGCCCAGACAACACAGTGAGACTCTGTGTCAAAAAAAAAAAAAAAAAAAAGTTGGGAAAGAGCTCAGCATTTGGGGAACACAATGTAGCCAGGGGTAGCTTAGTGAACATAGGATAATTTAGCATTAGCTTAGGTGAGAAACACAGCATGTGTCGAGATGAAGGCCCTGATGCTTAAGGTCTCTGAATAAATATTATGAACAGAGCACCCCTCCCCATCCCCATTACCAGCCCTCCTTGGACATGAACCAAAGAAATAGCTTATGTGGTACAGAGCTGCTGAAGACTGTTTGTTACCAAGCATAATCATCCTGACTGATACACAATACAAGCTATGTTGAAATTCAAATGATGACCATGATTTTACAAACCTCAGTAATAAGAGAATGAGTGGTATTAGAATGCATAAAGAGCTCAGATCTTTTGTTTCTGATCTGGAAGATGAGAGAAAAATAAAGTAGTAGTAACTAATAGTCATGTTGCACTTACTATGTGCAGATCTTGTTCTAATCGCTACACGTTTTTACTCACAACAACCTTATGAGGTTAAGTACTGTTATTATGCCCATTTCATGAATGAGAAAACTGAGAGCATTTGCATAGCTTGACTTTAGCAACACAGCTTCACAGTGATGAAGCCAGGATTTGAACCCAGCCATTTGGCTGTGGAAGCTTACTCTTATCCTTTGATTAACAAGGTGTCCTTTTCCCAGTGAGAATAGCCAGAGAGATGCAAGGACACCACGTTGATATGAAGCGCAACTGCCTTCAGCCACTGCGTGCCTCTGGCTTCGTTCAACTCTCAGGAAAACCTTCACCTACTCTCTTTTTTAGTGCTTCCAGGTTTCAAAAAGCTGACCCTTAACCCATTTCCAGCATCATGTGAAAATTGAAATGATGTCTTGACACCTCGCTAATTAGCAGGCTTCTGTCCTGCAAAAAGCAGCCCTGCTAATTACACAGCAACCCTGCAACCACCCTGGGGGGTTTTGTGTGTCTTTTCTTCTCCATCTCAGAAACTGAAGATAGAGGAATAGTGTCTGAGCATCCTCCTTCCTTCTGTCCTGCCCCATCTTTTATGCAGTCTACAGCCAACCCATCGATGCTTCTGTCCCATGGGAACCATTGCCTAGCAACAAGACTCTGCTGTTCCCTCCTTTCCCGGAATCAGTGTCTGCTTTATATACCCAAGGAATTAGCTGGACCAGAGCTCTGCAGGCCTCCTCAATTTACACTTGATTACTGTTTTTGACTGGTTCTTTTTCTTAAAGAGACTAAACTTCTGTCTACTTCTGAGAATTTTAAATGTATTTGAATAAAACAGGAGAGCTTTATCTTCTCAAAAATAAAAATAAAAACGGGAGCACTTTAAAACAAAGTTATACTGGGTTTTTTTTTTTTTTTTTTTTACAGACACTGATGTCTTCAATGAAAAAAATGGAAAAACATCAATCAACCTGCCTCCTAACAGCCCACCCCAGCCAAAAACGTTATGAAAATAAATAAGATGGACACCAACAGACTGTGCGAAGCACCGACAGTTTCTAAAGCCAGCAGATTATTTGCAGCCTCCAAACAAGTGACAGATCATTATTTAGCTGGAGAAATTTTCTAGAAATCCTCATCTTCAGGAAGCGGTATCAACTGGAAAACAACCACAACCCAACAACGTAAGCCCACGGCACCTGCCGTTTAAATCCAACCTTTGCAAGCCACGACTTCCCAAGTCAGTTCTGGTGCCTTGAGATTCATCTTGGCGTCTTTGCAAAGTGACAGTTTTAGAAAACGTCATCTCACATTTCTGTGTGGCTAGAAGAAATGGACTTGTTTGGAAAATGGTGCACACAAGCCCACCAGGGGTGGGGACTTTGGAACGGCAGTGCTTAGTGGAGCTTTCTTGATAAGATCCACTGACTTGATGAGCTTTCATAGCTCACAAAGGGCAGAGAAATATGAAGAGTTGGACAAAGAGAGTCTGCCAGGCAGACAGGGCCCAGCACAAGGCTGAGGGGATTGCTACAAAAGCTGTCTACAAAGGCTGTGAAGCCAACAGCACAACTCTGGACTTGGCATAGGCAGATTCCAGGGTCCCGTCTTCTCCCCTAGCGGACCCTTGTTTAGACCAAGGTTTCTCAACTTGGCCATTACTGACATTTGGGACAGGATCATTTTTTGACATAGGGGCTGTCCTGTGTCCTATAGGACGTTTAGCAGCATCCCTGCTGGCCTCCACCCACCAGATGCCAGCAGCACACCCCACCCAGTGTGACAATCAAAACTGTCTCCAGTCCGGGTGCAGTGGCTCATGCCTGTAATCCCAGCACTTTGGGAGGCCGAGGCGAGTGGATCACCTGAGGTCAGGAGTTCGAGACCATTCTGGCCAACATGGCGAAACCCTGTCTGTACTAAAAACAGAAAAATTAGCCAGGCATGGTGGCACATGCCTGTAATCCCAACTATTTGGGAGGCTGAGGCAGGAGAATTGCTTGAACCCAGGAGGTGGAGGCTGCAGTGAGCTGAGATCATACCACTGCACTCCAGTCTGGATAACAAGAGTGAAACTCTATCTCAAAAAAAAAAAAAAACCGTCTCCAGACACTGCTACATGTCTCCTGGATTGGGAAGGACAAAGTCACCTCAGTTGAGGATCACTGCTTTAGACGGAAATGCTCTACTAAGTATACAGCTATTATGTAGACTTTTAAATTTTTTTGTAAAGATGGGGTCTCGCTATGTTGCCCAGTGATACGGTTTGGCTGCGTCCTTACCCACATCTCACCTTGAATTATAATAATCCCCAACTGTTACAGTGGAGATAATTGAATCATGGGGTTGGTAGGTTTCCCTCAGACTGTTCTCCTGGTAGTGAGTAAGTCTCACTACCATGACGTTTCTATAAAGGGGAGTTCCCCTCTACCTGCGCTCTTGCCTGCCACCACGTAAGACGTGAGTTTGCTCCTCATTCGTCTTCCACCATGATCGTGAGGCCTCCCCAGCCATGTGGAACTGTGAGTCCATTAAACTTCTTTCCTTTATAAATTACCCAGTCTCAGGCATGTCTTTATTAGCAGCATGAGAACGGACTAATACACCCAGGCTGGTCTCGAACTGCTGTTCTCAAGCAATCCTCCCACCTCAGCTTCCCAAAGCTCTGAGATTAAAGGCGTGAGCCACCAGGCCCAGCCATTAGGTGGCTATTATGGACTAAACATTTAGATCCCTGAAATACAGATGTGGAAGTCCTACCCCCAGTGTGATGGTAGTTGAAGGTGTGGCCTCTGGGAGGCATGAGGGTTAGATGAGATTAGGTAATTAGAGTGTGGATGTCCCGATGGGATGAGTGTTCTTCCTCCCCCCACCCCCCCAAAAGATGGACTCTCACTCTGGAGTGCAGCGGCCCGATCTCGACTCACCACAACCTCTGCTTCCTGGGCTCAAGTGATTCTCTTGCCTCAGCCTCCCGAGTAGCTGGGATTACAGGTGTGTGCCACAAGGCCCTGTTAATTTTTTTGTGTATTTTTAGTAGAGACGGGGTTTTACCATGTTGGCCAGACTGGTCTCAAACTCCTGACCTCAAATGATCCACCCACCTTGGCCTCCCCAAGTGCTGGGACTACAGATGTGAGATACCGCGTCTGGCAAGGGATTAGTGTTCTTACGGTTTTTTTGTTTTGTTTTGTTTTGTTTTTTGCTTTTTTTTTGAGGTGGAGTCTCGCTCTGTCACCCAGGCTGGAGTACAGTGGCGCAATCTCAGCTCACTGCAAGCTCCGCCTCCCGGGTTCACGCCATTCTCCTGCCACACCCTCCAGAGTAGCTGGGACTACAGGCGCCCGCCACTATGCCTGGCTAATTTTTTTTTGTATTTTTTTTTAGTAGAGACAGGGTTTCACCGTGTTAGCCACGATGGTCTCGATCTCCTGACCTCGTGATCCACCCACCTCGGCCTCCCAAAGTGTTTCATCGTGTTAGCCAGGATGGTCTCGATCTCCTGACCTCGTGATCCACCCACCTCGGCCTCCCAAAGTGCTGGGATTACAGGCGTGAACCACGCCCCCGGCTAATGTATTCTTATAACAAGAGACACCAGAGAGGTCTCCCAGTCTGTCTCTGTCTCTCACTTTCTTTCTCTCTCTCTCTCTCTCTGCCATGTGAGGACCCAGCAAGAAGGCGACCATCTGCAAGCCAGGAAGAGGGCCCTCTCCCAGCCCTGCTGGCACCCTGATCTCAGACTTCCACCCTCCAGAACTGTGAGGAAATAAATGCCTGCTTGTTAAGCCACCAATCTATGGTGTTTTCTTATGGCAGCCTGAGAAGACTAAGATAGTAACCTTCTAAGACAGACCTATTTTTAGTCAATAAATAGACATTTAGTTATTAAATGGCTTCCTTTAATTCATGCAGTTAGCGAAACAGGTAAGGCTTCATGCTACATGCCATTCAGGATACAAAAGGAAGGAAGGGAGGATGGAAGGGAGGCAGGGAGCGAGGGAGGAAGAGAGAGAGACAGACAGAGGTGGCCTTACAGAAGAGGCATCAGGACACAGGCACAAAAGAGAACATTTAAAGTAGAAAGTGCAAAGCCCTGCCAGGCACAGTGGCTCACGCCTGTAATCCCAGCACTTTGGGAGGCTGAGGCCAGTGGATAGCCTGAACTCAGGAGTACGGGACACCCCAGGCAACATGGTGAAATCCCATCTCTACTAAAAATACCAAAAAAACTAACCAGGTATGGTGGCGCACGCCTCTAGTCCCAGCCGCTTGGGAGGGTGAGACAGGAGAATCTCTTGAGCCCCAGAGGCAAAGGTTGCAGTGAGCCGAGATCGCGCCACTGCACTCCATCTTGAGCTACCAAGTAAGACTCTGTCTCAGAAAAAAGAAAGTGCAAAGCCCCACAGGAGACGTCAAGGGCAAGCCCAGAGGGGGCTGTGGGGGCTGGATCAGCAGGACAGTGGAAGGACAGGCTGGCAGGCGGCAAGTGGAGGTAAGGATGGGACCCCTGCCATGTTCCTGCTTGACCTTGGAATGTTCTTTTCCTGACCCATCCCTTCAGCTGTCAAGTTAAGAATAGCGAAGGAAAGCCAATACTTCACAGCACCTGGTGTGTGCCTGGCACACTTGAAGCTTCACAGAACGTACTCGCCTTGTTTATTCCTCAGGCCAACTCGATCGGAAGGCCACTGCAAGTATCCCCATCTTATGGCTGACCAAACTGAGGCACAGAGAGGGCAAGTCACTTCCCCGGGGCCACGCAGCAGGGAAATGCCAGAGCTGGGCCTGACCCCAGCTGGTCTGGCTCTGCAGCTTGGCCACTGCATCGTGCCTCCCACTCTCCCAGGCACGAGACCCAGGGCTGCACCAGCCTGGCCCAGCCCTTCCCAACAAGCCCCTTTGAGGCACAGTATCTTTTTTTAAAAAAATTTATTAATTGGCCAGGCGCGGTGGCTCAAGCCTATAATACCAGCACTTTGGGAGGCCGAGACGGGCGGATCACGAGGTCAGGAGATCGAGACCATCCTGGCTAACATGGTGAAACCCCGTCTCTACTAAAAACTACAAAAAACTAGCCGGGCGACGTGGCGGCGCCTGTAGTCCCAGCTACCCGGGAGGCTGAGGCAGGAGAATGGCGTGAACCCGGGAGGCGGAGCTTGCAGTGAGCTGAGATCCGGCCACAGCACTCCAGCCTGGGCGACAGAGCGAGACTCTGTCTCAGAAAAAAAAAAAAAAAAAAAAAAAAAAAAAAAAAAATTATTAATTAATTTATTTAATTTTGAGGCAGAGTCTTGCTCTGTAGCCCAGGCTGGAGTGCAGTTGGTGTGATCTCAGCTCACTTGGAACCTCTGCCTCCCGAGCTCAGGCAATTCTCCTGCCTCAGCCTCCCGAGTAACTGGGATTACAGGTGCCTGCCACCACCCCCAGCTAATTTTTGTATTTTTAGTAGAGATGGAGTTTCACCACGTTGGCCAGGCTGGTCTCGAACTCCTGACCTCAGGTGATCCACCTGCCTCGGCCTCCCATAGCGCTGGGTGAAGCCACGGGGCATCCAGGGAGCAGAGTTTCTGGAAACCCTTGTCAGAAGGGCTTCCTGGATGCCCTGAAAAACAGAATGGAGAGATGCTGCCCATGTTAGGGATATGATGGACCCCAGGCTGGGCCACTGTACCACCTGGTGCCTGTGTGACCCTGGGCCAGGCCCAGCCACCCTGAGTGCCACCTGGAGATGACACTGTGAACATGAAACAAGGGAATATCTGAAAAGCTCTCACCACAGTACCTGGCCACACACGTACTCAAGAACCCTGTGGTTAGCATTGTTCAGATTTTTGAAGTTGCAGACTGAGCCTGCATCTGACTCCAGATATATGAGGAGAGTGCCTGTATTAGGGTGCTCCAGAGAAACAGAACCAACAGGGAGGAGAGGAGTGGGGAGTGGAGGAGCAAGGAGGAGTGCGAAGGCGAGGGGAGGAGAGGGGAGAGGGAGCGAGCACGTGTGCGTGTGCATGTGCGTGTGTGTGCGTGTGTGCATGTGTGTGTGTGTAGAGAGATTTATTATAAGTACCTCTAGTCATTCCTCTGCTCAACAACCCTCAGTGGCTCCCCATCTCTCTTAAAATGAAATCCACAGTCCGTATCACCCCTGCTAAACCCCTCCACTCTGCCTTGCTTGCCGTTCCTCAGAGGCCACCCTCAGGGCCTCTGCACCTGCCTGCTCTGCCTGGCTCACTCCTTCCCTTTCTTCAGGTGACTCTAGGCAGTCACCTTCTCAAAGAGGCCTCCCTGCCTCCATTCAAAGCAGTTGCTCTCCCCACCCCATCATCCTCCATCTCCCCCTTCCCTCTTTAGTTTTCTCTGCGCAGGTATTTATTTTCTGCCTCCCTGTTCCTCCCCCACCGCCATGGCGGCTATGTGAGGTCCAGCATTTTGTTTTGTTCCCTGCTGTATACCTAGGACTAGAACTTGTAAATGATATTTTTGAATCACCATATGAATAAAGACAGGATCAGAGAACATGGCTTAGATGTGTGGCCACAAAGGAGTTCTGAAGCCAGCTCCCCATCAGACAGATGGATCCCCAGTGGCCGGTGGTGCTGGACCGGCACAGGCCCCCGCCTTCCAGGACAAAAGTTCTTTCCCCCAAATTCACCAGCAGGTAACTTGCAACTCTCTGGAGGAGAGAGAAGCTGTGTATGTTTTCATGCTTTCCTCTCTTGGGAGGCAGAAATTCTCATTGATCTTTGGAAACAGAGTGGAGATGCATCAGCCAACCCCTCCTGCAGCCTCACCATATGCCAGATACTCTTCTAAGCACTCTGCATTGCCTGCATGCCTTCAGTCTACAAAACAAATTCTGCGGCTGGTCCTGGGATGATCCCGGTTCACAGATAAGCAAACTGAACAGTTATGTTACCTGCTTGAGGTTATCCAGCTAAGAATGGAAGAGCCAGGATCTAGAATCAGATGATCTCACCCTAGTGCCTATGCAGTTAGCCAGTACCCTTTCCTGTTGCCTTAAGAATGCTGGCACAGGCCGGGCGCAGTGGCTCACACCTGTAATCCCAGCACTTTGGGAGGCTGAGGCAGGCGGATCACTTGAGGTCAGGAGTTCAAGACCAGCCTGACCAACATAGAGAAACCCTGTCTCTACCAGAAATACAAAATTAGCCAGGCGTGATGGTGCATGCCTGTGATCCCAACTACTCAGGTGGCTGAGACAGGAGAATCGCTTGAACCCGAGAGGCAGAGGTTGTGATGACCCAAGATGGCGCCATTGTACTCCAGCCTAGGCAACAAAAGCAAAACCTTGTCTTAAAAAAAAAAAAGAAGAAGAAGAATGCTTGCACAAGTTATTGCCAGGATACTAAGACCCAGAGGGTCCTATAATTATGCCAAAGCTGCACAATGTCTTGTCAACCTGGTTTGGGGCCCATGCTACATCCATTGGTGGCCTGAGCCTGGAGTACTCAGGGCAAAGAGCACTAAAAGGTCATTCTAGGAGGGTTGAATGCTGTGTTTGTTTTTTGGGCTGCTGTTACAAAGTACCACAAACTGAGGGGCTTAAAACAAATTTATTATCTCATAGTTTTGGAGGCCAGAATTCTGAAATCAAGGTGTCAGCCAGGCTGGGCTCCCTCCGAAGGCTCTGGGGAGAATCCTTCCTGGCCTCCTCCAGCTTCTGGTGGTTCCCTTTTTCTTTTTTTTTTTTTTTTTTTTTTACAGACACTGATGTCTTCAATGAAAAAAATGGAAAAACATCAATCAACCTGCCTCCTAACAGCCCACCCCAGCCAAAAACGTTATGAAAATAAATAAGATGGACACCAACAGACTGTGCGAAGCACCGACAGTTTCTAAAGCCAGCAGATTATTTGCAGCCTCCAAACAAGTGACAGATCATTATTTAGCTGGAGAAATTTTCTAGAAATCCTCATCTTCAGGAAGCGGTATCAACTGGAAAACAACCACAACCCAACAACGTAAGCCCACGGCACCTGCCGTTTAAATCCAACCTTTGCAAGCCACGACTTCCCAAGTCAGTTCTGGTGCCTTGAGATTCATCTTGGCGTCTTTGCAAAGTGACAGTTTTAGAAAACGTCATCTCACATTTCTGTGTGGCTAGAAGAAATGGACTTGTTTGGAAAATGGTGCACACAAGCCCACCAGGGGTGGGGACTTTGGAACGGCAGTGCTTAGTGGAGCTTTCTTGATAAGATCCACTGACTTGATGAGCTTTCATAGCTCACAAAGGGCAGAGAAATATGAAGAGTTGGACAAAGAGAGTCTGCCAGGCAGACAGGGCCCAGCACAAGGCTGAGGGGATTGCTACAAAAGCTGTCTACAAAGGCTGTGAAGCCAACAGCACAACTCTGGACTTGGCATAGGCAGATTCCAGGGTCCCGTCTTCTCCCCTAGCGGACCCTTGTTTAGACCAAGGTTTCTCAACTTGGCCATTACTGACATTTGGGACAGGATCATTTTTTGACATAGGGGCTGTCCTGTGTCCTATAGGACGTTTAGCAGCATCCCTGCTGGCCTCCACCCACCAGATGCCAGCAGCACACCCCACCCAGTGTGACAATCAAAACTGTCTCCAGTCCGGGTGCAGTGGCTCATGCCTGTAATCCCAGCACTTTGGGAGGCCGAGGCGAGTGGATCACCTGAGGTCAGGAGTTCGAGACCATTCTGGCCAACATGGCGAAACCCTGTCTGTACTAAAAACAGAAAAATTAGCCAGGCATGGTGGCACATGCCTGTAATCCCAACTATTTGGGAGGCTGAGGCAGGAGAATTGCTTGAACCCAGGAGGTGGAGGCTGCAGTGAGCTGAGATCATACCACTGCACTCCAGTCTGGATAACAAGAGTGAAACTCTATCTCAAAAAAAAAAAAAAACCGTCTCCAGACACTGCTACATGTCTCCTGGATTGGGAAGGACAAAGTCACCTCAGTTGAGGATCACTGCTTTAGACGGAAATGCTCTACTAAGTATACAGCTATTATGTAGACTTTTAAATTTTTTTGTAAAGATGGGGTCTCGCTATGTTGCCCAGTGATACGGTTTGGCTGCGTCCTTACCCACATCTCACCTTGAATTATAATAATCCCCAACTGTTACAGTGGAGATAATTGAATCATGGGGTTGGTAGGTTTCCCTCAGACTGTTCTCCTGGTAGTGAGTAAGTCTCACTACCATGACGTTTCTATAAAGGGGAGTTCCCCTCTACCTGCGCTCTTGCCTGCCACCACGTAAGACGTGAGTTTGCTCCTCATTCGTCTTCCACCATGATCGTGAGGCCTCCCCAGCCATGTGGAACTGTGAGTCCATTAAACTTCTTTCCTTTATAAATTACCCAGTCTCAGGCATGTCTTTATTAGCAGCATGAGAACGGACTAATACACCCAGGCTGGTCTCGAACTGCTGTTCTCAAGCAATCCTCCCACCTCAGCTTCCCAAAGCTCTGAGATTAAAGGCGTGAGCCACCAGGCCCAGCCATTAGGTGGCTATTATGGACTAAACATTTAGATCCCTGAAATACAGATGTGGAAGTCCTACCCCCAGTGTGATGGTAGTTGAAGGTGTGGCCTCTGGGAGGCATGAGGGTTAGATGAGATTAGGTAATTAGAGTGTGGATGTCCCGATGGGATGAGTGTTCTTCCTCCCCCCACCCCCCCAAAAGATGGACTCTCACTCTGGAGTGCAGCGGCCCGATCTCGACTCACCACAACCTCTGCTTCCTGGGCTCAAGTGATTCTCTTGCCTCAGCCTCCCGAGTAGCTGGGATTACAGGTGTGTGCCACAAGGCCCTGTTAATTTTTTTGTGTATTTTTAGTAGAGACGGGGTTTTACCATGTTGGCCAGACTGGTCTCAAACTCCTGACCTCAAATGATCCACCCACCTTGGCCTCCCCAAGTGCTGGGACTACAGATGTGAGATACCGCGTCTGGCAAGGGATTAGTGTTCTTACGGTTTTTTTGTTTTGTTTTGTTTTGTTTTTTGCTTTTTTTTTGAGGTGGAGTCTCGCTCTGTCACCCAGGCTGGAGTACAGTGGCGCAATCTCAGCTCACTGCAAGCTCCGCCTCCCGGGTTC
>NW_012114988.1:3434343-3440355 GCF_000951035.1 Colobus angolensis palliatus | reverse complement strand
TGTCAGCCAGGCTGGGCTCCCTCCGAAGGCTCTGGGGAGAATCCTTCCTGGCCTCCTCCAGCTTCTGGTGGTTCCCTTTTTCTTTTTTTTTTTTTGAGATGGAGTCTCGCTCTGTCCCCAGGCTGAAGTGCAGTGGTGCAATCTCAGCTCACTGCAACCTCTGTCTCCCAGGTTCAAGCGATTCTCCTGCCTCAGCCTCCCGAGTAGGTGGGATTATAGGTGCCCGCCACCATGCCCAGCTAATTTTTGTATTTTTAGTAGAGATAGGGTTTCATCATGTTGGCCAGGATGGTCTCAAACTCTTCTGGTGGTTGACATCCTTTGGCTTATGCCTGCCTCTCCCTCTGTCTCCATACGGCCCCTGCTCTGAGTCTCCAATTCGCAAGTCTCCCTCTGCCTTTCCCTTACAAGGACATCTGCCATTGGATTTGGGACAGTCCTACCCTCAATCCAGGATGACCTCATCTCCAGATCCTTCATTTAATTACATTTGCAAAGACCCTTTTTCCAAAAACAGGTCACATTCAGAGGCGCCAAGGCTTAGGACTTGGACAAGCCTTTTCAGGGGATGCAGTTCAACCCACTATAGGTATCACATATTTCATAGCCACCTGTTGCCCCCTGGCTTCTCCCCCTTCATCTCTCCTGAGGCAAATCCCCAGCTCCTTTTGGGGCAATCACTTCTCACCCATTAAACATGTCTTGGTGCAGCATTTTTTTTTTTTTTTTTTTGAGACAGGGTCTCACTCTATCACCCAGGCTGGAGTGCAGCGGCATGGTCATGGCTCACTGCAACCTCCACCTCCTGGGTTCAGCCAATCTTCCCACCTCAGCCTCTCAAGCAACTGGGGCTACAGGCACGCGCCACCATACCGGGCTAATTTTTGTATTTTTAGTAGAGACGAGATTTCGCCATGTTGCCCAGGCTGGTCTTGAACTCCCGGACTCAAGTGATCCACCTGCCTCAACCTCCTAAAGTGCTGGGATTACAGGTGTGAGCCACTGCACCCAGCCTAACTTTCTTAAAATGTGTGGCCCTCTCCTGGCATAGAGGTTGGTACCCAACCCACACTGAGCCGGAGTCTGTCTGTCCCAGGACACTGAGTCTTGGGTGGACTGACTGAATAGAAGGCTGGAACCCGTTCAGTCCAGCCAGCAGCCCCGCCCTGGAGAAACTGTCCATTCGTCCTGAGTTCCCCACCTGCAGAGCTACCCCATTCTCTTCTGAGCCTGCCTCTCCAGGCTTCTCTTCAGTTCTGTGAACTATCTGACATCCCTGCAACAAATTCCTTCCCTCCCTCCATTAGACAGAGTTGGCTTCTGTTTATGCTCAAGACACCCAACCGATGGATTCTAGGACAATGGAATTCAAGAATGAATTGGGCTCCTGTCCTGTCAGCCTTTGTCCCACAGCCACAGATCATTTAACTGGGTCCTGTTGTTCTATAAAACCATGTGCGTGGTGGCACGAGGGCTTCGGGAGGCAGCGGGAGTCATGCAGCTCACCTCCCCACAATGGGCAGGCTCAACTACTGGGAAGTTGACTTCCTACCTTTCGTCTTGTGATGGGTCTACCTCCAACCCACTGAAACCAAAGTGGGCTCCATCTCATTCTGGCCTAGGCAGAACAGGGTCCGCAGCGCCCTCCCCTTATAACCACGACTTCCTTCTCTTCCAGGGCACATTCAGAAGAGATAGGCATCTCCCTTGTGCAGGGCGGCTCGGTGGCCTGCCTGTCACCACCTGTCTGGACTCCCTCCCCCTGAGTGATGACTTCTCCCCAGCAGCTGACACCTGAGCTGGAGAGGGTGAGGAGCTGCCATTCTCCAGAAATAGACAGTGACACAGCGGATGTTAGATTGAGATTAATCTCTTGCACCGGACCAGCCCCTTGCCAACAAACAGGCCTGCAGCCAGAGGATCTCTCAGGGCCTTTCCCCTCATCTGGCCTCCTGGGAGCTGCGTAACTCAGATTAACAACAGGCTCTGGTAAGCACTTTTTGTCATTAAAAATATATTTTTGTTTTTCTAACTCCACTTATTAGGCAAAGCTCACATATATACTGAGACAATAAAAATAATCAAAGAGAAGGTAGAATTAAAAAAACACAGTTAACACTTGGCTTATACCTTTCTAGATTGTGTGTGTGTGTGTGTGTGTGTGTGTGTGTGTGTGGTGTGCATGTGTGTATGTATGTACATAAAAATACCAAGTAGAAATATACTCCACCACTCTGTCGGATAACCATACTAGGAACATCTTTCCATTCAACAAATATAATTATAAGATATCATTTTTAATGGCTGCAGGGTATTTTACTGTGTAGATGAGCCATGATTTACTTACCCAACCCCAGGATGTTTCCAGTTTTCTCTCTTAAAACTAATGCTTAATCCCAGCACTTTGGGAGGCCGAGACGGGCGGATCACGAGGTCAGGAGATCGAGGCCATCCCGGCTAACACAGTGAAACCTTGTCTCTACTAAAAATACAAAAACTAGCCGGGCGAGGTGGCGGGCGCCTGTAGTCCCAGCTACTCGGGAAGCTGAGGCAGGAGAATGGCGTAAATCCGGGAGGCGGAGCTTGCAGTGAGCTGAGATCCGGCCACTGCACTCTAGCCCGGGCGACAGAGCGAGACTCTGCCTCAAAAACAAACAAACAAACAAAAAGAACTAATGCTGCTATGAACAGTCTTGCACACATTTTTTTTATTTTTTCTGAGACGGAGTCCTGCTCTGTCACCTAGGCTGGAGTGCAGTGGTGGTGGGATCTCAGCTCACTGCAACCTCCACCTCCCGGGTTCAAGCAATTCTCCTGCCTCAGCTCCTGAGCAGCTGGAATTACAGGCACTTGCCACCATGCCTGGCTAATTTTTGTATGTTTAGCAGAGACAGGGTTTTACCATGTTGGCCAGGCTGGTCTTGAACTCCTGATCTCGTGATCCGCCCGCCTCGGCCTCCCAAAGTGCTGGGATTACAGGCATGAGCCACCGCGCCTGGCCGAACACATTCTTAATTATTTCCCTAGGATACATTCCCACAAGTTGAAGGCTGTGGGTGAGTCCTTGAACTTGGGCCAACACTGGATTTTGTCACTCTTTCATCTTTATCAATCTGATAAGCCATGAAAGGGTATATTGTTGATCTGGTTTGCATTTATCTGACTATCGGGAGAGCTGAACGTTGTATTACGTGCTGACTGGAAACTTGGATGTGTCCCTCTGTGAACTGCCTGCCCAGGAGCTGTGACATGAGCTTTGCAAGTCTTCCCAAGGTGAGAGGCTGTTGTGCAAAGGGGGAATTGGAGAGAAATACGGTGGATCCAGCCCACCCAACCCCACCCATTTCCACAAACTTCAACTTGTGGGAATGTGTCTTGGGGAAATCATGAAGAATGTGGGCAAGGCTGTTCACAGCAGCATTGCTTCTAGGAGAGAAAACTGGAAACCTCCCGGGGTTGAGAAAGTAAATCATGGCTCATCTACACAATAAAATACCCTGCAGCCATTACTGCAGCTATAACTTCCAGGGAAGGCAGGTTCTTCCTTCCATGGCCTAGAGGAAGGACCAACATGGAAGGTTCTCCAGGGACCACTGGGCATTGGTCCCCCTGCTCTTGGCAAGAGCTTACTACTCCCCGTCACTCTCTTCTGCCTTCCCCTCCCTGGCTAAGAGAGCCCAGCCTATGCTGGTAGAATACCTTCCCCTGCCCTCCCTGCCAGCCTCCAGGAACTCCAATCCCAAAGGCCCAGGAAATAACAGCAGCTTTTTGGCCTTTCAGGCCACAGGCAGCCTTGGTTTCACAGTATCATAGAGGATCTGAAGCCACCTTTGGTATCTCTCACTTCCCCTCCCTCCCTAACCCTCTCCCTCATTTTACAGATGAGAGGCCCAGAGAACTTGGGCAATTTGTCTAAGGTCACTTGGAGTCTAGACTGGAACGCAGGTCTCCTGACTCCCTGTGTAGTGCTCTGCCCAGGCACCAGGTCCTTAATTCGCCCTGAGCATCTGGGGAAGCTGCACGTGCTACAGTCGCTGCTGCAGCTGCTTCAAGGCCGCAGAAAAATGTTATTCGTAAGGAGGCAGCTGAGAGGGGACTGCAGGGCTTGCTTCTCTCCTGGGGATGTGGGTGCCAGGAACACCAGCTCTAATTTCTGATAGTGCTGACCTGTGTTCTCCACCACCACTTTCATTAAATATCGACAGTTGCATAGGGGAAAAATTCCCAATTAAACTCTCGTCTCGTCTCCACCGCAGACACTTCGTCTGATTGAGTAATAAGCTGATTTTGCTAAGAGGAAGCTGCATCTGCAGCTTTGGGTCAAGGGCTCACCCTGGCTTGTCCTGGCTCCACAGAGTGTGTCCTGTAGAAGGGGCAGTGCAGTAACGGGGACCCTGCACCAGGGGTGTGACCTGTGTCTGAATGCCACACGCTAGCCTGAGTCCCACCCCTCATCTTAAAACACTGACATCAGTCACACACATAAGCGAGGAAAACCGACTGACCGTTCACGTGATTTTTATAATCCATCCTTCCCCTGGTAAGAAACAAGCAGAGGATGATCATAGAATTTTCTCTGTTTGTTTGTTTTTGAGACAGAGTCTCGCTCTGTCGCCCAGGCTGGCATGCATTGGTGCAACCTTGGCTCACCGTAACCTCTGCCTCTCGGGTTAAAGCAATTCTCCTGCCTCAGCCTCCTGAGTAGCTGGAATTACAGGCACCTGCCACCATGCCTGGCTAATTTTTGTATTTTTAGTAGAGACGGGGTTTCACCATGTTGGCCAGGCTGGTCTTGAACTCCTGACCTCAAGTGATCTGCCTGCCTCAACCTCCTAAAGTGCTGGGATTATAGGCATGAACCACTGTGCCTGGCCTTATAGATAATTATACTCTTGGGAAGGAAGCAAGAGTTTCCACTATTCCCACTGATGTCACCATCACCCCTGTCATCTCGACCATCCCTGCCACTGCTGCTCCCATCACCTCCCCATGTCCACCCCCACCCCCACCCGCTCCATCATCCAAAATAAACACTTCCTATGAGTTGAGCCCTAGGCTGAGTACTAGGGAACTAACCTGTGTCTGGTGACTACAGATGATCTGGTTAGAGAGAACCTTCTGGCTAGGCAGTGTGAGGAAATCCAGGAATGGTCCATGAGTCTCGTACCTCCCATAGGCTGTCATGGTGCCCAGAGCTCCACACGGCCTCTGGATGGTGAGGCACCCACTGTGGCTCCCTCCCAGGCCTGCCCTTCTAAAGTCTCCATTGTCCCAAGTTCATCTGTAATGGTGGGTTCACCGGCACGCTGGAAGCAGAGATGTGTTGTGCGTCTCAGGATATGCAGGGGTGTGTGTTCCCTCCCATGACACTGTCAAGCAGGCAACCTAATGGGAAGTAACATTTCTAGAAACTCCTGCTATTTACCAGGAACTACAATGAGGACTTCTCAGTTACCATCTAACCCCCTTGCCCAACAACCCTTCAGGGCATTGGTTCTCCACTGGGGGTGATCTTGCCCATCAGGGGGATTTGTCGATGTCTGGAGACATTTTTGGTTGTCACCCTGGGTGGGGCGCCAGTAGCATCTGAAAGGTGGAAGACAAAGATGCCATGGAACATCCCATACTGCACAAGACAGCACCCACAACATGGAAGTAGCCAGCCTCACTCACACAGCAGCTGTGCTGAGTGTGAGATGCCCTGCCTTGGGGTATTTTTAAAATCCAGTTCAAAAATTTTTAATTTTCATTTTTTAGACAGGGTCTTCCTCTGTCGCCCAGGCTCGAGTGCAGTGGCATGATCGCAGCTCACTGCAGCCTCAATCTCTTGGGCTCAGGCGATCCTCCCACCTCAGCCTCCCGTGTAACTGGGATGACAGTCATGTGTGACCCCACTCCTGGCTAATTTTTTGTATTTATTTGTAGAGATAGGGTTTAGCCATGTTGCCCAGATTGGCCAAAACAAATTTTTTTTTTTTTTTTTTTTTTTTTGAGATAGAGTCTTGCTCTGTC
>NW_012114988.1:3401119-3424887 GCF_000951035.1 Colobus angolensis palliatus | reverse complement strand
TAAAGTGGTGGGATTACAGGCGTGAGCCCTAGCGCCCAGCCAAATCTTAGCCATTTTCAGGTGGAGAGTTTCTCTAGCATTGTTACATTTACATCGTTGTGGAATCATCACCACCATCCACCTCCAGAACTCCTTCCATCTTCCCAAACTGAAAGTCTGTCCACATTAAATACTAACTCCCCATTCCCCCTCCTCCCAGGCACAGGCAAATATTATTCTGCTTTCTCTTCTATGAGTTTGACTACTCTAGGTACTGCATAGAAGTGAAATCATACAATATTTGTCCTTTTGTGAGTAATTTCACATAGAATAATGTCCTCAAGGTTCATCCATGTTGTAGTGCATGTCAGAATTCCCTTGCTTTTTAAGGCTGCACAATAATCCACTTCATGGATAGACAATATGTTGTTTTTACATTTAATTGGAGGAAAAATATAATGTAAAAAATAGAGAAAATTTTCATTCTTAAAAAAAGCACTTTTGGCCGGGTGTGGTGGCTCACGCTTGTAATCCCAGCACTTTGGGAGGCCGAGGCAGGTGGATCACCTGAAGTCAAGAGTTCAAGACCAGCCTGGCCAACATGGTGAAACCCCATCTCTACTAAAAATACAAAAATTAGCCGGGCGTGGTGGTAGCAGGTGCCTGTAATCCCAGCTGTTCGGGAAGCTGAGGCAGGAGAATCGCTTGAACCTGAAAGGCGGAGGTTGCAGTGAGCGGAGATCACACCACTGCACTCCAGCCTGGCCGACAGAGCGAGACTCCATCTCAAAAGAAAAAAAAAAGGGGGGGGGGAAGAACTTTTAAAAAACATACCATTACCCAGCCCTGAAACTCTATGAATTCTTCTCTTACTCTTCCAGGACCTGTTTGACTGGCACCTCTGTAGACCCAGCAGATCTCAAAGTGCAGACAAGCCAACATAACCTAGCATTCACAATTGTATCATAAAAGATATAACGCATCTCTGCTCTGCCACTCCCCTCTCTCCTCTGACCCAGGCCTAACCTCTGACCACGCGAGGCCTGTCTCTCTTGGGAGTTCCCTGGGAGCCACGCTGTCCCTGGGATGGGGATTCTCCCTCTGTCTCTGTGCTGTGTGTGAGTTATTCCACGGATATCTTCCTGTGAATGCAGGCATCTCACCCTCAGCTCATGAAGTGCTCTCTATGCTTCAAATAGCTGCAAAACAATTTACCAATAAAAGTAATTCTGGGCCGGGCGCGGTGGCTCAAGCCTGTAATCCCAGCACTTTGGGAGGCCGAGACGGGCGGATCACGAGGTCAGGAGATCGAGACCATCCTGGCTAACAAGGTGAAACCCCGTCTCTACTAAAAAATACAAAAAAACTAGCCGGGCGAGGTGGTGGGCGCCTGTAGTTCCAGCTACTCGGGAGGCTGAGACAGGAGAATGGCGTAAACCCAGGAGGCGGAGCTTGCAGTGAGCCGAGATCCAGCCACTGCACTCCAGCCTGGGTGACAGAGCGAGACTCCGTCTCAAAAAAAAAAAAAAAAAAAAAAGTAATTCTGATTTTCCTGGCAAGTCGGAAATCAAGTTGCTTTTTTTTTGTTTTGTTTTGTTTTTGTATTTATAATTTTTCTAGCAGCAAGGGCCATGGTAGACCTAGGTTCCCAGCAGCAGATATCTGCACCTGGTGGTCTTCAGCGGGGTTCAATACTGCAGCAACTGCTGTCACCAGGGCCAGAGCTGTGGTAGGGGAAGTGACCTTGAGGTGGGGCCTTTGGGGTGGACAAGGGGAGGTTTCATGAGAAATGAGCCTACACAGGTGGAGGAGACTTTATCTGACCTTCTACTGTCATGGTGGGGACACAGCAGTGAGGTTACTTCCCTGGAGGAGATACAGACCGACCCTCTAAGTCGTCCACATGCTAATCCTCAGAATCTGTGAATATGCTGCCCTGTAAGGCAGAAGAGCTTTTGCCGATGTGATTAGATTAAGGTTCTTGGGATTGGGGGATTATCCTGGATTTGTAGGCAGTCCTGATAGAATCACGAGGGTCCTTATAAGAGGGAGGCAGGAGGATCGGAGTGGGAGAAAGAGATATGCCGATGCAAAGAGAGGTCACAGGGAGGTGCCCGAGAGCCGGGGGGTGCGGGTACCCTGTAACCTGGAAAGGCAAAAGGACACAGACATCGTGATTTTAGCCTATAAAACACATTTTGGGCTGGGCACGGTGGCTCACGCCTGTAATCCCTGCACTTTGGGAGGCTGAGGTGGGTGGACCACAACAAGGTCAGGACTTTGAGACTAGCCTGCCCAACATGGTGAAACCCCGTATCTACTAAAAATACAAAAATTAGCTAGGCGTGGTGGCGCGCTCCTGTAATCCCAGCTAATTGGGAAGTTGAGGCAGGAGAATCGCTTGAACCCAGGAGGTGGAGGTTGCAGTGAGCCGAGATGGCATCACTGCACTCCAGCCTGAACAACAGAGGGAGACTCCATCTCAAAAAAAAAAAAAGAAAAAAAAAAGGCGCATTTTGGACATCTGACCTCCAGAACTGGAAGATAACAGATTTGTGTCATTCTAAGCCCTACAACGTGGTAGTTTGTTCCAGCAGTAATAAGAAACTCACACATACCCCTAGGTGACACAGTGAGTCAGTGGCAGAGCTGAGCCCGGGAGCCAGGTGTCCGCACTCTCAGTTCCACCCATGTTCAGCAGTTCGTCATTGAGACACATCTGTGGCTCAGTGTGAGCCTCAGGAACTGGGTCCTTTGAGTGTTAACACTGACTGACTGCAGTGACAATAACAGTGGCATTGACATGCTCTGTGTGCCAGGCACTGTGCTAGACTTTATTTATTTATTTTTCATTTCTTCCTTGCTGTATAACGTGGTAGGCTTTTTACAGGGATTCTCTCTCTGGCCCTCATGGTAGATTTGTGAATTTTTTTTTTTTTGAGACGGAGTCTCGCCCTGTCGCCCAGGCTGGAGTGCAGTGGCGCAATCTCGGCTCACTGCAAGCTCTGCCTCCTGGGTTCACGCCATTCTCCTGCCTCAGCCTCCCAAGTAGCTAGGACGATAGGCGCTAGCCACTACACCCGGCTAATTTTTTTATATTTTTAGTAGAGACGGGGTTTCACTGTGTTAGCCAGGAAGGTCTCGATCTCCTGACCTCGTAATCCGCCCACCTTGGCCTGCCAAAGTGCTGGGATTACAGGCGTGAGCCACTGCGCCCGGCCTTGTGACCATTTTTGTCCACTTTTTATACATAAGAAAACTGAAGCACATAGCGGTGAAGCAGTTTGCCCAGGCTCACACAGCTGGTAAATCAAGGCACTGAATTTAAACAATGGTGGATGGAAATCAAAAGTCTGTGTTCCTAGCCACTGTGATGTATCTATCCCCCTCTAAGGGGTGCCACGCAATATGAGGGGAGCAGTGCTGAACCAGGAACTGGGGGGCTTGGCTCTTGCCTCGGCTTCTCACTAGTTCGCTGTGTGACTTTGTGCAAGTCACTTGGTCTCTCTGAGCCGTGGTTTCCTACCTGAAAATGAAGAAAGGCAGGTTACGTGACCCTCCGGTCTATGCACGTGTCTTCTGGAACGTTGGCTCCACGAGGGCAGAGCCACGGTCAGCCTCGCTATGTCCTAGGCAGCTGGACTTAAATTTGCTTTCGGCAGGTGTTTGCTCTGCTCTGGTTTCTGCTTATATGTTCAGGTCACCTTTGGTTTAGCCCCTGCGAGGCCAGGTTCTGAAGCGGGGAGGCTAAGTTTGGCTCTCAGCCTAAAGCAGGAGCCATGGACACAAGGGGGTGGGGATACAAGTTTCTGCTATGCGATTTGAGACCACAGAAGGATCAGGGACAAAGATCCTGGAACCAGTCTCTCTGGAGCATGGAGCAGAAGCAAGACAAATATTCATGAAGGAAAGAATGAGGATGAGCTGGTGACATACACGGTGGGACAGCCCCAGCGTGTCTGGGAGCCCAGGCTGCTCGGGCCCACAGGAAGAGCTGTAGAAGGTCAGTATTCTGGCTCAAGGGGAGCTGAACATAAAAACTAGATGTATGTGATACATATTTAGAAGCCGATTCTGGTTGCTGGTGGGTGATCCAATTTCTGACAAGGATCCGGTGTGAGCAGAATGAGACCTGAGATGTGCAAAAGGCTGGGAGCTTTGCATGTCCTCTGCTGCAGGCTTAAGGGCTCTGTCTATTTAGGTTCAGAAAGGAACGTGGTGGAGACGGGGAGGGAGGGAAGAGGAGTGACTGCTCTGGGTATCAAAGGAGGCAGAGTCACTGGTTTATAAGCACCCTGGACCCTCCTTCAAGACCTACTCCTTTGGCCGGCAGAACCAGAATAGGAACCCCAGAAAGAATCACAGGACTCAAGCACCCTGGGCAGAAATCCCACCTGATACCTGATGCTCCTTGCAGCACCACTAAAAAGTGGTCATCTGGACTCTGCTCGAATGCCCCTAGTGATGGCAACCTCATTACCTCCCAAAGGCAGCCCATTTTCAGAGCCCTAATGCGGTTAGACAGTTCTCATTATGGTACATCGAATTCTGTTTTCCTGTAGCTCCCAATCATGGGCCCCTCTTCCGAGGTCAGAACAAGTCTCCGGTGTTCAGTGACAGCCCCTCAGGCGCCTGTAGACAGGCGTTATGTTCTTCCAAGTCTCTACTCTTGAGAGTTGAACATCAATTTTCCTATATCAGCACAGTCTTACTCTCTGAATACAAAGAGTGTCTGACATTTTCTAATGAACAGGAAACCCAGGTAACGGCTTATATATTGTGATTAGAAGGGGTCTGGGGGCCTCAACCTTCCTACTCTCTGAACACCCCTATCCAAGCATCACTGTCTGAGAGTCTATACAAACTCATGCCTCAATGATCAGTAGCGCTTATCAGATATATATAATATATATTATATATAATATAATATATTATATATTACATATTAATTATACATAATATATAATATATATCTATATATTATATATGTATAAATTACATGTGATTATATATACGTATATTTTATATATATATATAATGGAGAGAGAGGAAGAGAAAGAGAGAGTCTCGTTCTGTCACCCAGGCTGGGGTGCAGTGGCAAGATCCTAGCTCACTGTAACCTCAAACAATCCTGGCCTCAAGTGATCGTCTTGCCTCAGCTTCCCAAGTAGCTGGGACTACAGGTGTGTGCCACCAAACCTAGCTATTTAAAAAAAATTTTTTTTGTAGAGATGGGGTTTCACTATGTTTCCCAGGCTGGTCTCAAACTCCTGGGCTGAAGCAATCCTCCTGCCTCAGGCTCCCAAGTGCTGGGATTACAGGCGTGAGCCACCTCGCTCAGCCCCCTTCTGTCTTTACTGCATTTATCTCTGGTTAAGCCTCAAGTTGCTAACACTCCAGCAAGAAGCAGATGACCATACTGGCTTCTCTCAGCAAGGGACAGTTCTAGAGGCCTATTCCTCTCCATTTCTCCTCCCTTTGCCTTGGCTCAGCATCCACCCACCATGTCATTCATCCCTTCAACACGTACGTATGGAACACCTATTACCTGTAAGCGCGGTCCTAGCACTGTGGCTAAAACACTGAACAGACAAGGCCATGCTCTTGTGGCTATAACTGAGTGAAACAAACAGATGATGAGTAAACGAGTAAAATGTTTAATATGACCCATAGGGACTGGTGCAACAGGAAGAGGAGGAGCAGGGGGAGAGGGAAGGAGAGCCAGAGGCAGTGGGGTACAGGGTTCAATGCGGCTGCGGCTCAGGGATAAGGTGGCATTTGAGAAAGGGTCTGAGAGGAGGGAGGGGCCAAGTCATGCTGACACCCAGAGGGAGGTCATCCTGGCAGAGGAAGTAGCAGGTGCAAAGGCCCTGAGGTAAGGAAGTACCTGATGAGCTTCAGGAATCACAAGGAATCTGGGGTGCCCAGGCCAGTGTGAATGAAGGGGGAAGAGCAAGAAATTTGATCAGAAAGGAACTCTAGGAGGAGGACAGATCACAAGAGGCCTTGTGAGCTGCTGGAAGGACTTTTACTTCTGCTCTTCACGATACAGGAGCTCGTGGAGAGCTCTGAGCCGAGGAGGAACATGACTTGATACCTGACAAGCAGGGAGGGGTCACTGCTCTAGAAAAAGCTCTCATAAGAGAAGGTAGAAGTCAAATTTTTTTTTTTTTTTTTTTTTTTTGAGGCGGAGTCTTGCTCTGTCGCCCGGACTGGAGTGCAGTGGCCAGATCTCAGCTCACTGCAAGCTCCGCCTCCTGGGTTTACGCCATTCTCCTGCCTCAGCCTCCCGAGTAGCTGGGACTACAGGCGCCCACCACCTCACCCGGCTAGTTTTTGTATTTTTTTTTAGTAGAGACGGGGTTTCACCGTGTTAGCCAGGATGGTCTCGATCTCCTGACCTCGTGATCCACCCGTCTCGGCCTCCCAAAGTGCTGGGATTACAGGCTTGAGCCACCGCGCCCAGCCTCAAATTTGTTTTTAACACGTGTTTAATCCACTCTGGTTTCCACTAATATGGTCAAGTTACCTTTGATTTACCTCCCTCCAAGTCAAGGTTCTGACTCAGGAAGACTCACTGAGTTTGGTTCTTAGCCTGAAGCAAGTGTGGGAGCTCATGGCTAAGAGACTCTAGTTTCTGACGTGAGATTTCAGGGGCCACAAAATGGTTAACAACAAAGATCCTGGCTGGAGTCACACCTCAGCTCTGCCACTTCTTGGCTGGTGACCACCTTGGCTTCCTCTCTGGGGGAATCGCTCCACATAAACTGGAGCGATTCTGAAGACTTCATATGAAAAAAAAGGAAAAATAGCTCATGATTAATTTTTCTATTGATTACAAGTTGAAATGACATTTTGGGCCGAGCACGGTGGCTGATGCCTGTAATCCCAGCACTTTGGGAGGCCGAGGAGGGCAGATCACCTGAGACCAGCCTGACCAACACAGAGAAACCCCCTCTCTACTAAAACTACAAAATTAGCTGGGTGTGGTGGCACTTGCCTGTAATCCCAGCTACTTAGGAGGCTGAGGCAAGAGAATCGCTTGAAGCCTGGAGGCAGAGGTTGCCGTGAGATGAGATTGCACCACTGCACTCCAGCCTGGGCAACAAGAGTGCAAAACTCCATCACACACACACACACAAAAAGGCATTTCGGATATGCTGGATTAAATAAAATATCCAAGTTCATCTCATCTGCTCATTCTTCTGTTTTAAATATGGCTGCTGGAACATCTGAAATTATCTCTGCAGCTTGCATTCTATTTCTATCAGGCCGCGCAGCCCGAGAGTTTTCAGCTCAGCGCCTGGAATCGAGCAGATAATTGACAAAATGAAACCAGGGGAGGTGCCTGCTCTGGGGCAGGAAGCGGAGAGGAACCCCAACCGAAAAAAAAAAAAAACAAAAACAAGAGCCCAGTTTGTGTTTTAGTGCTTATTTCCCCACATGCAAACCAAGGAAAGCAACTTATTTGGATATTATAAAATCTGAGGGCTGAGAGGCCAGGCGTGGTGGCTCACACCTGTAATCTCAGCACTTTGGGAGGCCAAGGTGGGCAGATCACAAGGTCAGGAGTTCAAGACCAGCCCAAACATGGTGAAACCATGTCTCTACTAAAAATACAAACATTAGCCAGGTGCGGTGGCGCACGCCTATAGTCTCAGCTATTCGGAAGGCTAAGGCAGGAGAATCCCTTGAACCTGGGAGGCGGAGGATGCAGCGAGCCAAAATTGTGTCACTGCACTCCAGCTTGGGTGACAAAGCAAGACTCTGTCTCAAAAAACAAACAAACAAAACCTGAGGGCTGGACCCATTCTGGAGGCTGTAAACCACTGCCTGCCTCTGACAAGTGAGCTGTTAGCATTACACCCTGCAGGTGTTTCCTGGGGTGGCTGCAATACAATACCACCAACTGGGCGGCTTATACAACAGAAATGCTTGTCTCAGAATTCTGCAGGTTGAACATCTGAGATGAAGGCATCGGCAGCGCTGGTTCCCTCCAAGGGCTGTAGGAAGAATCTGTTCCCGGCCTCCCCACTGGCTCTGGTGGTTTGCTGGGAATCTCTGGCTTTCCTTAGTTTGTAGGTACAACACCTCCACCTCTGCCTTCCTCTTCACAGGGCATTCTCCCGGTGTGCGTGTCTGTCGCTATGTCTGTCCAAATCCCCCCTTTTCATAAGGACACCAGTCATACTGAGATACTGAGTTCAGGCTAACATCTACAACGATGATCCTATTGCGTTTTTTGTTTGTTTGTTTGTTTGAGACAGAATCTCACTAGTCTCACTCTGTCGCCCAGGCTGGAGTGCAGTGGCATGATCTCAGCTCACTATGCAACCTCCGCCTCCCAAGTTCAAGCAATTCTCCTGCCTCCACCTCCCAAGTAGCCGGGATTACAGGTGCCCGCCACCACACTCGGCTAATTTTTGTACGTTTAGTAGAGATGGGGTTTCACCATGTTGGCCAGGCTGGTCTCCAACTCCTGACCTCAAGTGATCCACCCGTCCCAGCCTCCCAAAGTGCTGGGATCACAGGCATGAGCCACCGCGCCTGGCCGGATGATCCTATTTCTAAACAAGGTCACATTCTGAAGTATTTAGGGTTAAGACTTCCATGTATGAACTTGGGAGTGACAGGGAGACACAATTCAACCCAGAGCATCCTTTTCCATTGCTCCTTGCTCAGAAATCTACAGGAATTTGCTTCCTTTGTCAGGATCCCGGCATGGCCCACTCAAACAGGATTATTTGAAGAGAGTCTAACAAAGGGGTTGGTTACAAAGGTATGTACTGGATTTAGAAAGACAACAGGGATACTGCGGTACCCCAGGGCTCAGGCCAGTGGGAGGGGTGGTCTTATGGCCCCAGCCTGAAGAGATAAGGGGAGCGGGCAGTTACGTAAGGCAGAGAGGCAGCAGGACTGGAGCTGTGTGCGGCCTTCCAGACCACAGTGTGACCCACGGGAGGTTGCTCGCAGCAGGTATGCACGCTTTCCGTATGTGTATTGTGAAAGGAAAATAAATCTCACCCAAATTACTAAGCCAAAGGGAAAAGTCAAGCCGGGAACCGTGTAGGGCGAACCTGCCTCCCATTCTGTTCCTAAAGAAGATAGCTACAAAGATTGGCCGGGCTCGGTGGCTCATGCCTGTAATCCCAGCACTTTGGGAGGCCGAAGCAGGCGGATCACCTGAGGGCGGGAGTTGGAGATCAGCCTGGCCAGCACTGAGAAACCCCGTCTCTACTAAAAATACGAAAATTAGCCAGGCGTGGTAGCACACGTCTATAATCCCAGCTACTTGGGAAGCTGAAGCAGGAGAATCACTTGAACCCGGGAGGCAGAGGTTGCAGTGAGCCGAGATCATGTCACTGTACTCCAGCCTGGGCGACAGAGTGAGACTCTGTCTCGGAAAAAAAAAAAAAAAATCTACAAGATTTAAAAAGAAAAGAAAAAAGCTACATACCTCCCTCACAATTTGCCCACAAGGAAATTCTCTGTGGACAAAGGGCAGGCAGAGCTCAGAGTCATCTCTCTGCTCATATGAGACAAAATGCCCATCTGATTGCTTCCTTTAACCTACTCTTTCACTCAGACAGACTGTGGCATAAGTGACTATTCCTATAAATCGTGCATTCAGCAAAAGACTAATCAGAAACTTGAAAGAATGAAACTGTTTGTCTCTTACTTACCTATGACCTGGAGGCCCCATCCCCACTTCGAATTGTCCCACCTTTCCGGACCGAACCAGCGTACAGCTAACATATATTGACTGATGTCTCACGTCTTCCTAAAATGTATAAAACCAAGCTGTGCCCCGACCACCTTAGGCCCATGTCGTCAGGACATCCTGAGGCTGTGTCCCAGACACATCCTGAACCTTGCTAAAATACACTTTCTAAATTCATTGAGACCTGTCTCCGATACCTTTTGGTTTACGGTGTTATACTAAAATAAAAGGTTAGAAAGTGAACGCCAGAAGGCTTGCGAAAGAGAAATTTTAAATGATACGACATTCTGGAAAAGGCAAAGCTAGAGGCGGCGAAAAGATCCGTGGTCACCAGGGGTTGAGGAGGGAGGGGAGAGGAATGAATGAGCGGGGCACAGAGATGTTTAGGGGCAGTAAAACTATTCTGTGTGATTCTATGATCGTGAAGGATGACGTGACATAATCCACTTGTCAAAACCCATGGAATATGCAACACAGAGTGGACCCTCACGTAAACTTGCTGTGGGCTTCAGTGAATAATCACGGTCACATTGGTTTATGCAATATATGGTACGGATGTGGCATACTAATATATATACGCGTATGTATTCGTATATACTAAATAGTATGCGGCATACTAATATATATATGAACATATACAGCATACATATAGAGTATATATACTATAGATAGTACTTAGGTATTTATGGTACAGAGGTGACATATTAATGTAAGATGTTAAAATAAGGGAAACTGCAGGGTCAGAGGTAAAGGGAAATCTTTACTGTCTGCTTAATTTTCCATAAACCTCAAATTGCTCTTAACAAAGTCTATTATTTATTTATTTATTTATTTAGAAATGGAATCTCACTCTGTTGCCCAGGCTGGGGTGCAGTAGTGTGATCTCGGTTCACTCCAACTTCCAACTACTGGGTTCAAGCGATTCTCCTGCCTCAGCCTCCCTACCAGCTGGGATTACAAGTGTGCGCCACCATGCCCAGATAATTTTTGGGTTTTTTTGGGGTTTTGGGGGTTTTTTATTTGTTTGTTTTGAGATGGAGTCTCGCTCTGTTGCCCAGTCTGGAGTGCAGTGGCGTGATCTTGGCTCACTGCAACTTCCAACTCCCGGGTTCAAGCAATTGTCCTGCCTCAGCCTCCCTAGCAGCTGGGATTACAAGTGTGCGCCACCATGCCCAGCTCATTTTTGTTTTTGTTTGTTTGTTTTTTGAGACAGAGTCTCACTCTGTCACCTAGGCTGGAATACAGTGGCACGATCTCAGCTCACTGCAAGCTCCACCTCCCGGGTTCACGCCATTCTTCTGCCTCAGCCTCCCGAGTAGCTGGGACTACAGGCACCCACCACCATGCCTGGCTAATTTTTATATTTATTTATTTATTTATTTATGTATTTTGAGACGGAGTCTTGCTCTGTTACCCAGGCTGGAGTGCAGTGGTGCAATCTCAGCTCACTGCAAGCTCTGCCTCCCAGGTTCACGCCATTCTGCCACCTCAACCTCCCCAGCAGCTGGAACTACAGGTGCATGCTGCCACGCCCAGCTAATTTTTTTTTTTTTTTTTTGTATTTTTAGTAGAGATGGGGTTTCACCGTGTTAGCCAGGCTGCTCTCGATCTCCTGACCTCAGGTGATCTGCCCGCCTCAGCCTCCCAAAGTGCTGGGATTACAGGTGTGAGCCACCGTACCCAGCCAAAGTCTATTAATTATTTTTAAAAATAAAATAAAATAAAACCACCTTTTCAGCCAGAGAAAATCACTATTGACACTAGGCTGTCTATCCCTCTGGTCAGTTTTCTAGGGAACTTACTTCTTTCCCCTGACCTCGAGGCTCCCATACCTGCCCCCACTTGCTTCCCCAGCCTTGCTGCTCCCAGGCACTGGCCAAGAGGGTTCCTCACCCCCTCACCACCTCCTCACACACAAATGAACGCTGGAGCCGGGGTTTCTCATCAGCAAGCAGTTCTTGTGGCCTGGACCATCACCCTCTCCTTGTCTGGCTGCCCTGTTGTTATTCTGTGGCTTGCCATGTGACTTGGAAGGGGAGATGAGGAACGGTCTATAAACCACTGTCATTTTACTGGGCTAACACGAGCCCTCCTCATTTGCAAGCACTCCTCCATTCTCTTCTAAAGATCCTTCACATCTGTGTTCCCTCGATCCTCTTCACAAACCTCAGGATGACAGGCAAGGGAACAAAAACCCAGGGAAGTTAGGTGACCTGTCAAGTCAACAAGGATGTCCTGACCCTCAGCTCTAAGCCCTCTGCCCCCTCCAGGCGACCACCTTCAACTTTCACTTCTGATGTAGATGATCACTTATGATGGTAACATCTAAAAGCACACATCATCTCATTGGGGTCTTATGAAAAAGCAATGCTATTCTTTCCAATAACTCAAGGAGGAAGGTGTTTTTTCATATGAAGACAGGAACATAGTCTTGCACCTCCTGATTTGAAAGAGATGTCCTGGGGTGGTGGGACATTGCCACAGGAACCCACCCAGGGGACCTCTGCTGGGAGCCTCAGACTCTTTCATCCTGTGCCCTGCAGGAGGCTTACACAAGAGGACCCAGCTCAGCTTACATCAGACCGAAAAGGGGCCTTCTTGGTCACCTAGAGCAGGGATCTACCACTGGTGGCCAGTGGGAGGAACATGTTTTGGAGTTCAGCCAGCACTCTAAATTGTTTGTTTGTTTGTTTGTTTTTGAGACAGCCTCGCTCTGTCGCCCAGGCTGGAGTGCACTGGCGCTATCTCGGCTCACTGTAAGCTCCGCCTCCTGGGTTCACACCATTCTCCTGCCTCAGTCTCCCAAGTAGCTGGGACTACAGACGCCTGCCACCACGCCTGGCTAATTTTTTTTTTTTTTTTGTATTTTTAGTAGAGATGGGGTTTCACCGTGTTAGCCAGGCTGGTCTCGATCTCCTGACCTCAGGTGATCTGCCCGCCTCGGCCTCCCAAAGTGCTGGGATTACAGGTGTGAGCCACCATGCCCGGCCCACTCTGAATTGTTTATATACCTATATTCTCTGCTGACTCAAACTGGCTGCTTCTCCTGCTAACCTCACCCAGCTGACCCAGGGGCATCTGGGGTCTCACTCCTTCACTCCTTATCTGGGAAAATCCACTCTCTGGGAGATGAGACGGGTGAAGCCGAGAGAAGCACGTGACTCTTAGATCCCACTGGGAGCTAACGTTGGAGCAGGGATTGGGACCACGGTCCTTGTCTGTTCGGTTTCCATTGGCCTTTGAGAAGCTGCCCCTTCATCTTGAATGACCCATAGCTCCCTCGAGGTCCTGACTACCTGACCTTGACATTTACCACATATCCAGCTGGGAGGATGGAGAAGATGGGACGCCAGGGGACTCTTGATTGGCAGCCTCCGAAGAGCCGGCCGAGAGCCGCGGGGAGGACGTGCTTTCCCAGATCCTGCTGTCTGCGTGGGTTGTCACACGTTTGGGATTTGACATGCAATTCCTTAGTTCAGTGGGTTTTGTAAGTCTGTATACGTATCTGGTCTATTTGGCCACATTTCTATGCTTTAAACAAAGACAAAATAATAACAGCTTCTATATGTGGTGATGGAGGAAATCGCTCAAAAGCTTGTTTATATGACTATCATTTGAGGTCAAAGGAGAGACGCTATCACCTACATTTGACCAGGGGACACTGAGGACCAGGAACATCAGAGGACTTATCTGCCATCAGACAGCTCATTGGAAGCACAGACAGTCATGGACGCCTGGGGGTGGCCTGCCCAGCCCTGCCCCAGACCCATGGTAACCACAGTACATATTTTTTGCCACACGGATAGGAAAACAGAGAAAGCCCATCAATACACAGACAGAAAAATAAGAAAACAGCATGAGGCTGGGCACAGTGGCTCACGCCTGTAATCCCAGCACTTTGGGAGGCTAAGGGGGATAGTTTACTTGAGGCCAGGAGTTTGAGACCAGCCTGGCCAATGTGGCAAAACCCCGTCTCTACTAAAAATACAAAAAAAAGCTGGGTGTGGTAGTGTACACACCTGTAATCCCAGCTACTCAGGAGGTTGAGGCACGAGAATCGCTTGAACCTGAGAGGCAGAAGTTACAGTGAGCCGAGATTGTGCCACTGTACTCCAGCCTGGGCAACAGAACAAGACTCTGTCAAAAGACAGAGGAGAGGGGGAGGGGAGGGGAAGGAAAGGGAGGGGGAAAGAAAGAAAGAAAGAAAGAAAGAAAGAAAGAAAGAAAGAAAGAAAGAAAGAAAGAAAGAAAGAAAGAAGGAAAGAAGGAAAGGAAGGAAGGAGGGAGGGGAAGGGGAAGGGGGAAAAGAAAGAAAAAGAAGAAAGAAAAGAAAGAGAAGGAAAGAAAGAAAAGAGAGAGAGGGAGGGAAGGGAAAAGAAACGAAAGGAGATAAAGGAAGAAAGAAAAAAGAAAAGAAGAAAGAAAGAAGAAAAGAGGAACAAAGAAAGAAAGAAAAAACAGCATGAGAAGCAGAGACAAGCATATCAGCGAGGAAAGGGGGTGCTGTGTTTCCTGTGCCCCAGTTCTGCTCCCATGACTTCCTGGGGCTTGACTGTTGAGGACCAAGGGTTCCTGGCCAAACCTGTGTCTTTAAGGGTAACTCTCCTATTTGCTTACTCCAGATGACATTGGTTTCTGTTTCTGTGAATTGATAAGCAAAGCTGTCCAATTCAGCTGGGGTTAAACTGAGACCTGTGGCCTCGGCATCCTGAACTCTGTCCATCAGCCATGCCCGCTGTGCCTAGCAGAGGAGGGAAGAACATTGCAGAGCCTCTCCAGGACTCCTCTCCCCTCCTAACACCACTGCCGCAGATGGGGGCAGAGTAGCCGCTCCCTCCTTCCTGCATAGCAGGAGGGTACCAGGGATTTGACCAAGATCACAACAACCCAATTTTGGAAAGAAACCCTGAGAATGTGCATTCTGGGCCCTGCCTTGGCTGAAGGCAATCCGGATATGCTTTGCTGACTGAAGTCACCGAGGGGTATTTGCTGAAAACGAAAACAAAGGCCAGTGATTTGGGCCTGTCCCTGGATGACCCTTAGGAATGTGCATTCCTTGGCTCACTCACTCCCACAGCCCCACTGAGACCCTCCTAGTCTCCTCCTAGGGTGCGGCTGACAGCAGCAGGCTGGAGGTCCTGAGGCTTTTGTTTGTTTGTTTGTTTGTTTGTTTGTTTGTTTTTTGAGACAGAATCTCACTCAGTCGCCCAGGCTGGAGTGCAGTAGCATGATCTCGGCTCACTGCAACCTCCGACTCCCAGGTTCAAGCGATTCTCCTGCCTCAGCCTCCCAAGTAGCTGGGATTACAGGTGTGTGCCACTGTGCCCGGCTAGTTTTTTGTATTTTTAGTAGAGATGGGGTTTCACCATCTTGGCCAGGCTGGTCTTGAACTCCTGACTTCAGGCGATCCGCCCGCCTCGGCCTCCTAAAGTGCTGAGATTACAGGCTTGAGCCACCACGCCTGGCCCTGATGCATTTTCACAGCCCGCACCAACCCGAAGGTTGGTAAGGCTGGGCAAGCACCTCATCCCTGCAAACCATGTTCCAGACCACAAGATGCTAGGACAGTAGGAACCACACAGCCACTTGGCTTAAAGGGCTTAACACTTTGGGTAACTGAGTCGGCTGGAACTTGCCTGCTGTACCTACTGGTGATACTGTCCTCTCCAAACCAAATCCCCTCCTGGGTCCCCCTGGGGCTATCTGTCCACTGTCTTATGTTGTTCAGCAAAAAGGGTTCCCTTTGAGTTCATTGATAGAGTAACTGGATGAGTGGAACATTTTCAGAAAGATCTGGTTTTTGAGGCCAGAGTAGGATGACCCTGTGGGGGCTGTCCAGGGAGCACCTAAGGCAGACCCTGCGGTGAGGTTGCCTTAGGTGAAGCCTGCAGTTGGCTTGGCACCAGAAAGCCAGACCACAGTGCCCGTAAGAGCTGGCACCTGGTTCCTGGACACTGATAATGGTGAGAAAGGTGACACCCCAGTGACTCAACTCTAAGAGACAAGTTAAACATGCAGTGAACTGTGGCACACAGGACATGCACCGACTCATCAACAGCAGGACAGTTTTCACTTGCATGAAAACTGAGACCTCAGTAAGCCTCCGCCCAGGAACATGGCTCTCTCAGGTATAAATACACGCAAAATGTTCACTTGACCAGTAAGCAAATAACGCAAATTAAAGCAATAAGGAGATGTTGTTTTGCCCAGCAAATTGAAAAACATTTTTTTTAAATGAGAATAAAAAATGCTGGGGGCCAGGCACGGTGGCTCACGCCTGTAATCCAGCACTTTGCCAGGCCGAGGTGGATGGATCACCTGAGGACAGGAGTTTGAGACAAGCCTGGCCAACATGGTGAAACCCCATCTCTACTAAAAATACAAAAATTAGCCGGGTGCGGTGGCATGCGCCTGTCATCCCAGCTACTTGGGAGGCTGAGGCAGGAGAATCACTTGAACCTGAAGGTGGAGGTTGCAGTGAGCTGAGATCACGCCACTGCACTCCAGCCTGAGTGACACAGCAAAATTCCATCTCAAAACAAACAAACAAAAGCAATGGGAAAGGTGTGGCTGCGCCTGTACTCTCTGCTAATGGTGCCAGGCAGCTGGCACCATTAAGGCATTCAGGGGTTTAAAAAAAAGGATAGACTTGGCTGGGCTCAGTGGCTCACGCCTGTAATACCAGCACTTTGGGAAGCCAAGGTGGGCAGATCACCTGAAGTCAGGAGCTCGAGATCAGCTTTGCCAACATGGTAAAACCCCATCTCTACTAAAAATACAAAAATCAGCCGGGCATGGTGGCGGACACCTGTAATCCCAGCTACTGTGGAGGCTGAGGCAGTAGAAGAGCTTGAACCCAGGAGGCGGAGGTTGCAGTGAGCTGAGATCGCGCCACTGCACTCCAGCCTAGGCAGCAGAGCGAGACTCCGTCTCAAAAAAGTAAAAAAAGCATAGACCTTCACCCTGTGTTTCCACCCCAAATAAAATAACCAGAGGTTTCCACAGACTTTCCATGTGTAAGGATATTCAGCTCAGCACTGCCTACATACAAAAATAAAAGGAAACAACCCACCCTTCTAACAACAGGGGATGGGTCCAATTCATAAATCTATAAAATGACCTATTCTCAAGGCCATTTCAAGTTAAATCCTCCGACAACTCTAATGACAGGAAATGCTCCCAATTCAGTAACAGAAAAAAATCATTTTGCGAATGTATAGTATAATATCAATCTGTTTAAATATACATGTATGTAAGAATACAACTGAATAAAATATAGCAAAATTTTAATAGCAAGGGGATTCTGGATACCTTTTATTTTCTTCATGATACTTTTGGCATTTCCCCAGTTTAATAACAGGAGCCTGTTATTTTTGTCAACAGGAACATAAAGCTGCTTTTATTTTCTCAAAGAAGAAAAAGAAATAGAGTCACCCGGGAGAAAGGACCAGTGTGACCTTCAGGCAAGCACCGGGTTTGTCCCTTAGGCTGAAATACCATTTATGCTGTCAGTACGACAAGAACTCCTCGTTCCTCTGACCAACCCAGGCCCTCACAGGGTCTGACATCAGAAAACAGAAGTGGAGCTTCGGGGAGATGGGGAGCGGCTCCCCCAGCAAGCCCCAAGTCAGGCCTGGTAAGCTGATGGGGTTAAATGATGTGACCTGCCTGCCATGATGCCCTTCCTAGACAGGATGGTGCCTTCGGGGTCTGCCCCATGGGGCACCCAAGCCCCTGAATGCTCAGATGCTCCAGACGCTGTTTAGTGGATCTCTTCTGGGAAGCTGTCTCCACCCGGGAGCCAGGCCTCACCACAGACCCAAGGCATGACATGTGGTTCTGTTTAATTACGCCCCAGTCCATCCTTCCTCCCAGCCTTGCCCTCCCTACACCTCCATGCTTCAAGGTCGTAAAGCAAGAGAATCAGCTCGAATCTCTTTCCTAGTGCTGTAGGCTGTGACCTTCAGGCTACACATAGCTGCGGCTAGAAAGGGAGGTGCCAGAGGGTGCCTGGGTGAATGCAGCCTCCCACCTTGACACATTCCAAGTGCCCCTCCTGTGACACACTCCCGGGCATACTGTGGGCTTGTCAGCTGCTCTGTGCCCCTCCAAAGCCAAGCCCAGAGTCTAATGACCCCTACCAAGCCTCATGCCCACTGGCCTCGGTTTCTCAAACCCAGCGGCATTTTCTCCCTATGGCCCAGGACCAGGGCTAGGGACAGCATGTGTAAAGTCCTTCCACACTGTGACAGCATTTCAGGCCCAGGAGCCCAGAGCCCCAGTGCACCCAAGAGCTCTGCCCTCCCAAATGCACAGAGACTACAGCCCCCTAAACTCCAGCAGAGGGGTCTTTGAGGTCACCTCCCCTGGGGCCCTCGACTTCCTAACTTTTAAAACCAGGTCAATCTCCCCTTCCCTAAAACTGTACAACTTCAGACTTGGAAGGAGCCTTATGGTCTTCCTACCTACACTCTTTGTTTATAAGAGAAAAATCTAAGGCACAGAGGACAGGCAGCTTATCCACAGTCCAAAAGTGAGTGAGTTACTGCACCACAGAGCCAGGGAAAAGTCCCAGCTCTCTCATGCATAGGAATCCCCAATGCAGATCCCCTGGCCTCAGCCCCCTACCCACAGGCCCTCATTCAATTGTAGATCTAGGGGCCTGTGAATCAATCTGCACTTCACACAAGCTCCCCTGGAGATTCTCATGCAGGTGGTAACACTTTGAGAAACACTATGGTGCTCCTTTTGTGTCTTTATCTCCTGCCCACTTCGCTGGGCTGCTATGCAGAGAAGATAATGTGATGACATGAAAGGCTTTGAAGATCACTGCCAGGTGAAGACAGTGTCCTTGCACTGCTTCCTGGTTTCCTCTGAGCCCTCCTCACTCTCTCGCTCTGCCTTGGCTTCCAGATCTGGAGCCCTTTCTAATACTTAAAAAGAGATCAGCTGGGCATGGTGGCTCATGCCTGTAATCCCAGCACTTTGGGAGGCTGAGGCGCGATCACCTGAGGTCAGGAGTTCGAGACCAACCTGACCAAAATGGTGAAACCCCGTCTCTACTAAAAATACAAAATTAGCCGGGTGTGGTGACACATGCCTGTAATCCCAGCTACTCGGGAGGCTGAGGCAGAAGAATCGCTTGAACCTGGGAGGTGAAGGTTGCAGTGAGCTGAGATTGTGCCACTGCACTCCAGCCTGGGCAAAAACAGGAAAACTCCATCTCAAAAAAAAAAAAGAGATCATCACTGGCCTTTTGGCGATACACTGTCCTAAACTGCCTGGAACCCCACTGTCTCATGGGAGAACCACCAGACCAGGCCACTGTCACCCAAATGGATCAGTGATGTCGGGGCGGGGGGGGCGTGCTGGGGATACTCTCATTCTCCCTCTTTTTTTTTTTTTTTTTTTTGAGACAGAGTCTCACTCTGCCACCCAGGCTGGAGTACAGTGGCACAATCTCAGCTCACTGCAACCTCTGCCTCCCAGGTTCAAGCAATTCTCCTGCCTCAGCCTCCCAAATAGCTGGGATTATACGTGCCCAGCACCATTCCCAGCTAACTTTTTTTGTATTTTTTTAGTAGAGATGGGGGGCTCATCATGTAGGCCAGGCTGATTTCGAACTCCTGACCTCAAGTTGTCTGCGTGCCTAGGCCTCCCAAAATGTTGAGATTACAGGCATGAGCCACTGCGCCTGGCCTCATTCTCGTTTTCTATGCCTATTAGAAAGAATTGGGTGTGGGTTCAACACTCCTGAATTCAAGCTCACCTCAGCCACTATGTAACCTGTGCAAACCTCTTCACTTCTTTGTACCTCTTTTGTTTCTTGTTGGGTAAGCCGTAGGTAAAGGTATCTGCTAGGCACTGCTGTTGTATTAAAAGAGACAGCACTTGTAAACTACAAGGCGGCTTGCACCCATAAGGTGGGGTGGTAGGGTTGCCAGATAAAATACAGGATCCCCAATTCATGTTAAATTTCAGAAAAACAATAAATAATGTTTTGGATACGTCCCAAATATTACATGGGACCTACTTATACTAAAATATTATCTGTCATTTATCTGAAATTCAACATTAATTGGGCATCTTGGGTGTTTTGGTTTGTTGCATTGTTGTGTTTTGGTTTTTGCTGATTGGCTGCTGGGTATGCTGGCATCCCTTGGCCCTCCTCCCACCAGCAAGGCAGTTCCTCCTCAGTCCTCAGACTCAGATTCCCCCAGCCCCTGGACCATGGAAGAGCTGGACGGAGGGTACCACTGGGCCTTGACAGCCTTTTCTTCCTCCCCTCTGCTGCGTGCTCTGGGGCTGAGTGCTCCCCATCAGCCCTGTGGCCACAGGGGGAGGCTCACCTGGCAGAGAGTACAGTGTCTGCAACTGTCACAGCTAGACAAGGTCACGGGGAGAACGCTCTGGGCTCTGTCTTGCTTATCTGGGGGACAAGGGGGCAGGGAGGCAAGGGAAAGCAAGGGCAGGCTCCTCTTTGCTCCTTCCTTCAATTTCCTCCTCTGGAAGAGGCAGAAGGCCTGCCTAGAAAGCCCTGGAACTTGTACCCTAATGGAGCCTGGTTTTCTCTGGCCGGAAGTGGGTGGTCCTCATGGATGAGGTGCTTTGAGCCAGGAGATCCTGGTGCACCCCCAGCTCTGGGTTTAACTCTCTGTGTGATCTAAGGCAAACCACATCACTTCTTTAGTCAAAACAGGATAATAACAACAGCGCCAATTAAAACACTGATATAGTACACACTGTAAGCCAAGCAGTGTTCTCGGTCCTTTATAAATAATGCCCTTTTAACCCTCCTAACAAGCCTAGAAGGTGGGTACTGTATCAACCCCATTTTACAGGTGAGGAAACGGGTACAAAAAGATTACACAATCAGTAAGAAGGAGAGGCAGGATTTGAAGGCAAGCAGTTTGGCGCTGGTCTGAGCTCTGAGCTGTCTCCGTGAAAACTAAATAAAGCACAAATGCAGGAGGAGGGAGGGGGCGATAAACACCTATTGAGCCCCTACTACACGCTAAGCAAGACAGTGTCCTTTACAGAGATGATCTCATTTAAATCTCACAGCAAGCACGGCAGAGGACACCATTACCACATTCTGAATCCAGATGCAGAGAAACTGAGGCTTGGAGAGGTCAGGGACTTGCCTAGGATTAGAAACCTGAGTCCAAACCTGAATGTGGGTCTCACTTCAAGGTATGTGCTGGGACCTCCACCGCCCACCCTGCATCTGGCTCACAGTTTAGGAGACACTCTCGGGCCACACAGCATGGACAGTGGCAGTGAGACCAGAGCTGCTCGTGGCACTGCACCCTGCGAGGTGCCCTGGAGCTGCGTCTATCCTCTCCCTACTGGCTGAGACAAAGCCACACCCCCAACCCCTGTTTCCAGGGCCCTGGACACGGCTCCTTGCTCTGAACCTGTCCATCCTTCCTCCAGTCTTTCCCATCTTAGTCCAGTTTCTCCCCCACATCACAGAGAGCAGGAGGAGGAACATTTTGCTTCCATTGCTCTTATTACTCTCGCCCACATCACCTTGTTTGGATCCCGACAACCACTGGGTCGGATGGACTACACAGCATTACCCATATCCTGATTTCACTCAAAGGGAAGGTGAAGCTTAAAAAAGTGGAGTGACCCGGCTGGGTGCGGTGGCTCACGCCTGTAATCCCAGCACTTTGGGAAGTCGAGGTGGGTGGATCACAAGGTCAGGAGATCGAGACCATCTGGCTAACATAGTGAAACCCCGTCTCTACTGAAAATACAAAAAATTAGCTGGGCATTGTGGCAGACGCCTGTAGTCCCAGCTACTCGGGAGGCTGAGGCAAGAGAATGGCTCGAACCCGGGAGGCAGAGCTTGCAGTGAGCCAAGATCATGCCACTGCACTCTAGCCTGAGTGACAGAGTGAGACTCTGTCTTAAAAAAAAAAAAAAAAAAACTGGAGTGACCCACCCAGAGTCCCCCAGATTTTAGGCCAGGACTTAATGTCTTCAGACTCCAAATCCAGGGCTCTTTGGAGATCTTAGAGGTCAACTCAAGTATTCTAGAGATGAGGAAACTGAGGCCCAGATGGGACAAGCGGTCTGTTCAAGGTCACAGCCACCATGGCAGAACTGAGACAAACCCACAGCTCCTGACTTCATAACACCTTGCCTTCACTTGGAAGACAACTGGAGCCAATAAACCAACCCAACCAACAACAGGGGTGAATAGTTCCAACCCCGCTGAAAACGAAAGGCAGAAACAAGCAGAACTGAGGTGCACCCCATCCCACCATGAGCTCTTCATCCGGTCACTCCTGTCTCCAGGACCGAGTCTACTGGTGGGGAGGGTCTGGGGAGCCAGACAAGTGGATGAGGACACAGTTTAAAGGTGGGGACTCTGCACCCTGCAGGCCAGATCGTTTTCGGAATTTCAGCCAGCCTGGGCTGAAAGTGCTGGCTCAGGGGCCTGCATTTGCTGAGGAGTGAGCACCCCGAAGCATGGGGTGTGTTTGATGACAGTTGGGAATGAAGATACGAATGCAGGAGTTCAGCACACAGATGAACAGCATCCTTGATGTCTCCATAAATGGGGGAAAAAAAGATATTCTGAAGCTAAATCTGCATGTATGTCACCTTTGATGATGTGTGCCTTGCAGCTGTGGTTCCAATTCTGCTGAAATCTTGGGAGCAAGGTGGGAGACAGAGTTCAGCTCTGAGAGGTCACTGCGGGCACTGGTGCTCACAGGGTCACAAGTGGAAGGCTGGAATCCACTTGGGGGAAGGACACCCACCTGCCACCTCACTCTGGGCACTCATCCCTGTGGATGCTGGGGTCCCCTCCTTCTCAGCTCCACCCCTGCTCCCTTCCTGTGGGTCTTAATGGGGGCCCCTTAACTCCGTCTGCCCTGGTGTTCCTGTCTGTCAAGCGGGTATGTATGCCCATGCTGCCACTGGAAGGGTGCACCAGGAAAGCAAAGGGGGCACCAGCCCACTACATTTTGGTTCAGCTTTTTCACATCTGGCTGAAAAGCCACAGAGAACTACAAATCATTACTGCATCATTGGCTCTTAATGGGCTGCCATTATTCCTCATCAGAAATCTTCCTCACCCGTATTAGACAGAAGAGCAAACTGGAGCTGAGAAGCTGAGAGGCCAGGTTAGGCTCGGGAGGCTGCTGGAGAGCCCTTGGAACTGACTGACTCCCCGTGCACGGTACTGAGAATAGGGCCTTTTTCCATACAGTAGGCTGCGTTCTGCTTACCAGAGATCTACAAGTCATCCACACCCGCCGGTCCTAGGACCCAAAGCCCAGGGAGATGATCCGGGGCATCCCGAGAACGGGAAGGTCCCTAACTTGGGAAAGTGAGTTACTGGAGAAACAGGGGAAGAAGTCCAGCCTCGGGGTTCAGAAACTCCAAAGAATTCCAGATGTGTCCCTCTCCACCCACTTCCTCAGCGGAGACCCAGAAAAAGTTCAGGATCCCCCAAGCCTCCTCGTCCAAACTCAACCCAAGGCTCCTCGCACCCAGACTGGGGTCTGGGGTGGCCTCTCCCTGGCCCCCTCCCTCCCCCAGCCCCGCCGGCCCGGCTCACCTTTGGGCAGTTTGGATGCGTTTTCCTGGATCCAGGAGAAGAGGTGGGCGAAGTCACAGTCGCAGAGCCAGGGGTTCCCGTCCAGACGCAGGGAGCGCAGCGCGGGCAGCGCGGCCAGGGCAGCCACGCTGAGGCTGCGCAGGTTGTTGTCGTTGAGCTCCAGCACCTGCAGCGACTCCAGGGTCTCGAAGGCGGCCTCGTGCACGCCCGCCAGGTTGTTGTTAGCCAGACTAAGTTTCACCAGCCTCCCGGCCGAGCGGAAGGCGCCGGCGCCCAGCTGGGTCAGGTTGTTGTAGCTGAGGTCGAGGAATACGAGCTTGGCCGAGCCGCTGAACGTGCCCTCCTCCAGCGAGCGCAGCGAGTTGTTCCTGAAGTCCAGGTAGACCAGGTCGCCGTAGAAGATGAAGAAGTCCTCGGGGATCTGCTGGATGCGGTTGCCGGCCACCAGCAGCTTGCGCACGTCCAGGGGGAAGGGGTCGGGCACGCTGGGCA
>NW_012114988.1:3385551-3400831 GCF_000951035.1 Colobus angolensis palliatus | reverse complement strand
CTGGCGCGCGAGGGCTATGGTGCGCGGCGCAGGACTGGGGGAGCCCGGACAGTAGGGATGGAGAGGGGAGGGGCGGGGAGGGAGGGGCGAGGGACTCACCAAAGGATTTCCCCGGACAGGAAATTAACCTGCTAGAAAAATTCCTTGGGAGAGGCAGGAGCAGTAGTGGGGGCCGAGTGGCCGTCGCCAAAACGCGGCCCCACCCTGGCAGCTGATTTCCGAGATCGGGAAGTAAGACGCCGCGCGCACTGGGCCGGCTGCACTTGACGTCTAAGTTCAGTTACCAAGCCCAGGAGCGGTTTCCTTAAGGCGTGTCCCGGGCGTGCGCCCTGCCCCCTCGCGCCCGCCTGGTGCCAAAGCACGCTCCCTGCATGCCACCCCATGTCGCCAAAGGGAGTGGGACCTGGGTCACTCTGACTCTGCTCCGGGGACAATCCCCGCAGTCTCTCGGGTGCCGCGCCAGGGGCTGCTGGTCTGAATTTGGGCGGGGTTCCAAGGAGAGACAGATAGTGGCTGGTCTTCCCTTTTCCCTCCCCTACCTGCACTTGAACCATCTTAGGCCGGAGGGTGAGTGAGGCAGGTGGTTGCCAGGGCCCCCGCTGTGGCCCAAAGGAAGGCCAGGGCCAGTCAGCACTTTCCATGCTGGCCCCGAACTTCTGGATGGAACCGGCATCCACGCAAGAATCAGCTGCCAGTCTGACAGGTCCAGCCGCTGAGGCTCTGAGGCCTGGAGTCACCAGGTCTGGCTTCCAAGCTGTGTGGCCTTAGACCAGTGCCTCTGCCTCTCTGAACCTGGTAGCTCCATTTGTGAAATGGGAAAGGGTAATATATATCTCACCAGCTTTGAGGGAGGACCAAGAAGTCAAAAACAAAGTTCAAAAATTATCTTTTCCTCTCTCCCCCTCAAAACCCCACCTTGGATAGCCTAGGGAGGCAGTCAGGAACGTGCCAAGGCTGAGATGAAAGGACAGTGAAGAACTGCTGATATCAGTCTCCGACACTGGCAGGAAAATTCCCTCTTCAGCACTCCCATGCCAAACTCCTTTCCTTCTCATTCTAGAAACTTCTGTATGGGGAGGGGTCCCCACAGAGCTACCAAGAGATTGTCCTGCTGTTGGCTATTTTGGTCCAAATGCCCTGCAATTGACAGACTCCCACTAGACCAAAATAACCCAGGGAACAGCTGTTGGGCAACAGGCCCCCAGAGACCCTGCCCTGGCCCCTGGCTGTGCTGGGGATTGGTGGAGCCTCGGATTCTGAAGCCATAAAGCTAAGCCCTCGGCCTTCTTCCAAAGGTACAGGCCGAGTTGATGCCTCTGAGCCATGGGATGAAAGCACTGATCCACTGGGATGGAGCCAAGGGCTCAACAGATGAGCATATTTGCAGGAGCCCTGGGGAAGAGGCGGGGGAGACCGAGGGGGAAGCTTTGAGGCACCTGGAGTCCTGCAGCTCTTCCCCTACTTACATTCCAGGTCACTAAGCCAGACCTCCCTGAGTTCTCCATCTCTGTCTCCACTCTCCCAGGGTGCCCGATTTGCCGTTGCCATCCCCAGCTTCAAGGGCTCAGCTTCCCCACCCCGGTCTCGTGCTCTTAAAGAGGCAGGTGCCCGGGGGAGTGGTCTGAATGCTCCCAGAGTGGATGAAAATGCTTCTGCCTACACAAATGATGCATAAATTACAGAAGAGTCACACAAAGTGCAGGCAGGTGGCAGAATAAACACATCTCCCACCCTTGCAACTCTGCAAAAGCAGCCTGAACCGAACTGCTGCACTCTGCCAATCTCAGGCTTGGTTTTGGCTGCTCCCTCCTGTACTGAGGGGAACCTATTACTGGTTTGAGCCCTTAGCGTCATTGTTTCATGACCCCCACATTTGGCTGGGCTGCCATCTTGCATGTGCATGCCATGTATCTGTATGGCTGAGTGTGTACACAAGCCCTGTCTGCCAAGTGGTCTGGTTGGCTGGAGCACTGGCCTATATGAATCAAGACCCTGGGTCTGGTCCTGGCCCCACCATTAGCCACAGAATCTTTCACAAGCCACTTGATCTCTCTGGGGACTTCTCAGCCCGGGTCCCCAGATACTATGAAGAGGAGGTCTTTTCAAAATTTAAAAAAGTCTGGTGAAAATGAAGCCCTTATCTCTGAGGAGGTCTCCTGCATTAAATTCTGCAATTCTTGGCAGTGAACTTAATGGTAGCGCTAGTCCTTTTGTGCAGAACTGGCATTCATAGGTGACTTTAAGAAAAACAGAGATGAATTTCTACTTAATAAATGCAAGTATTTAGTTGGCAACAGCTTACAAAACAGGGGAATGCATGGTAGTAAAATATTAAGAGGGGCTCTTGGTAACAAACCTGTTGAGCAATACCACTCCTAGCCTTGATTTCCTCATCCTGAAACTAAGGAAAAAATGCCTTTCTTCTTCCTTTCCACAGATAACGTGAGGGCCACATGGAGAAGTATTTGTATGGCAACATGATTTGAAAGGTCTTCGGAGAAATATTGCAGATAAAAGTGGCCACAAATCTTGCCATGGCAGGAATGACTTGTTTCCTCGAGTGTCCCCCAAAGTTCCTTGGATCCAAATGTAAGCATTCTTTTCATTCATATCAGCAGAACTAGACATGGTTGGGCTTTGTGGGGAGCAAGGGAGGTATCTCAGATGCCAGAGCTCTCATCCCTTGGGGGAAATGCAAGCTTCGCCACCTCTCATTTTTTCCCCCGACAAATAGAACAGAGCCATGACCTCAGCAAGGTCACAATATGAGTCAGTGACAGGCGCTGGAAATAGAACACAGGCATTCTGAGCCCTCACCTGCGCCACTCACCAATTCACCCACTCACCCCCTCCCCGGGAAGGGAGTCTCTTATCCTTGACAGCGAACACTGCAGGTAACAAACATTGCAGGTAACAGAGAGGAACCTTGGGAGATTCCGCTTGTCAGCTCTGCTTCCGTATGTATTCTCAGAGTCAGCACACCTTGTAATTCCTATTCAAGAGGCTCAAAGCAGGAGTGTGGCAAATACCCGAGGTATCCCTATGATTTAAAAACCTGATGTCATGCCTTCCCCAACCCCCACCCCCAGCGGAATCCTCACTCCTCTCTGTGTTCTCTGAGCTACAGAGCACGTCATGTCTCACTCTCCATCCTTGTCCAATTCCCCATGAGGTTGTGCCTTGGGAAGCTATGTGCAAGGCGGTACCCAGGAAACTCCACCATGCGATGCCTGGTTGCTGTAAGCAAGAAAAATTCAATAATAAGAATATCCCCCTTTGGTCACCAGACTGACATTTATATTAGCCCAAATCCTATGCCTGGAGTTGTAAACAAGATGCTGCCAGTATTTTATGTGTAGAAGTTGCAGTGCAAATACTAGGTTTGAATGATAAGAGTATAGCTGGTGTTTGGTGATGTCATTTGCGTTACTGGCATGTTTCACCTCTGAGCAGCACCTGCCTGACCTGGCCAGGGAGTGTGAGGACATCCCATGGGCCCCAGGAAAGGAGACACGCTCTAGCCCTTTACTTGGGGCAGCCTGCCTCGACGGAACAGGCTCCCTGCTCCATGGACACAGCTGTGTCTTTGTCACCAGCCCGTTAACTGGCTGAACCCACCCAACTCCAACTCCGTGTTCCCGTCGTACGGCCGCTGCCCTTTTTAGCTACCACCGCTAGGGGGCACCACCTGCTGCCTGCACTGCTCAAAACTGAGCGCTTCTCTCAACGCAGTTTACTCTGTGGAGCAAGGCTGGACCCACGTTTTAGAAGAAAAACTCTCGCCTCTAGTTTCGCCTCTGGCAGCAGGAAATGAATCTTCCACCAGCCTAAATGAGAGCCAGGATGGTGGTAGCCGTTGGGAACATGGGTTTGAAATTAGACAGATCTTGGGCAAGTTACTTAACTTTTCTAAGTCTCAGTTTTCCCATCTAGGAAATGGGATAATACTAATGTCTACTTCACTGGGTTGTTATGAGGATGAAATGAGGTGTCTGTCGAGGGCTTAGCAGTGAAACTGACACGTAGTGGAAACACAATAAATGGTAACTGCATGATGATCTATTTATCCACATGGAGCAAATAAAGGTTTCATGTAGACAGATATTCTTCAGATAAAGAACTTATGTGTTTATTTCTCTGGAATATACTAACTGGTGATGCCCTAACATTTTAGGGTCAGTTGTAGTAACTCTCCCTGCCCTGAACCACTCTCTGCTCCAAGTGTAGCCCATATGAGACAGACACACACCCCTACACCCACACCCCTGAGCCCTCTCCAGCTCTGGCTGACTCTGTGATCACAGTTATAGGGGAGCGGCTTCCCTCCCTCTGGCCTGCTGGCTTGGTTGGTCTGAGTGTGGGCAGGCTAATGAGACGGAGGACACAGGGTCAGTCCCTCAGCCTGGCACAAGGAGACATCTGTTCTCTACTCACGACCGGGGCTCCTAATGCTGGCCAACCATCCAGAAAATGTGTGACCTTGGGTAGGGTTGGAGAAGGGTGGAGAGAGTTTCACCCTGTCCCAGGAGGAGAAAAACGAGAATCCAAAGCGCCATCCTCCCATAGGTAGGAGTTGCAAGCCCTGGGAAGCCCGGGAGTCATCCCCAGTTCCTCGTTACGTGACCCTCTCTGGATCCACTGGCAAGCCCCCCTTGGCTCTGCTTCTCTGCATCTCCACCACTACCTCCTGAACCCAAACCAGCATCATCTTTTACAGCAGCCCCTGGCTGGCCAGCTGGCTCCCACTCTTGCCCATCCCCCACCCACACAATATTTAAGGAAGCCAAAGTGACCCTTTGAAAATACACATCAGATCAAGTCACCTGGCTTCTTAGACACCTCCAGTGACTTCCTGTGAGTGGCAGGCAGCCTTCTAAGATGACCCCCAATGATCCCCACCGCCAGGTATTCCTTGAGTGGAGATAGGACCTATGACTTGCTTCTAACAAATAGAATATGGCAGAGGCAATGCAGGTCAGTTCTGTGTTCAGGTTCTGTCTTGCCGGCAGACTATGTCATCTCCCTGAACAATTTGCCTCCTGCACAATTTGATGAGGAAAGCTATTCTGTTGCGGAGACCCTCATGGCGAGGAACAGGGTTGGGGGTGCTCAGATTGACAGCCCCCTGAGAAACTGAATCCTGCCAACAACCATGGGAGCTTGAAGTGGGGCCTTCCCCAGTTGAACCCAGAGAGACTACAGCCCAGCCAACACCTTGACTGCAACCTGTAAAACTCCCTGAAGGAGAGGACCCAGAGAAAGCCTGCCCAGACTCCTGACCTGCAGAAACTGTGGGCTTTGAAATGTGTTTTATTTAAAACTGCTAAAAGGAGGAAATTTGTTACACAGCAACAGCTAACTGATACACTAAAGGAACTTGGAACAAGAGCCCACCAGATCCTGCATGACCTGGCTCCATGTTCCTTCCCCTAACCCCCTAATTTGGGACCCCTCTTCTCTTGGTTCACCACACTCTAGGCTTTTCATACATCTAATTCCTCATGTTTGTTTCCACCACCAGACCTTTGCCCTTTGCTGTGCCCTCCACTGGAAGTGCTTCCTTCCCAGCTCCTGGCATGGTTGGTGCCATTTGGTCATTTGGGCGTTCTCAGCCCAAATGTCACCTTCCCAAACTGGCATTCACTCCTATCTTTCTCCAGTCACTCTCCCTTGTCTCCCTAAGTTGCTTCCCTTCTTTTCCTGGCTTCAACATGTTTATTACCCCCTGGCATTACCCAGCTTGCTGGTTTGATTACTTATTCACACTACCTTCCACCACTAAAATGGAACATTTATAAGGGCCAATCTTTTTATCTTTTCTTTTCTTTTTATTTATTTATGTATGTATTTATTTATTTAGAGATAGGTTCTTACTCTATCGCCCAGGCTGAAGTGCAGTGGGGCAGTCATGGCTCACTGCAGTCCCAACCTCCCAGACTCAAGAGATGCTCCCACTTCAGCCTTCCAAGTAGCTGGTACTACAGGCACATGCTTCCACACCTGGCTAGTTTTTCTTTTTTTTTTTTTTTTTTACTTTTTGTAGAGATGGGGGTCTCACTATGTTGCCCAGGCTAGTCTCAAACTCCTGGGCTCAAGTTAATCCTCCTGCCTCAGTCTCCCAAAGTACTGAGATTACAGACGTGAACCACTGTACCAGGTCAGGCTCAATGCTTTATCCCAGTTCCTAGAATCAGCCCCAGGACACTCAAGAATTGATTAATTAACGAATTGTCACCTGTAAATGATGCTTGTCAACTAGGCTACCAGTTTCTCAGCAGCATCTCACCTAGAGAAGCTCATTCATCGTTTCTGGTAGAGCAAGGAACTTCATCCCTCCAAAGACAGCCTTGGTTTCTTTCCCCTGGAAGGAACGAGATTTCCATGGGGAACACAAAGCACTCCAACTGTACCCCTGAAGTAGCCTGGGAGTTTGGGGCTCCCCCAAACACATATCTAGCTCCTCTTCATCAAAAGCATGTGACACCCCATAAATGATGTCATCACGTCCACTTTTGCGCCTTTATGCATACCCTCTTCCTGGCTTGCCTCTCACCATGTTCCCAGTTTGCTTAAGGAAGTTTGGCCTCCTCCAGGAAGTCCTTCTAGAATTACCTGAACAATTCCCTGGTCCCCTTTCTTCTCCATTCCAGGAGAATCAGTGCTATGCTAGGTATGGAGCACAGAGAGGGCACAGGTGTAGGCTCATGCTCAAGGAGCTCAGGGCTCAAGAGGGAGCCACAAAAAGAAATAACCACTGTTTCATTAGAGTCGGGACTTATGTTTTGGTCTCTAAAACTCGAATTCATATAGTGTTACTAAGTATACCAAAATAGAAGCTGTACATTTGGGTAGAGTCAGAGCTAAAAGCATTGGCCCTTGAGCCAGTTAGCCCGTATTCAGATCCTGGCTCCATCCTTTCTGAGCTGCTGTTCTTCTGTAAGTGAAGTCATCGCCATAAACCTTTCATCTGTAAAATGGAGACTCGCTGTATCTACCTCATAGGGTTATTGTGAAGATTCAATGAGATAATAGACAAATTAGCATTTGGCACAGCACCTGTGGGATTCTCAATACCTAATAGCATCTGAAGGTGGGAACATTCTCATCCACTTGGATACCTCCAGCAAAAAAACTTCTCTTGCCTTCTTAATATTCCAAAGGAAGGCATTCAACTGGGTCCCCGGGAGACAAGATAGAGTAGACAGCCTCAGTTCTCAGGTGACTCACAACCTCCTTGAAGAGACAGGCCACACGCAGCAAGGACTTGTTCTGTACAGTAACTGCCAAACAAGTATGGTGGGTTAATAAACGTCACGGGCATTTGGAGGAGTCAGGGATGTCTGGGCCAGGATGATTGGAGAAAGCCATATCTTGACAAAGCAGACCGTATTTTCCGAATCAGATCTCGGAGCATACGGCCATGCAGCTTCATGCTTCTCTACCCCGGCGCACAGGGTTCCCTGCCAGTCCACTTGGCAGGCCCCTGCTCACTCTCCAAAATGCCATGCATTCCTCCATAAGGCCTCGACCTTCCCAGGTACAGCCAAATTGTTTCCTCCCTTGTATCTTTCTTCCGTTGTGTTACTGTCCCTTGCATGCAGTGTGGTATCTATTGATAACATGTTTCTCTCCTTTCCTGGATTATTGCTCAGCTCTAGTATGAGAAAGAACAGGTTCTCCTGAGCAAAGACTGTGTCTTCTCCATGTTGATATCCGGGAACCCAGCACAGGACCCCACACAGGGCAGGGGCTCAAGGTATCTCTGCCAAATGAATGAATGAGCGCATGCGCGACAAGCAAATGCCTCCGCCATGTGGAGTGATCGGTAGACAAAGCGTTTGCGGTCGGGATTGCCTTGGAAGGTTCTAGAGGCGCAGGTCTCTGTGATGCTGCTGCTGTGATGATCCGTTTAACTCCGCAAATACCGCAGTAGGTGGCCTCGAACTTCCCCTCCTTGTTCATGGTCTCCCCTCCTGATAATAACGATGGTGACCTGAGCACTGTCACAGCCATACGCCACACTGCAAAGACCCCTCACACCCATGCTCTCAAGTGAGCCTCAGAGCAGCTGTGTCGGGGGCTGGTCGGCCCGCACCTTTGTGCCCATTTTACAAAAACCCCTGGCGGGTGGCTGGTTACTCACCCTTTCACGGCTGAGTAGCCCTAAGGATACTTGACATTTCAAACCCAAAGACAAGTTTCCTGTGCTCCTTTTGCTGCCCTTGAGGCCTACAGCACAGGGTTATCTAATGATGGGAGGTTATTAGGGGGCTGTTGATCACATGGACTGACTGATTAGAGGTAGGGCCTCAGAGCCTGGAATTTTACATTTTATTTTGGATCAATAAAAATTTGACAGCTGAAACACTGCTCAGCAAATATATCTGATTGCCGAGCAGTATTTCCACTGTCATGACTGGCTGCTGAGCAGTATTTCTGCTGTCATGACTGGCTGCTGAGCAGTATTTCCGTTGTCATGACTGGCCTCCTCTGCCCTCCCCTGGCCCATCCTGCAGACGTGAGCACACACTCACGTGCACGCACCTCCCTCCTTCCAGGTAAGTCTTTCTGAGACAGCAGAACAGAAAATGGCATAATCCAAAGGTAGAATGGTATAAAGCCACCAGAATTCTTTCTAGTACCTGCAGAGGCACACACACAAGGCTGTTTTATATAAATTTGTGTGCAATTTGCATACATTTGCATATGCTCCCAAAGCTATCTCATTGAGTTCTTGAAACAAGTGACAGGTAAAGCCACTTCACCTACGCCAGCCAATGGCAGAAGAAGAGACACATTTGCCATCCAGGCAGCCATGGCTTCTTCTACCCTGTAAGTTATTCTAAATTAGCATAAAATCACTGTTAAGTGTTGATATTACTGAAGATCCCAAAGGCTGGAGAAAACATGACATGGATGCAATCATAATAATAGTGCTGCCAGGTGCGGGAGCTCACACCTGTAATTCCAGCACTTTGGGAGGCCGAGGCGCACGGATCATGAGGTCAGGAGATCGAGACCATCCTGGATAATGTAGTGAAACCCCCCTCTCTACTAAAAATGCAAAAAAAAAAAAAAAAAATTAGCCGGGAGTGGTGGCAGGCACCTGTGGTCTCAGCTACTCAGGAGGCTGAGGCAGGAGAATCTCTTGAACCCAGGAGGCGGAGGTTGTGGCCAGCCAAAGTTGCACCACTTCACTCCAGCCTGGGTGACAGAGCGAGACTCCGTCTCAAAATAATAATAATAATAATAATAGTGATAATAATAATCTCTAATATTGAGCACATATATGTCAGGCATTTCTCTATGAGCTTTGAATATATTATCTTAATCTCCTCAATAATCCAAAAGGTAGATCCAATTTTTACCATTTTACTGGGGAGGAAGCTGAGATCCACAGGGTTGAGGCCACATGGCTTGTCAGTGATTCAAACACAAGCATTCTGACTCCATTCATTTATGTGCCAGTATTAGTTTAAGCACCTACTATGAGCCAGATATTATTCTAGGCAATAGAAACACGGCAATGAAGGAAAAAGACCGAGTCTCAGTTGTCACAGAGCATTACTATGCGTAAGTTAGGGTAAGGTTGGGTAGGAACAAACAGACCCCAACATTTATTAAAGAGCAAAGAAGTGAATTTCTTTTTTTTCTTCTTTTTTTTTTTTTTGAGACAAAGTCTCACTCCATGGCCCAGGCTGGAATGCAATGGCACCATCTCAGCTCACTGCAACCTCCACCTTCCATGCTCAAGCGATTCTCCTGCCTCAGTCTCCTGAGTAGCTGGGATTACAGGTGAGCACCACCATGCCTGGCTACTTTTTGTATTTTTTGTAGAGACAGGCTTCCGCCATGTTGGCCAGGCTGGTCTTGAGCTCCTGACCTCAAGTGATCTGCCTGCCTCGGCCTCCTAAAGTGCTGTGATAACAGGCATGACCCCCAGCACCTGGCCTGAATTTCTTTCTTTTTTTTTTTTTTCCTTTGAGACGGGGTCTCGCTCTGTCGCCCAGGCTGGAGTGCAGTGGCGCGATCTCGGCTCACTGCAAGCTCCGCCTCCTGGGTTTACGCCATTCTCCTGCCTCAGCCTCCCAAGTAGCTGGGACTACAGGCGCCCGCCATCTCGCCTGGCTAGTTTTTTGTATTTTTTTAGTAGAGACGGGGTCTCACCGTGTAGACCAGGATGGCCTCGATCTCCTGACCTCGTGATCCACCCGTCTCGGCCTCCCAAAGTGCTGGGATTACAGGCTTGAGCCACTGCACCTGGCCCGAATTTCTTTCTTGAGTACTAATTCAAGTTGTATGTCCCAGACTGATGGACAATCTTGCTCTAGCCACATGGTCACGTGGAAAACCCTGGTCCCTTGCACATCATTGCTCTTCTAAGCACCTAGGACAGTCTTTACCGGCTTAGGTGAGGCTGGGCTGCCGCCACATCCTTGTGTAGCCACGGGAAGGTGGAAAGGAATTGGGAGAGGCCACACCTACCATGCCGAAGCCAGGGTCTGGGAGGGGCAGCCATTGTTTCTGTTTCCTTTATGTAGGTGAGAACCTAGGCCTGTGGACCCATCCTACTTTAAAAGGGGTTTAGTCAAGAACCAAGGAAAAAGGGAGAATGGATTTGGGTGGGCAACCAGCAGCCTTTGCCATGAAATGACATTCACAAGGCAAATACATTTGTTGGATGATGTCACAGAGCAATAAAGGCAACGAAGATAAACAAAGCAGAGGAAAGGCTGGAGAGGGATGGGGTCACATTTTTAGACACAGTCATCAGCTCTTAATCAGTGTCCTTAACTGACCCCCCGATTCCACCCATGCTCACGGTGACAATGAGGAAGGCTTAGGAGAGCCTCAAGCACTTCCCGAACCAAATAAGGTCAACTTATGTCCAGCCGAGTAGTCAGGTACCCTGGCCAAGCAAGAGTTTACTAGACTAGACTTGACCTTCAGAGGGTCTCTCATGCCTTTTGTCAAGGAATTTTTACTTATTAGTCATTTTATTTTCATTTAAAAAAAAAAAAAACTTTCAGGGTAGCTAGGGAAGGTATTGTCATCTCCCTTAGATGAAAGGAGAACTTGAGGCTTGAAAATGTTCAGTTAAAAAACAAACTATTAGGCCGGGCGCGGTGGCTCACGTCTGTAATCCCAGCACTTTGGGAGGCCAAAGCGGGTGGATCACGAGGTCAGGAGTTCAAGACCAGCCTGACCAATATGGTGAAACCCAGTTTCTACTGAAAATACAAAAATTAGCTGGGCATGGTGGCGCATGCCTGTAGTCCTAGCTACTTGGGAGGCTGAGGCAGGAGAATCGCCTGAACCCGGGAGACAGAGGTTGCAGTGAGCCGAGATCACACCACTGCACTCCAGCCTGGGCTACAGAGTGAGACTCCGCCTCAAAAAAAAAAAAGATATCTATATATATGTTGAGCTCCTATATTTGTATCCCAAGGCTCCAGTGCCTCGGGATACAAAGGCAAATGGGATGTGGTTCCCTAGACAAGTTGATGAGTAGTGTGGTATGCAGACATAGAAGCAAGTAATTTTTCAAAATATATAATGATAAAAGTATGTACAAAATACAGCAGTACAGAGGAGGAAAGGAATAATAATTCTACTTGGGTGGGAAGGATCGAGAGAAGGTATTATAGTAGAGGTGATGGCTGACCAGGGTTTTGAAGGATGAATAGGAGTTCTCTAAGCAGATGGGGAATCTGTTCTAAGTAAGGAAAATATGTTCCAGAGAGGGAAAACTGCATATACAAAAGCATAAAGGTCTAACAATGTGAAATGCTTCATGAATTTGGCTATGAACGTTTGAGAAAGGCTCACTAAACCTTTACAATGGGTGCTAGAAAATAACCCAGGTCTCCCAATTTCTTTTTTTTTTTTTTTTTGAGTTGGAGTTTGCTCTTGTTGCCCTGGTGGAGTGCAATGGTGCAATCTTGGCTCACTGCAACCTCCACCTCCTGGATCCAAGATCCAAGCAATTCTTATGCCTCAGGCTCCGAGTAGCTGGGATTACAGGCATGAACCACCATGCCTGGCTAATTTTTTTTTTTTTTTTTTGCATTTTTTTTAGAGGCGGGGTTTCTCCATGTTGGTCAGGCTGGTCTCGAACTCCTGACCTCAGGTGATCTGCCCGCCTCGGCCTCCCAAAGTGCTGGGATTACAGGCGTGAACCACCACACCCAGCAGGTCTCCCAATTCCTAGTACATACTAGTTTTCGACCTTCTTTTTTTTTTTTTAAGACAGAGTCTGGCTGTGTCACACAGGCTGGAGTGCAGTGGCGTGATCTTGGCTCACTGCAACCTCTGCCTCCTGGGTTCACGCCATTCTCCTGCCTCAGCCTCCCGAGTAGCTGGGACTACAGGTACATGCCACCACACCCAGCTAATTTTTTGTATTTCTAGTAAAGACGGGGTTTCACCATGTTGGCCAGGATGGTCTTGATCTCTTGACCTCGTGATCCACCTGCTTCAGCCTTCCAAAGTGCTGGGATTACAGGTGTGAGCCACTACACTTGGCCAGCAATCCTGTTGGTTTATGTTATTTATGGCTGGGTGTGGTGGCTCACACCTGTAAGTGATCTCAGCACTTTGGGAGGCCAAGGTGGGAGAATCAGTGGAGCCCAGGAGTTCGAGATCAGCCTGGACAATATGGTGAACCCCCGTCTCTACTAAAAATACAAAAATTAGCCGGACATGGTTGTGCATGCCTGTAGTCTCAGCTACTCAGGAGGCTGAGGCAGGAGAATCGCTTGAACCCAGGAGGCAGAGGTTGCAGTGAGCTGAGATCGTGCTACTGCAACCTCCGCCTCCTGGGTTCAAGCGATTCTCCTGCCTCAGCCTCCCGAGTAGCTGGGACTACAGGTACATGCCACCACACCCAGCTAATTTTTTGTATTTCTAGTAAAGACGGGGTTTCACCATGTTGGCCAGGATGGTCTTGATCTCTTGACCTCGTGATCCACCTGCTTCAGCCTTCCAAAGTGCTGGGATTACAGGTGTGAGCCACTACACTTGGCCAGCAATCCTGTTGGTTTATGTTATTTATGGCTGGGTGTGGTGGCTCACACCTGTAAGTGATCTCAGCACTTTGGGAGGCCAAGGTGGGAGAATCAGTGGAGCCCAGGAGTTCGAGATCAGCCTGGACAATATGGTGAACCCCCGTCTCTACTAAAAATACAAAAATTAGCCAGGCGTGGTGGCACACTCCTTTAGTCCTAGCTACTTGGGAGCTTGGGAGGCTGAGATGGGAGGATCACTTCAGCCTGGGGAGGTCTGGGCTCTAATGAGCTGTGATCATTCCAACTGTATTCTAGCCTGGGTGACACAGTGAGACCCCATCTCAAAATTTAAAAATAAAATAGGAAATATTGTTTTTGAAGACTATTTAGTGGTATAAAAAGTCATACAACAAAGTGAAAACAGTTTACAAAACCTTACGTGGGGTATAGTTCTAATCTTGTTTTATAGACACACACAGAAAACAGAATAAATATTAGCCGAGCATATCTCTAAGTGGAATCTGATAATCCAGAAAAAGATCTTCAAACCAAAGGAAAAACTTCTCCTGACTCAGCTTCACCCTTGAAGTGAGTCCAAACACTGATTAAAGATTTCAGTGTCCAGATGTGACCTCATGAGGACGGGGTCTTTCTACCTTCATCTCTGGCCACCCTGTCTCCTGCTCACCAACATGCTCGCCGTTCTTCCCTCTGTGCCTTCACCGTGCTATGATTCTGACCCCCTCTTGCCTGCCTGGGATAGAACAGGACAGGAAAGGACAGAAAAGGTGCGTGGGGTGAGACTTCAGGGAGTGTGGAGAGTGAGAGGGTTGGAGCCTGGGAACAGCTGTGCAGAATTAAGCAAATCGGAGAGAAGAGAGCCAGGGAGAGAGAGGAGAGAGAAACTGAATGTGCCTAACCCGGCCTCTTTTCTCTTCCTTTGGACGCTTGTTCTCCTCCCACCTGGGGGTTTGCAAAGGCGGCTCCACGTTAGCAGTGGGGAGGCTCACGCTGGCCCCACTCTGCCTATACCCGGGCAGGCACATCTGTGTGTTTCCATTGCAGAATATGTGCTTGCTTTCAGATTTAAATAACTTCTTCTCCATTGTCACCTATCTGTTCCCATAGTGCTTGTTCCTGACCTCTAATGCGCCTCTAGCCTCCCTGAGCTATAGAGATTTGTTTGTGTGTCCGTCTCCTGCACAAAATCGTGAGGCCTGTCAGGGCAGACTGCAGAGACTGTGACTCGCTCTTCTCATCAGACCCTGTCCCAGCACCTGGCCCATTACAGGTGCTCAGAAAAGGCCAGACCTGTTTTTGTTGTCGTTGTTGTTGTTTGAGACAGAGTCTCGCTTTGTCGCCAGGCTGGAGTGCAGTGGTGTAATCTCGGCTCACGGCAACCTCCGCCTCCCGGTTTCAAGTGATTCTCCTACCTCAGCCTCCGGAGCAGCTAGGATTACAGACGCGAGCCACCATGCTGGGCTAATTTTTGTATTTTTAGTAGAGATGGGGTTTCACTATGTTGGCCAGGCTGGTCTCAAACTCCTGACCTCAGGTGATCCACCCACCTTGGCCTCCCAAAGTGCTGGAATTATAGGAATGAACAACCACACCTGGCCTGTTGTTTTAATATTTTGGATAATCCAATTATAAGCCAGGAATACAGGCAAAGAATCTCTATGGTGTCAAATTCAAAGAAATGTCATCGCCATCTTGTAACCTAAAGTAGCTAAAATATAAATTCAATCTTTGCTGGCACTTCTTGAATAACATTAAGGAGTCTCTGAGTAATAAGCCTCAGCAACTCTTCAAAAATCTCTCCTCTCTCTCTCGCTCGCTCTCTCTTTCTCTGGTTCCCTTCTCTCCAGTTTCCTTAAATCTGCACAGCTGTTTCAAGGCTCCACGTCTCTCACTCCACTCTGTCTGAAGTCTAAGCCCACTCACCTTCTCTGTCCTTTCCTGTCCTGTTTTGTGACTTTCTTTATTCATTGTCCCAATTTGGTATCTCAAAAGCCCAGAAACCAGGCTAGAAAAGGCAGAAGTCAGGCCAGGCATGGTGGCTCCCACCTGTAATCCCAGCAGTTTGGGAGGCTGAGGTGGGCGGATCACCTGAGGCTGGGAGTTCAAGACCAACCTGACCAACATGGAGAAACCCCGTCTCTACTAAAAATACAAAATTAGCTGGGCATGGTGGCGCACACCTGTAATCCCAGCTACTCAGGAGGCTGAGGCAGGAGAATCGCTTGAACCCAGGAGGCAGAGGTTGTTGTGGT
>NW_012114988.1:3379573-3384991 GCF_000951035.1 Colobus angolensis palliatus | reverse complement strand
GGAGGGAAGGGAAGGGAGAAGCCTCCAAAGGAGGTGAAGGAGAAGGCAAAGCCACAATCACTGCTCAGCCCTGGGGCTGCAGGCATGAAAGGGGACTTGTTTCTCTCTAGTTCCTGTTTCTGAGATTGCACGTCGTGCTGTGCTAAGTTAGACACAAATACAGGGCTCATTTAGACACAGGTTGTGCAACCCGCTCCTCCCAACCCCCCCCACCAAGGCCATGCCAGCCAAAACCCGCAAAGAGCTGATGTTTCTGTTGGGGGTGATGCTTTCTGCTAGTGAGGGAGCTGCTCTTGGCCTTGGCACCCATTCCTCCTGTGGGAAGAAGAGTAGCTTGGATAAACTGAACGTGCCTAGCCCGGCCCCTCCTCTCTCTGTTCCTTTTGGGGCTTGTTCTCCCATCTGGGGGTTTACAGAGGCAGCTCCACCTTAGGAGTGGGGAGGCCCACGCTGGCCCCACTCTGCCTATACCTGGGCAGGTACAGCTGTCTGTTTCCATTGCAGAATGTGCACTCATTTTCAGTTTTCAATGGCATCTTTTTCATGGTCAGCTTTCTTAGTAATAAAAAGAATGCTTCAGTCCTCTGTCCGCTAACAGCTCTGTTATTTCTCCATTGATCTGAGCCCTGGTAGGGACGAGGGATGGTATTAATCAGGTCTCCCCAGCACCTCCCTGCTAGTGCCTCCCTCCCTCTACCTGTCTACCAGTTACCAGGAAGCCTGATGCATGCAGCCTACGCTTTCTTACTTTCTTTTCTAGCTATGCAGTTGTTACTAACAGCTGTAACCGTTTCTCCCTGAAGCGACCCTCTTCATCTCCGGGCATCCTGATTATTAGAAACTTGTAAATGCAGGCCGGGCGCGGTGGCTCATACCCGTAATCCCAGCATTTTGGGAGGCCAGGCTGGCGGATCACGAGGTCAGGAGATTGAGCCCATCCTGGTCAACACAGTGAAACTCCGTCCTCTACCAAAAAATAAAAAAAAAAAATAGCTGGGGGTGGTGGCGGGAGACCGTAGTCCCAGCTACTCAGAGGCTGAGACAGAATGGCGTGAACCCGGGAGGCAGAGTTTGCAGTGAGCTGAGATCGCACCACTGCACTCCAGACAGAAAGAGACTCTGTCTCAAAAAAAAAAAGTTGTAAGTGCAACTCCCTCCCCCTTTTATCAGTTGGGCCTTGCTTGTCTTCTGGCTGGAATTCAAATCTGACTCCTCCTGAAGTTATATGAAGAGAGATGAAACAGCCTCTCCCTCCAGGCCCTGGTTTCTTCACCCCATGTGGAATATTCCAACAGCACCCTTTTCTCAATTTTGCTGCAATGCTTAGACTGGATAATCTGCGGAGCTCCTGGGAAATTCTAAAATGCTTTGCAAATGTAAGGCCTGTTTTCTCCTGTGCCTCTAAAGGCCAGGCTGGTCTCAATCAAACTCCTGACCTCGGGTGATCCGCCCACCTCAGCCTCCCAAAGTGCTGGGATTACAGGTGTGAGCCACCGTGCCTGGCCCCATTCTAATCATTTTATTGTGTACAATTCAGTATTATTAAATATATTCACAGTGTTGTACAACCATCACCACTATTTAGTTCCAGAACTTTTTCATCATCCCAAACAGAAACTGCCTACTCAGTAAGCAGTCATTCCCAATCTCTTTTCCTCTGGCAACCACTAATCTGATTTCTGTCTCTATCAATGTGCTTATTCTAGATACTTTGTATAAATACAATTATATAATATGTGACCTTTTGTGTCTGTCTTTTTTCACTGAGCATAATGTTTCCGAAGTTCATCCATATTATAGTATGTATCACTGCTTCATTTCTTTTGATTTAGAGACAGGGTCTTGCTCTGTTGCCCAGGCTGGAGTGTAATGGTATGATAGTGGCTCACTGCAGCCTCAGCAACCTCCTGGCCTCAAACAATCCTTTCTCCTCAGCATGGGTAGCTGAGACTATAGGTATACACCACCATGCCCAACTTATTTTTTTTCTATAATTTTCTATAGAGACAGGATCTTGCTATGTTGTCCAGGCTGGTCTTAAACTCCAGGCTGGTCTTAAACTCAAGCGATCCTCCTGCCTTGGCCTCCGAAAGTGCTGGGATTATAGTCCTGAGCCACAGTGCCTGACCACAGTACTTCATTTCTTTTTATAGCTGAGTAATATTCCATTGTATGGATAGACCACATTTTGTTTATCCATCTGTTGCTGGCCGTTTGAGTTGTTTCCACCTTTTGGCTATTGTAAATAGTGCTGTTATGAACATCCATGATTACTTTCTTTTTTAATATAATTCACTTAGTTGTAAGTTTATATAATTTAATTTTTAATAATAGCTGTGTTTATCAACCACCTTGCAAAATTCCTGGACATCTAATGATTGGCTTGTAGAAGGGGCAGGAGTTGACCCCAGCACACCGATGGTTGTCACTATCTGTACAGCTCTGGGCAGATGACAAAGCCCAGAATTATGAGTCAGCAGGTCGGCATTCTGGGGCCAGTGCAGCGTCTAACTCACTTGTCATTTTGAGCACATCACTCATCGCTCTTGTCTTGTCTCGTTTCTAAAATAAGGCTGTTGGGCTCAATGATGCCTAAGGTTCCTCCCTAGGGGATATTCTGTTCAATAAGTGGCCAGGTTAGGTCAACAAATGAAATAAGCACACAGTTACTTACCACCCAGCAGGTCAGAGAACGGTACACTCACTGTTCCTCTGAAGTTGAGGGTTGTTGGTTCCATCCCCAAGACGTGTTTCCATTGTCTTCTCACTACGCTTGCTGTCTTCTCTTCCCAACATTTTTCCTGTCCTCCCCTGCTCCCCCAACTCTTTGGCTATAAATGCTCACTTTTCTTTGTACTGGGAATTAAGCCATCTTTCTCCACTACTGCAAAACCCCATCACAGCAATCCCTATACCTGTCTTGATAGTCCGGAATAAAGCCTGCCTCACCGCTTTAACAATTGTCATGAATGATTTTCTTTAACAGACCCCATCCTATGTCCAGGTGATGGGCTCAGACATGAACACATGTCCTAGCAGTTTACAGGTGAGGCCTTTGGTGAACAAGGTAGAGCAGGCCTTGGTGGGGACTGAGTGGCAGAAGGGAAATAAGTGGGGCATGGCAAGCCTAAAATCACCCAAGAAAAGGAATAGATTAAGCAAAATGAGTAAGTTGTGTGTGTGAAGAACCACATCAGTCTGTAAGCATTTATTGAGCACCTCCTGTGTGCACACAGAGCCCTTAATCAGCCCTGGACCAAGTACTTGGGAGGAAAGGAAGGTAATGGAAGGTACAATTCTTTTAGTCGTCATTGTTGTTTTGAGACAGAGTCTCGCTCTGTCGTCCAGGCTGGAGTGCAGTGGCGCTGCCTCGGCTCACTGCAACCTCCGCTTCTCAGGTTCAAGTGATTCTCCTGCCTCAGGCGCGTGCCACCACACCTGGCTAATTTTTGTATTTGAGTAGAGATGGGGGTTTTTGCCATGTTGGCCAGGCTGGTCTCGAACTCCTGACCTCAGGTGATCTGCCCACCTTGGCCTCCCAAAGTACTGGGATTACAGGCATGAGCCACCACGCCTGGCTGGCAGGTACAATTCTGAGGACCCCAGGGCTCAGTCCCACAAGACTGTCCCCACTGCAGAGGCCAGTTCCATGGGTGTGAGTTCTCGGTTCCAACAGTCCAACTCTAATCCGGACATGGCTGGCTCATCAAGGAAATGCTGTTAATCATCTCTGGGTTTAAAGGGAAGCACTTAGAGCCACTCAAATCAGATTGGAAACACTGAATTTGGAAACTGTCCAGTGTCTAACAGGAGGCTAGCCGTCTGATTCCTTAGGGAGCGAATGACCTCAGCAGAGGGTGGATTTTATCGCTGGAAAGGATGAGAGGAGGTGAGGGGGATGCCTCATTGGAAGTGACACCTAATGACCAGTTTCCCATCCTGTTTTCAGGCCCTGCAAAATAGAGTCCTTCTGGGTATCTGGTCTACCCTTCACCTGCAAATGCAAGACATACATACAAACAGGGTAGATCAGGGCTGTTTCCTCAGTTTAATCACGAGCTCCTGTAAGGGCAGAAAATGACTCTCGCGTTGTGACGCTCCATTTCCCACTCCTGCTTAGTTATTCGGGAGCTGTTGATGGGTGACACTTGCCTCAGAATTGCGGTGACTTTCAATACCCCTAAGAGTAGAATTTAAGGAGGAAGCCTCTGCACAGAATGATAATGCATATTGGGGTCGGTGGGGGGGGATTGCTGCCTGGAAAACAGGTATATATCTTAGATGAGAAAACACCTTGCTGAGACTCTCAGAAAAGAATTTGTGAGGTGATAGTTTTTGCTAAAATATACCCATTGTCCGATGATGAAGGCATGGATGAGCAGAAAGGGAAGGAGGCGACTTCTCATCTCATCTGGGATATACATGCCCTCGCTTCGGGGATAAGATGTGTTCCTGGAAAGGTAACTGCAAACTGGAATTTTTATAGCCCGAATCACCTTTTCCATTACTTTCCTTGCAAAAATGAGTCCTCTGAATATTCTTAGGCTCTAGGATGCAATAAAACTGCAGCTAAGGCTCTAGCACATTTTTTCACATTATCACTTTTTAGCTGAAACTGACCGTTTTCTTATATTAAAAAAATCACATTCTGAAAAACATGACATAAAATAGCTGGGGTTATTTCTCTGTGTGGTACAATCATTTCAGTGTCAACAACCGTTTACTGGAGAGCCTATAAGTTTGGGGCACCTGGCTAAGCATTTTCACACAGTATCTCATTTAGCTGCCACCCCAATTCTGTGAGCTAGATATTACCTCCTTTTTGGGAGAGGTAATAATAAAGTTTAGGAAAATTGAGGAAGGGATCCCTGTTCACGAAGCAGCAGTGACAGAGCTGGAATTCAAACTCAGGTTTGAGCAAGTGTGGGCCTGGATACTTCACCTCTACCACAGCTGCCTAATTTAAGGTGTTAAAATAAGAAACCCAAACAACAATAACCCCAACAGTAACAACCTCAGCTATGATCTGAGATAGGACGCGGCCCCGGTTTCTAACAGGTTGCTCTCTCAAGGATCCTTTAAGAGGGTAAGGAAACCAGCTTTTGCCGTTCAGACCTCAGGTCCAAACTCTTTCTGAAATCTGCTGCCCGACATAACAGCTTGGGCAAGACTGAATGGGTGATAAGACAAGGACCCAACCACTCAAAGCCAATCGGGAAAGGACCAGGAGGAGTATACATCTGTAGGACACCTGTGAGGCATGAAAGAGCTCAGCTGCTGAAACTCCTGAAGGCCTGAGGGGTCCAGGAAGCCCAAGCTAGCAGATCCAGCAATTGACTCCCACATTTGCTTTGCTTTGTTTTTTTTTTTTTTTTTTTGAGATGGAGTTTCACTCTTGTAGCCCAGGCTGGAGTGCAA
>NW_012114988.1:3378569-3379490 GCF_000951035.1 Colobus angolensis palliatus | reverse complement strand
GAGGCTGGAAGACTTGATTTTTTTTTTTTTTTTTTATTTAGAGACGGAGTCTCGCTCTGTTGCCCAGGCTGCAGTGCCATGGTGCGATCTCGGCTCACTGCAAGCTCCGCCTCCTGGGTTCAAGCCATTCTCCTGCCTCAGCCTCCCAAGTAGCTGGGATTACAGGCACCAAACCACCATGCCCAGCTAATTTTTGTATTTTTAGTAGAGATGGGTTTTCTCCATGTTGGTCAGGCTGGTCTCAAACTCCTGACCTCAGGTGATCTGCCGGCCTCAGCCTCCCAAAGTGCTGGGATTACAGGCGTGCACCACCACACCTGGCTAATTTTGTGTTTTTAGCAGAGATGGGGTTTCTCCATGTTGTTGGTCAGGCTGGTCTCAAACTCCCGACCTCAGGTGATCTGCCCGCCTCGGGCCTCCCAAAGTGCTGGGATTACAGGCATGAGCTACTGTGCCCGGCCCCAACTTTGCTTTTCTAAGGATGCCAGTACTCCTTAACTGTGTGGTGGTGAGCCTCTAAGATGGCCTCCAATGGTCCCCCCTCCTGGTATTCACACCTGTGTGGAATCCCCTCCCACACTGTGCTAGGGTGTTCCCCATGACCAACAGCGTATGGTATGCCAATTCTGATATTAGGTTACAAAAAGACTGCAACTTCCAGCTTGGATTCTCTCTGTCTCTCAAGTCTCTCTGGGGAAAGTCAACTGCCATGTGGTGAAGACATTAAGTCTGTGAAGACGCCCATCTGACAAAGAGCTGTGGTCTCCTGTCAACAGTCAACAAGAAACTGAGGCCTCCTCCAAAAGCCACATGAGTGAGCTTGGAAGCTAATTCTCCAGTCCCAGAAAACTGCAGTCCCTTCCTTTTTTTTTTTTTTTTCTTTTGAGACGGAATCTTGCTCTGTTGCCCAGGCTGGAGTGC
>NW_012114988.1:3359892-3378111 GCF_000951035.1 Colobus angolensis palliatus | reverse complement strand
TGGAGATGAAGTCTTGCTCTTGCCGCCCAGGCTGGAGTACAGTGGCATGATCTTGGCTCACTGCAACCTCCACCTTCCAGGTGCCTCAGCCTCCTGAGTAGCTGGGATTACAGGTGCCCACCACCACACCCGGCTAATTTTCATATTTTTAATAGAGACGGGTTTTCTCCAGGTTGGCCAGGCTGGTCTCAAACTCCTGACCTCAGGTGATCCACCCGCCTTGGCCTCCCAAAGTGCTGGGATTACAGGCGTGAGCCACCACGCCCAGCCACTCCCGGATTCTTGACCCACAAAACCTGCGAGATCATAAATGTTTGTGATTTCAAGCTGCTAAACTCTGGTTTCCTTTGTTCTACAGCAATAGCTAATACAAGTTTGATCAAACCATTTTCTTTCCTATTGTTAGCATTGAGCCCTTTCTGGCCAGGTGGTGCCCATCCTTGATAATTTCCTTCCTACCTCCGGCTCATTTTACCCTCTCAGCCCCTTTATTTTGAATGACCTCATTAAGGCAAGGAATCTCAACTGAGGACTTGCCTCACTTGAGGCAAGTGAGGCATAGAGTAAGCGTGCAATTAGCCATTGCGTGACTACAGGAAATAGTAGTTTCCACGAGTGGTGCCCCCTGGAGGTGTACAGTATATAACCTGTACAGTTCTATGTGGCAGTCCAGCCAGCAATATACCTGAAAAAGTGTCCAACGCCAGGTTTTTCTGCTGGACAGAGCAAATGGGGCAATTCCTCCAAAGATCACAGACAAGAGAGGTAGTGGAAGGCGGTTAGTTTTCACGCAGGCTGGCTGACCCATCGTGAGGTTGCAGGCAAAGCCCATGAGTTTGGGTCATTTTCTTTCTTCCCGACTCAGGAAAGAACCTGCAGGGCATGATGGGGTGGTGGTGGATGAGCCTGGACCCTGGAGTTAGACCCATGGTCCAACTGTCCATGTATTCACCGGGTGATTCCTCACATAACTTTGCACTCAGGAAGCCATGGAATCTAGGAATCTAGCACTCAGATTCCTCAGCTGACAAATGGGAATCATCATAACGCCCCTAGAGAATGGCTGAAGGACACGGTAAGTTCACACACATATTATACCGACGTCAGTGTCTGACAGTGAAAGAACAGATGAGGTCTTGCTATATTACCCAGGCTGGTCTTGAACTCCTGGCCTCAAGTGATCCTCCCACCCAAGCATCCCAAACGGCTGGGATTATAAGTGCAAGCCACTGTGCCCACCCCAATAGCAATTTTTATTCTCTTTCATTTCCCCCCAAAGTGAGCCTCACACTCTGCTTATTCCAGAGTGGAGGATCATTAAGGATTTCTTGAATGAATTACATAAGAGGTTCCATCTCTCCAAGAGGGAGACAGTCCTATCTTCTAGTCCTGGGTAAATCAATAACCAACAACAACAATCCTAATAAGAAAGGCACATCCTTAACTGAACAGTACAAAGCATACAGTACCATTTGAGCCATTTGCCCTCACAAGCCTTCAGTCATTTTTTTTCAGACTGGAGAAATTTCAGAAGAAACTTCATCCGTTAGCAAAACACAGGCACAGAGGCAGCAGCTGTGCGGTTCCGGATGTCCTTCAAGGGCTCTGCTGCAGGATGACTCTAACCTGGAGATGCACAGGCAAACATTGAGTCAATAACTCAAGTCTGACTTAACTTGCATCAAGCTGCCGAACGCGCAGAAGCTATAAACAGCCCTGCCTGGATGGACAGCCCTTCCTTTGTCGCCGGGATTGGGTCTGAGAGGCTCCCAGTTGGAGAGAAAATGCCAGCCTGTTTCTTCTCTGGCTTAAGGACACAGTCAGATCAACCGCTGACGTCAGAGGAGAATTCCCTCCCCCCAGTTATCCGGCCCAAAAGGTCGTGCCAGGTAATGGGACACAGAGCAGATCAATGCTGGTGTGGTCCAGGGGAGCTGCCTTGCCTGGGCCTGCACTCTAAGGCTGAGCAAAGACTTTAAAAGAAGAGAAAACAGCCTGACTCTATTATCTGTTCGTGGAAAAAGAAGCTCAGATCATCAAAGATAAACAAAACCCACCAACCAAACAGCAGTCAAAAAGGCTGATCATGGTAGCTCAGGCCTGTAATCCCAGCACTTTGGGAGACTGAGGTGGGGGGACTGCTTGAGGACAGAAGTTCGAGACCAGACCGGGTAACCTAGCAAGACCTCCATCTCCACAAAAAAAAAAAATTAAAAATTTGCCTGGTGAGGTGGTGTGCACCTGTAGTCCCAGCTACTCAGGAGGCTGAGGCAGGAGGATCACCTGAGCCCAGGCAGTTGAAGTTGCAATGAGCCATGATCGCTCTGCTGCACTCCAGCCTGGGTGACAGAGTGAAAGAAACTGTCTCAAAAAACAAAAACAAAAACAAAATCACCCTGACCTTCCTCCTCCCGAGTCTCTGATGCTGGTGCTAACTGATCTCTAGGTGGACGGTGGGCGAGTGTCCTAGCGATGGCTCTGGGCCTCCTGGAAGGAAATCCTGCTGAGTGACCCACAGGGAGAAACACAATGATCCTGCACTGCAAGTGCAGAGGATCCTACTACAGACCAATGAAATGACTGCTGACTGCACTCAGAGAGAGCAACTACTCCATAGGGCGTAAGCAGAAAGCCCACCGGCCCCTTGACCACTCCTTTCTGAGTCCCCAGGCCTCCCTTGCCCCATCGGATCCACCACCCACCTGCCTCCCAAGGCCTGTCCTCTTCGTGCCACTCACGGGCACCAGGTGCTGATGGGGCCACCAGCTCTGGGCTCTGAGTCAGGGACATCACTGCAAGCAGGTAGGTATGAAACAGGGCAGACAGCAGACAGGGAGAGAGCTGAAGGATGGGGTCACTTTGGGTGGGATGGTGACGTGAGGAGAAGAAAGTGGTTCTGGGATGGAGGGAGACCAATGGGGCTCCCTCAGACAGATGACCAGGGAAGGCCCTTCGGAGGAGGTGACATTTGAGCAGAGAAGACCTGGCTGACTGAAGGAGCCGGGCCCACAAAAAGTAGCACGTTCTAGGTAGAGGCAGGGCTCGCTACACATTCACAGGGCCCAACGCAAAACTAAATGTGAGACCCCACTCAAAAATTATGAGGAATTTCAGGATGGCAAGGCAGAGTGTTCAGGGTCCACGCCCGAGAAGCAGGCCCTGGTAGAAGGAACAGTAAGTCCTGTAGCCCTAAGGCTTGGAAAGTTCCAGAATTCGAAAGGAGGCCAGCGTGTTCTGGGAGGCAGAAGGCATGAGAGGCTGTGGAAGGGCTGTGCAGGAGATATCTGTGGGACAGACTGTGGTAGCCCCTGAGACCGGTAAGCTGGGAAACCATTGGGGGAGCTTTGCATGAGGGATGGGCTTGATAGAATTAATTTTTTTCTTATTTATTTATTTTTTACAAAAGAGAGGGGGTCTTACTATGTTGGCCAGGTTGGTCTTGAACTCTTGGCCTCAAGCAATCCTCATGTCTTGGCCTCCCAAAGTGCTAGGATTACAGATGTGAGCCACTGCACCTGGCCAGGATTAATTTTTATTGTATTATTTTTTTTTTTGAGACACAGTCTTGCCCTGGCTGTGTGCAGAAAGAGCCGGGCTGAAGTGCAGTGGCGCGATCTCGGCTCACTGCAACCTCCACCTCCCAGGTTCAAGCAATTCTCCTGCCTCAGTCTCCCAAGTAGCTGAGAGTAGCACGCACCACCATGCCCAGCTAATTTTTGTGTTTTTAGTAGAGACAGGGTTTCACCATGTTGGCCAGGATGGTCTCAATTTCTTGACCTCGTGATCCGCCTGCCTCGGACTCCCAAAGTGCTGGGATTATAGGCGTGAGCCACCATGCCTGGCCCAGAATTAATATTTTTTAAAGAACCCAGCTAGCCGCTGGGTGAGGCTGGTGCGGAATAGGGTCTGAGGAGAAGCAGGGAGTCAGACTAGAAGGCCAGGAGGATGGTGGCTCAAGCCCAGTGATGACCTAAACTGCCCAGGGCCAGCTCCTGACAGCCAGCTGAGTGTCGTGGCTCATGTCCCCGCCTCTGTCTGAAGTTTCCACTCCCCTGGCAGCCTTAGGATATTCACTTGCACCGTCAGGTCCATCCCTCAACCCTACTTCAGTGACACCTGGCCTCACTCCTACCCGTGCCCCCACTGGCACCCACCTCCCCAGCTTCCCCTGGGAAGTCCTCAGCATTCCTGGTGTCCCCACAGGGTGCCCAGCTCGTCTCGATACTGAGCAGCCTGGTATGTGCTCGAAAACTTGCTGCTGAGTGAGCGAATGCATTTATTACTTCATATTAGAAGAAACAGGACTCTGTTCCAACCAGGCAAATCTCAACCTAGGCCCTGACCTGAAAAAGAAGAATTCTATTTCCAAACGCCCGACGCATTTCCCTCTCATTAGATTTAAAAAAAAAAAAAAAAAGTCAAAAAAGAAAGAGAAGAAGCTGGCCTCCGGGGCTGTGGCACTCAAATTGCAGCCTTTGACTATTGTTTACGCTATATTTGTCCTGTCTCCAGGCATCACGCTGGGGGACAGAAAGGAAAATGCCAAACCATTTCTTCCTGGCCTGGCACCTACGGCGGAATGTTACCCTGCTGCCGTCTCGTGGCCAGGACAGTCACTGCAAATGTCCCAGAGTGATCATTTCCAGAGGCTGCAGGAAGAACAGACTGGTTTTGATGGCAAATGATTTAGCCAGGAGAGGTCCAGGCTGGTGGCCTCCAGTAACCTGGGCTGTTATTTATCCTGGGTGGTCTTACAGTCCTAGAATTGCCAACTGCACAGTCCCTGGATGACAGCTCCCCTGGACAGACGACTTGCAGCCCTGGCTGAGGCCAGAAACACTGAGCCTTTACAAATCTTTTTATGGTTCCTCCACAGGACTGTTTTATTTACCTGCTGTGCAGATGAGGCCTAAGAAAAACCCAGACCAAACGTATAATTTGGAGCTAAGTACATGATGGATGCCCAGAGATGTAAAATTAGCCAAGTAAACTTAATACTGGGGCATTATGCTTGCTTTCCAGCGCCTGAATGTCTGTTAGGGACGCATCACTTGGGAATAGCTCTTGATAAAATAAGCAGACTCTATTCCCCCCGGAAATTAAAAAAAAGGATCCACTCTGAAGGGGACCAGTTGTCTCAGATGTCCTCCAACCAAATCAGGGAGGAGAGTTAGTTGTCTGTGCACACTCATGTCCAATGTATGGGATCATTTGGTGGTTTGCACAAATGAAAGTGAGATTCAGGGTGATTTTCAAAACGTCAGTATGTATTCACTATTTTATTTTGTTGTTGTTGAGATGGAGTCTCACTCTTGTCGCCTAGGCTAGAGTGCAATGGCATGATCTCAGCTCACTGCAACCTTTGCCGCCTGGGTTCAAGCGATTCTCCTGCCTCAGCCTCGGGATTACAGGTGTGAGCCACCACGTCCCACTAATTTTTGTATTTTTAGTAGAGACACGGTTTCGCCATGTTGGTCAGGCTGGTCTTGAACTCCGGACCTCAGGGGATCCGCCCACCTCAGCCTTCCAAAGTGCTGGGATTACAGGCGTGAGCCATGACACGCGGCCTTTACTATTTTATAAGCACATCCCGCTTAGCTTGCACAACCAAGGTCCTCCCCTCTTCCCCACCCTCCGGAAGGATGAATCATAGATGGGGTGGGGTGGGGTGATGAAAGGGTGTGTCCCCCAGCATCTTCTGTGAGTTCATGATAGGAGACTGCAGAAATTCATGTTAATAGCTCACACGTGAGGGAACTTTCACCGTTACATTTTTTACATGTGTTATTTCATTTGATCCTTACAACAATTTCATGAGGTAGGTATTATCATCTCCATTTGCTAAATGGAGAGCCTGAGGCTTAGAGTGCTGACATGGCTTGCCTATGATCAGGCGGGAGGAAGTGACTGCAGAGGATTCCAACTGCGGGATGGATAATCAAATACTCAGCACTGTTTTCATACACACTAGGAGTAGTCGACCAGGTGTTACACCTCTGATCTCGTCATCTGTTGACATTGTAGGGAGCCAATCAATAACACTCTTTTTTTTTTTTTTGAGACAGAGTCTTGCTCTGTCACCCAGGCTGGAGTGCGGTGGTGCCATGTCAGCTCACTGCACCCTCCGCCTCCTGGGTTCAAGTGATTCTCCTGCCTCAGCCTCCTGTGTAGCTGGAACTACAGGTGCACACCCCCAAGCCCGGCAAATTTTTTGTATTTGTAATAGAGACAGGGTCTCACTGTGTTCACCAGGATAGTCTCGATCTCCTGACCTCAGCCTCCCAAAGTGCTGGGATTACAGATGTGAGCCACTGTGCCCAGCAATAACGTCCTTTAATCCCCTTCAGAGTACAGCAACAATTGAGACAGGCACTGTATTAGTTATCTGTAACAAATGGTCCCAAAATTTAGCAGCTTCAGGCCACAGTAGGTATGTATTGTCTCCCAGTTTCTGAGAGTCAGGAATCTGAGAGTGGATGTGTTGGGTGATGAGAAGGGAGGGACTCTTAGGAGGTTGCAGTGAAGAGATCAGCCAGGGGTACAGTCAGCTCAAAGCTCAATTGAGGCTGGAAGACTTGATTTTTTTTTTTTTTTTTTAGAGACGGAGTCTCGCTCTGTTGCCCAGGCTGCAGTGCCATGGTGCGATCTCGGCTCACTGCAAGCTCCGCCTCCTGGGTTCACACCATTCTCTTGCCTCAGCCTCCCGGGTAGCTGGGACTACAGGCGCCCACCACCACGCGCCCGGCTAATTTTTTGCATTTTTAGTAGAGACAGGGTTTCACTGTGTTAGCCAGGATGGTCTCAATCTCCTGACCTCGTGACCTGCCCGCCTCGTCCTCCCAAAGTGCTAGGATTACAGGCGTGAGCCCCCGTGCCTGGCCCGGAAGACTTGACTTTAAGCTCACTCGTTTTCCTGTCGGCAGAAGGCCTCTTCCTTGCCATGTGGTTTTCTCTCTGGGGACGCTCATGACGTGGGTGCAGGCTTCCCCAAAGCAAATGATGAGAGAAGGAGGGGTGGAGACAGAGAGACAGAACCCAGCAGTGACATACTATCATTTTTGCCATATGCTAATGATCACGTAGACCACGCCTCATACAGTGTGTCACTATGCAAGGGCATGAGTACCAGGAGCCTGGAATTACTGGGCACCATCTTGGAGGTTGCCTACCACATGGACAGAAAAGTTGGCAAGATAGAGAACAAAATGATGGCTTTAAAACTGAAATAGTTGCATCAAAGGAAGTGGCATAAGATGTGTGGGAACAGGGACTTCTTAGTACTTCATCTCTGAAGTAGAGACACTTAGCCACCTGGCCACAGGTGGGGCTGGAAAACCAAAGCCTCTCCTGCAGGAGCACAGCAGCCAGGTTAGGCTTAAGACATGGAGCAGTAGAGAACCCCCACTGGGGACCAGACACTCTGCAAAGAGAATGCGCTGAGCTGGGAAGGCACGGCAACGTCTCCCAATGGCCAAACCCAGGTCATGCCTCTCCTCTCCCAGGAGGCTGGCAGTGCTTCTCTAGAAGACATGACCAACATGAACATATGGCCGTAAATGGATTCTCACTCCACCATCCCTGGCCCAATCCACTCTCTTCCACCACAGACTGCTGCATCTGATGGATGTTTTATGGACCCCTGTGAGCAAGGTCTGTTTCTCATTGATGTGGGTGTCCCCAGAATCTATCATGGTGCATGACATGTGCCATCTTCCTCCTTCCCCTCTTCCATCATTGAGTGCCTAGCATGTGCTAGGCAGTGTAGTAATTCCTTCACAGGAATGATCTCATTCGATCACCATCACCCTCTGTTTTGTGGCAGGTACCAGTACTATCCCCATTCAGTGGATAAGTCAGCATCAGAGAAGTTAATGTGCCGATGGTCATAAGTTAGCAGGTGGCACAGGTGGGATCTGGTACCAGCCAGTCTGACTCCACTGCCATGCTCTTAAACTCCATGCCAGAGAGGCTGTTCAGTAAATATTTGTTAAAATAGATTCATTCAAAAATAACCATTGACTTAAAAAAAGAAAGAAAATCTAAGCAAGTAAAATTGTTGGACCATAGCAAGTTCTAGACAGAAGCTAATCCCCATAGTTCTTTCTCCAGGTCCCAAAAATAAACTTAAAATGGAAAAGAGGGACATCCTGCAAAGAAATCATTAGTTTCCAAAAGGCAAAAGCATGAGCCAGGAAACCACTTCATTTTCAGCATAGACCCTCTTCTCATTCCCATATACTTCTGTAGATGCTGCTTCCATGATTAAAAGAAGGGCTACTGATGAGACCTTAGCAAGCAGGAGTAGGTGAGAGCCTTACTCCCCTAAATCCGCACCAGAAGTTCAGCACGATGGTCAGTGCTGATGGCTTGTTGGCACTGAGCACCGGGAAATGGGGATGGATTTATACTCCACTTTCCAAGAAACACAATTTCAGAGTTTGTTTATGAGACAAACAAATGAAAGGCCAAGAGCCAGGCTGCTCAGGGCATTAGCGCCTCCACTCAACTTGTTGACTTGTCTGGAAGCAACAACTCATTTGCTGGTGTGCAGTGGTGCCTGGCCTGCTGCTTAGCTGCTCCCCACAACCCCACCCACTCATCTGATTATGTCAACTCATGTCACAGTTCCCACACCAGAGCAGAGCAACTGCCACGTGTGCACCAACTATGAGTAAGGCATAAGGCAAAGTTTCACGGGGACACAAGGTCTCATGGGGAGACATGAGGAGATAAGATTTCATGAAAATACAGGCCAGGCATGGTAGCTCTCACCTGTAATCTCAGCACTTTGGGAGGCAGAGGTGTGTGGATCATGAGGTCAGGAGTTCGAGACCAGCCTGGCCAACATGGTGGAACCCCATCTCTACTAAACATGCAAAAATTAGCTGGGCGTGGTGGCATGTGTCTGCAATCCCAGCTATTCAGGAGGCTGAGGCAGGAGAATTGCTTGAACCCAGGAGGCAGAGGTTGCAGTGAGCCGAGATCTTGCCATTGCACTCCAGCATGGGCGACAAGAGCAAGCCTCCATCTCAAAAAAAAAAGATTTCATGAAAATACAAGGTCACATGAGGAGACATGGGGAGACAAGGTCCTGTGGGGATACATGGATTCATGGGCAGACAGGGTCACATGAAGATACATGGGGAGCCCAGGTCTCCCAGGGAGACTTGAGAAGACAAGGTCATGCGGGGAGACATGAGGACATAAGGTCATGTTAGGAGACGAGGTTCCATAAGGACACATAAGTGTACAAGGGCACACGGGGCGAAGTGGTGTCTTAGTTCATTTTGTGCTGCTAAAACAGAACACTTGAGACTGCTTAACTTATAAAAAACAGACATTTATTTTCTCACAGTTCTGGAATCTGGGAAGTCCAAGATCAAGGTGCGGGCATCTGGCGGCTGCTGTCCAAAGGGCAGAATGCAGTGTCCTCACACGGTGGAGGGTGGAAGGGCAAGAGACAGTGAGAGAGCAAACTCCCCTTTTCAAGCCTTTAAAACGGCATTCATTTATTCACAGGAACAGAGCCCTCATGACCTAAACACCTTCCACCAAGTGCTGTCTTCCAACATTGTTGTATGGGGATTAAGTTTCTAACAAGAGAATCTGGGGGGACACATTCAAACCACAGCACATGGGGAGATAAGTTTTCATGAAGAGACATGGGGAGGCAAGGTCTTGGGGGAGACAGAGGAGAAAGGGAGCACTTCCCCTATAGGGACTGGATTTGGGTTTTCATTTGTCCTCCCTCTAGGAGCTTGCTTCAGTCTTGGGGTGAATTGAGGTGCAGGGCACATGACAAAGGGATGATTAGCAGGAGGCAGGCTGAGAGGCACTGGCCACAATGCTTTCTTTCATCACTCAGAGAAGGGAGGGGGCACTGGGGCTGGACTGCAAAGGGAAGTTTTGACCAAGGACATGGAGCCTGGGAATTGGGAAGATACAGACCAATGTTTCCCAGCCCTCATTCTCATATGACTTTTGCAATAGTTGATGACAACCTGTACTATTGTTTATTTAACAATTTATTTAAATTGTATCTCTCTTTTTTTTTTCAGGCAGAGTCTCACTCTGGCACCCAGGCTGGAGTGCAGCAGCACCATCTCAGTTCACTGCCGTCTCTGTCTCCTGAGTTCAAGCAATCCTCCCACCTTAGCTTCCAGAGTAGCTGGGACTACAGGCACACACCACCACATCCAGTTAATTTTTGTATTTTTGTAGAGACGAGGTTTTGCCGTGTTGCCCAGGCTGGTCTCAAACTCCTGGGCTCAAGCTATCGACCTACCTTAGCCTCCTGAAGTGCTGGGATTACAAGTGTGAGCCAACATGCCTGGCCCATTTATATCTGTATATACATATATACATATATAAACATATACATATATACACATATACACATATGTATGTATAAACATATATACATCTACATACACATGTATGCATATATACACATATATGTATATGTGTATTATACACATGTACATACATATATGTATATGTATATATACACACATCTATGTATATGTATATAAATGGGCCAGGCATTAAATTAGCTTGTACATATATGTATATATTACTTCCTCTTTAAAGGAAACTTCCTATCTCTATAGTAAATGGAAAACCAGTATCACTTGCCATAATAGAATGAAACCATAGGATAAAGATAATGCAAACAAAACAATTGCATTACATTCTAGCTGGATACTGTTGCTGGTGTAGTCTCTGACTCTTAACAGGTGTTAAAGAGGTGTTTAAGACATAACAACACATAATTCACACAAGAACACATAATTCAGACTTTCTCCTTGATATGAACCAAAGATTAAACATGAACTGAATTTCTTTTCAAGAAGTATGGCATATCAGTTCCTCTGAAGGCTCCTCCTCTGTAATATAACTAGGTCTTAAGAAAATTACAATAAACATAGTTTTATGCACTGCTAGGCTTATATGAAAATAAAGGCTCTCTAAGGTTGGTGGGGGGATGGGAGGAGAATACTAAATTGACAGTAGATTGGGAACAGTCAGCAAATGTAACCAGAGGAGACAGTGTGAGTACCAGCCCTGGAATCCGCACACTAAGCCTAGAGCTCTCTGCGAGATGGGGAAGCTAAATCTGAGACTCTTGCCTTAAGCCCTTATTCTTTCAAGGGAGCTTAAATGTATCCAGTGTGGTAACAGCCTCTGGCTCTTGAAAAAACCAAACACAAATTCTCTCTGGAATAAAGCATCACCAGTCTATGCTCCCAGGATCCCTACAGATTATGTTCAACCAATTAAAAAAAAACACACACAATAAAATTTCACAATAAAAAAAATTACCAAACACGCCAGGAAACAAGCTTCGCTGAGTGAGATCAACAGAATTATCTAAATACAGATTTAGAATCATATGAATTTCTGTTACTGGAACGGTCAGATACAAAATATAAAGTATGAAGTGTTTACAGAAAAAAAAAATTAACTAAAAACTGAACAAAGACCAAGAGACCATAAAAATTGATCAGGCAGATTGGAAAGAAACCACATAGAACTTTTAGAATTGAAAATTATAATCACTGAAACTCAATATACTTGTTAAGCATCAAATTAGAGAGAGATGAGTAAACTAAGAGACAGATCTGAAGAAATTATCCAGAAGGCAAAACAGAGACAAGGAGATGGAAAATGTGAAAGATAAGGAAATTCCAATGAGAAAGCATTATACACAGCACATTAAATTAATTAATATACGTAAACACTCAGAATAGTGCCTGGCAATTAGTATCAACAAAGCCAAATGTTGGTTCTTTGAGAAAATCAAGTGTTGGTTCTTCTGATGATAACAATTTAAAAACCTCTGGCAAGAGGAATGGAGAGAAATAAAAAAGACATTGCCCAAATAAACAAGATCTGGCATTAGCTGAGACAAAAAGATAAGCATATACTATAAACATAATGGTAATACATTGGAAAATATAGATGAAATAGGCAAGATAATAGAAAATGTCATTTACCAAAACTGACTAAAGGGAAAATAGAAAATTTGAACCATCATATAAACATTGAAGAAATTGAAGGTTGAATTAATAGTTAAAATTTGACTGAAAGTGCATATACCAATCCCGGGGTATTCACAACGGAATTCTAACAAACTTTCAAAGAACAGATTATTGGAGGAAATATTCCCCAATTTATTCCATAAGGCAAATAAAACTTTGATATTAATACCAAGTAAGAATAATGCTAAAAAAGAAAATTGGCCAGGTGCAGTAGGTCACATCTGTAATCCCAACACTTTGGGAAGCAGAGGTGGGAGTATCACCTGAAGCCAGGCATTCCAGACCAGCTTGGGCAACACAGTGAGACCTTCATCTCTAGGGGGGAAAAAAAATTCTGAGCATGGTGGCACACTCCTGTAGTCCTAGCCTGGGAAGTTGAGGTTGCAGGGAGCCAAGATTGTGCCACTGTACTCCAGCCTGGGTGACAAAGCGAGACCTTGCCTCAAAAAAAAAAAAAAAAAAAGAGTTTAGCAAAGTGGCTGCAATAAGAGCCAAGGCAGGCAGATCACAAGGTCAGGAGTTCGAGACCAGCCTGGCCAACATGGTGAAACCCTGTCTCTACTAAAAATACAAAACAAAATAGCAGGGTGTAGTGGCATGTGCCTGTAATCCCAGCTACTGGGGAGGCTGAGGCAGGAGAATTGCTTGAACTCAGGAGACAGAGGTTGCCGTGAGCTGAGATCATGCCAGCACTCCAGCCTGGGTGACAGCAAGGCTCTGTCTCAGGGAAAAAAAAAAAAAATCAATATACAAACATCAATTGTATTTTTATATACAGGAAACAAATGGAAATATTATTTTTGCCTAATCCCACATCAAGACTTACAATGAAATTGTGGTAAGCAAAACAATATGATATTGATGCAGTTACAGACATAATAATCAATGCAACCAGACTAGACCCCCAATTATTTGCAAACCTAATACATGAAGGGGAGATATATCAATTCTGTGAGTAAAGGATGTACTATGGAACTAATCTTGAGATAACTGGTTAGCCACCTGGGGTGGGGCTGGGGGTGATTGAACCCTTACCTCACACCACATACAAAATCAATTTTGAGTGGATTAACAACTTAAAAGTAGGACACAAAAATGTAAAACTTCAGAATAAAATGTGAAAGAATATTTTTATGACCTAGAGATAAGGTAAGAGTTTTTTACATGACTTAAAAGAAAAACTTGGCACTTTGAGCTATATTAAAATTAACGATTTCTGTTCATCAAAAGATACCATAAAGAAAGTGAAAAACAACCCATAAATTGGGGGTATATTTGCACACACATAACCACAAATAAGTGGCAGCATATAAAGAATATAGATATGTATTAAATTTTGACAAATCAATAAGAAAAAGGCAACCTAGGAACAAAATGGACAAAAGATATGAGCAGACCTTTCAAAGAGAAAATGCATATATGGTGGATAAACATATGGAACAATAACCAATCTCATTAGTAGCTATATTAATTTGCATTTAGCATCCAAATGAACTGTACTATTTTACACCCTCTAGGTCTGCATTGTGCAGGAATCAAGCACACAGACTCTGGAGCCAAATCCTGGCTCCTCCATGGACTTGGGAAGGTAGCAACATCTCCATACATGCCTCAGTTTTCTCTATGGAAAAAGGAACATTAACCCAGCAAAATCCAATTGGAAGTGGCTACCATTATTCCCCCAGCTCCTGTTTCCATTCTGTCAACTTCAAATAGTGCTACCTAATATCTTAAACAATTGGATTTTTTTGACTTCATTTATAGGATTATGGCAGGATTTGGCTGTGATAACTAATTCATAAGTATTGTATGAAAATTAATATATAATGAAACTGTGTCACAGTCATTCTCTACCCCAATGGGCTTCAAATTTTTATTTTGCTTACATATATTTAAAAATAATCTTGAAAAATTATATACCCTCTCTGCACACTTTAAAACTTAGATTTAAAATCCCAGCACTTTGGGAGGCCAAGGCAGGCGGATCACAAGGTCAGGAGTTGGAGACCAGCCTGGCCAATATGGTGAAACCCCATCTCTACTAAAACTACAAAAAAATTAGCTGGGAGTGGTGGCAGGCACCTGTAGTCCCAGCTACTCGGGAGGCTGAGGCAGGAGAATAGTTTGAATAGGTTGCAGTGAACCGAGATCATGCCTCCAGACTAGGCGATCATTGCACTCCAGACTAGGCGAGAGAGCAAGACTCCGTCTCCAAAAAAAAAAAAAAATTCCTCAGCACAAGTTCAAATAGTTGCACAAGATACAACTTTATACCCAGCATAGTGTAAATATTGACCTTTTAAAACAAATGATTACATTACTCTTTTAAATGCACTCAACAGAATCTGAAAATCTGCAATTAGTTGCCCTTCCATATTCGTTTAAAAAATCATATACGATGAAAAAAATCTTTTTTTTTTTTGTTCGTTTCTTTTTTTTTGAGATGAAGTCTAGCGCTGTCGCCCAGGTTGGAGCGTGGTGTCTGGACCTTGGCTCACTGCAACCACTGCCTCCCGGGTTCAAGGATTCTTCTGCTTCAGCCTCCTGAGTAGCTGAGACTACAGGCGCCCGTCACCACGCCCGGCTAATTTTTTTGTATTTTTAGTACAGACGGGCTTTCACCATGTTGACCAGCCTGGTCTCGAACTCCTGACCTCGTGGTCCGCCCGCCTCAGCCTCCCAAAGTGCTGGGATTACGCATGAGCCACTGCGCCTGGCCAAAAAAAATCTTATGTTGATGACACTATTATGTGTCTCTGCAACAAAAGTATAGCTAAAAATGGAAATGTAAGGGCCCACAAGCTTCGCTGGATCACTCGCTCCCGCCTCCCGCCCCATGCCCGGCCATGGCAGAGCCCTTGTCCGCCCAGCACCCAGTGCCTCTCGCGGAGTCGGAGCTGTACTTCCTCATCGCCCGGTACCTATCGGCGGGCTGGTGTCCGAGAGGGGCCCAGGTGCTGGTGCAGGAGCTGGAGCAGTGCCAGTTGCTGTGGAAGAGGTTGGACTGGGAGGGCAACCAGCACAACAGGAACCACGAGGAATTCGTCTTGTCCAGTAAGCATGTGGCTCTTGATATCTATTGCAAATCTGCCAAGCGCATCGGTCCTATGTTGGATAAAGAAATTCTGGCTGGGTGCAGCGGCTCACGCCTATAATCCCAGCGCTTTGGGAGGCCGAGGCTGGTGGATCACCTGAGGTCGGGAGTTCGAGACCAGCCTGACCAACGTGAAGAAACTCCGTCTCTACTAAAAATACAAAAAAAATAGCCGGGCATGGTGGCACTTGCCTATAATCCTAGCTACTCGGGAAGCTGAGACAGGAGAATCGCTTGAATCCCGGAGGAAGAGGTTGTGGTGAGCCGAGCTTGAGATCATGCCATTGCACTCCAGCCTGAGCAACAAGAGCGAAACAACATATCAAAAAGAAGAGGAAAAAGAAAAAAAAAAAGAAATTCCACCTAGTATTTCAAGAGTCGCTTCTTTGTTTGGTGCAGGAAGGCAGTCTTTGCTACTTACAGCAAAAGGTGACTTAATTTGAAGAAGTGTTCTGCTTTGTATTAATAGCTTAATAATGATTATAATTGTGAAATAATGTAAGCATTGTGGAAAAAAGGTGATAATGTAACTATAAATCATGCAGTGTACTATAAAATTCTCTGCATTTAGCATAGAACATTGAATTTTATTACATAAGTGTTTAACGGGCCCTTCCGTAGTAAAAAGTTGACAAAGACATAGGTGTTAAGCTAAAAAGCTTGAATTTATTCTGAGATGTGTTTGAGGTTTTATCAATGTGAGTTCTTAATTTTCCATTTTGTAACTCACTCATAACTTCATTGAATGTAATTGTATGTGTCTTAAAAACTCTTTAAATGCTAGAAGTATTTCATTTGATACTTGGATTCTGAAAGCCCTTTGTTATAAAGGGAAATGATTTTTCTTTTGCAAAGTTATGTGCTAGCAAAATGTTTGAAATTGCTATTCTTTTTCTGTTAGCTTGGTATATATGATTTAGACTAAGTATATGTATGTGATATAGTCTATGCGTACACGTGGCTAAACTGCTAAGGGGCAAAGATCGTTGGGTCTTCTGATGCTGAGCATACATCAAGTTCACCCCATGATTATTTTTTATTATGAGTCATTGCTGACATGATGCTACCTCTTGGATGCAACACCAATATAAAGCTTAACTGAGGCCAGGCACGGTAGCTCATGCCTGTAATCCCAGCACTTTAGGAGGCCGAGACTGGTGAATCACAAGGTCACAAGATTGAGACCATCCTGGCCAACATGGTGAAACCCCATCTCTACTAAATATACAAACAATTAGCTGGGCGTGGTGGCGGGCGCCTGTAGTCCCAGCTACTCGGGAGGCTGAGGCAGGAGAATGACGCGAACCCGGGAGGCAGAGCCTGCAGTGAGCCGAGCTTGTGCCACTGCACTCCAGCCTGGGGGACAGGGCGAGACTCTGTATCAAAGAGAAAAAAAAAAAAAGCTTAACTGAGAAAGAACAACCCACCCTCTCGGTTCCATGCCAGGCTGGCTTGTTAGCTTTACTTGTTTCTTAGTGCTCTAGCCATGTCACCCTGTGGCACTCATCAGGACACTGTTTATATTCTTCCTCTTCAGTGTCCCTATTCACTTTGTAATTATTCTGCTTTAGCTGGTTCTATGGTTGTAGTTATTTGGTAGCCTGTTTTCCTTTGTTTTCTGTACTTGTGTGAAGCTTCACGTCATTGTTTTGTGATGAGCAGTGATTTAGAGCTGGCAGATCTTGGAAGGGACTTCAGCAAGCTGCCCTAGGGTAGGGACCATATTCTCTATTTGTTTTGTTCTAGTGCTACAAAAGGATGCCTTGTAACTGCTCTGTGGTCACAGTAGTGGTAATGAATCCATTCATGTAAAATACAACGTGGCTGTTAGTTTGGGGAACCCGAGGCTCAGTAGAGGTTTAGTATGATGCCTTCCCTCTCTTCTCTGAGTTGTGAAGAAACTAATTTCTGGCACAGTGTGACTTCTTCAAACCTATGTTCTGCTGTTATCTCCTATAAAGGAGAGCAGACTTTTTCAAAATTTTATTTTAAGTGCATTGCTGGTTGGTCAAGCGGGGTGGACTTTGAATTAGTGTTCAGACTTACAGATCCTGCATGTGTGCTGTCCAGTAGAGGATTCTCTGTGACCCTAAAACAAAGGGAAAGCTGTATAATTTATCACTACTTCCTAAAGAGAGAGACTAAAGTCATGGCAGTGTTGGCCAAATTAATTTTAAAACCAAACGAGCCATGAATTTTCATAGAAATCAAAGAAATTAAATTTTTCCTTATCAAAGCTTCCATTTTTGAGAAGTTGGATCAGTTGTAAGACCTTTTATTTTTAACACTGTATGGTATAATTCTGCATTGAAAACATAAACACTTACGGCTGGGTGCGGCAGCTCACGCCTGTAATCCCCACACTTTGGGAGGCCAAGGTGGATGGATCACTGGAGGTGGGGAGTTCGAGACTAGCATGACCAACAAGGAGAAACTCCATCTCTACTAAAAATACAAACTTAGCCAGGGGTGGTGGTGCATGCCTTTAATCCAGCTACTCGGAAGGCTGAGGCAGGAGAATCGCTTGAACCCAGGAGGTGGAGATTGCGGTGAACCGAGATTGAGCCATTGCACTCCAGCCTGGGCGACAAGATCAAAACTCCATCTCAAAAAATAATAATAAAAAAATAAAAATAAACACTTACTTGGCATGAAATGGGACTTGGAGTCAAAAGATCTGGTTTTCTGGTCCATCTTTACCAATCGTTTGCTGTGGATCTCTTTAAAGTTCCTGGAACCTTTGAGCCAGCCTCAGTTACCTCACTTGTAAATTGGTAAAAATACCTACCTCACAGAGTTGTTGTGAGGATCCAATGAGCTAATGTATGCTGAAAGCACTTCGTGAATTGTAAAGTGCTACACAAATGTTAGTTGTCCTTGCTGCTGTATCTGAGATGTCTTAATTTTTTTTTTCCTTCAGAAATAGTCTAATAAACCTCCAGGGCTTTTCTGTTATAGCATATTAGTCGGTAAAATGTTGACTAAACAAATTCGTTACAATATTAAAAAATGGAAATGAACGGTTTTTAATTGTCTAAGTTAAATTTTTTCTGGATTGAACTATTGCAATTTTTTTTTTTTTTT
>NW_012114988.1:3346587-3355787 GCF_000951035.1 Colobus angolensis palliatus | reverse complement strand
GGAGCTTGCAGTGAGCAGATATGGCACCACTGCACTCCAGCCTGGGTGACAGAGCGAGACTCTGTCTCAAAAAAAAAAAAAAAAAAAAAGCTAAGCGTGATAGTGTGCACTTGTGGTGCCATCGGGAGGCTGAGGTGGGAGAATCACTTGAGCCCTCAGGCGGAGGCTGTAGTGAGCAGAGATCACGCCACTGCACTCCAGTCTGGGTGACAGAGCAAGACTATCTCAAAGAAAAAAAAAATTTTGAAAAATAATTGCATCTGTACTGAACATGTACAGACTTTTTTCTTGTCGTTATTCCTTAAGCAATATGGTATAACAACTATTTACATAGCATTTACATTGTATGAGATATTATAAGTAATCTAAAGATGATTTAAAGCACATGGGAGAATGTGCATAGGTTATATGCAAATACTACACCATTTTATACCAGGGACTTGAGGATCCAAGGATTTTTGTATCCCTGGGGGTCCTGGAAGCAATATCCCATGGGTACTGAGGGATAACTATATATGCTATGCTTATCCTATACATACATACATATGATAAAGTTTAATTTATAAATTAGGTGCCGTAAGAGATTGTTAGATATGAGTTCTAAATTCCTTTTCAAAAAATTAATATGTCAGTATGTTCAGTTCTTTGCCTTCTACTTTTAAACTTAACTTCCTTGTAAAGCATCCTTTTTCCATTACCTACTCCACCCTGACTCATTCTGATCACCTGCTCCACCCTAACTCATTCCAATTACCTGCTACCTGCTCGGCCCTGGCTCCTGCCAAAGCACTCACTCCATCATTCTCTTTAAATTAGCGAATGGGAATTAGTTGAGCCTGTGCAGTCTAACCCTAGCCAATGGGGGGGGTGACACAGCAGCAGGGGCCACCTGCGTCAGGAATAAGAACCCCTTCCCCTCTCTTGTCCGAGTGTGCGCTCACCATTGTTCCATCTGTAAAGGCGCACCCTTCTATAGAGAAGTAACTTGCCTTGGTGATAATTAAAAAGAAAATTTTATATTCGAGTGCTATTTCTTTTGCGGCACTGAATCTTTATATATAACAATTTGAAGTCTCGCCCGGGATAGCATTCTCCTCCGAGGACGGCCTCTGGTACACCCCGCCCTATTGTGGCGGCCTCAGGGGTGAGAAATCAAGACGCACCCAGTGCAAGAAATAACCTGAGCTCTCAGCAACAAGGAAAAAAAAAAAAAAACTGGCCAGCAACCTAGCTTAAAGGATCCTCACATAGGGCAGCGACAACTCTGTGCACAGACCAAGGAAGGAGAAGCCGCGACAGCTGGTAAAGTATTTCCTTGGTGGTCAAATACTGGAGGGCTAAATATGTGTGTGCGTGAATGATCACAAACGACCCTGCTTGCGGTGTTGTTCATGTGGATGGTGACAAGTCCTACTGCTGGGCGGGAGTGAGTGGATCCTCTCCGTGATTCCGTAGCTACCTCATATGGCTTGGGGCGGATCCTGCCTTGGGCACCCCAACACTAAGAAGGGCCTGATTCTTCCTTGGGGGAGCGGCCAGAGAGGACAGCATGAGTAGGAACTCTGCAAAGGACCTTCAGAGAGGGAAAGGGGAGAAAGAGATCAATGTTCCAGGACAGGCAAGACAGCCCCTGGTTTGAGGCGTTGAGCTGTCAGGCCTCTGAGCCCAAGCTAAGCCATCATATCCCCTGTGACCTGCGGGTATGCATCCAGATGGCCAGAAACAACAGAAGATCCACAAAACAAGTGAAAATAGACTTAACTGATGACGTTCCACCATTGTGATTTGTTCCCGCCCCACCCTAACTGATATGATATATTCTCCCCCGCCCTTAAGAAGGTACTTTGTAATATTCTCCCCCCCAACTTAAGAAGGTACTTTGTAATATTCTCTCCCCCCACTTAAGAAGGTACTTTGTAACATTCTCCCCGCCCTTGAGAATATACTTTATACGTCTATCCCAAACCTGTAAGAACTAATGATAATCCCACCACCCTTTGCTGACTCCTTTTTCAGACTCAGCCCGTCTGCACCCGGGTGAAATAAACAGTCTTGTTGTTCACACAAAGCCTGTTCGGTGGTCTCTTCACAAGGACGCGCGTGACATTTGGTGCGGAAGACCTGGGACCAGAGGACTCCTTCGGGAGACCAGTTCCTTGTCCTCACCCTCACTCCGTGAGGAGACCCACCTACCACCTCAGGTCCTCAGACCAACCAGCCCAAGGAACATCTCACCAATTTCAAATCGGGTAAGCGGTCTTTTCGCTCTCTTCTCCAGCCTCTCTCGCTACCCTTCAATCTCCCTCTCTCACTATACTTCAATCTCCCTGTCCTTCCTATTCCAGTTCTTTTTCCTCTTTAGTAGAGACAAAGGAGACACATGTTATCCGTGGACCCAAAACTCTGGCGCCGGTCACGGACTCGGGTAGACAGTCTTCCCTAAGTGTTTAATCACTGCAGAGACACCTGCCTGATTATTCAACATTTCACTGGTGTCTGATCACCACGGGGACACCTGCCTTGGTCATTCACCCACATTGCCTTGGTGGCAAGTCAACTGCGGGGACGCCTGCTTTGGCTGCTCACCCACACTGCAGCCCAGAGCTGCTCACCACCCTCTTCTCCGTGTCTCTACCTTTCTCTTTAAACTTACTTCCTTCACTATGGGCAACCTTCCACCCTCCATTCCCCCGTCTTCTCCCTTAGCCTGTGTTCTTAAAAACCCAAAACCCCTTCGACTCACACCTGACCTAAAAGCTAAATGCCTTATTTTCTTCTGCAACACCACTTGGCCCCAATACAAACTCAACAGTAGTTCCAAGTGACCAGAGAATGGCACTTTCGATTTGTCTATCCTACAAGACCTAGATAATTTTTGTCGAAAAATGGGCAAATGGTCTGAGGTGCCTTACGGCCAGGCAATTTTCACACTTTGTTCCCTCCCTAGTCTCTGTTCCCAATGCGACGTCTCCCAAATCCTCCTTCTTTGCCTCCCGCCTGTCCCTTCAGTCCCAACCCCAGGCATTGCTGAGTCTTGTGAATCTTCCTTTTCCACCGACCCATCTGACCTCTCTCCTCCTCCACAGACTGCTCGTCCTCAGGTCACTCCCCACCAGGCTGAATCAGACTCCAACTCTTCTTCAGCCTCCACTCCCCCACCCTCTAACTCTTCTATTATGTCCCCTCCTCACACCCGGTCTGGCTTACAGTTTTGTTCTGCGACTAGCTCTCCCCAACCTGCCCAACAATTTCCTCTTAAACAGGTGGCTGGAGCTGAAGGCACAGTCAGAGTACATGTGCCTTTTTCTCTACCAGACCTGTCCCAAATCAGTCAGTATTTAGGCTCTTTCTCATCAGACCCCATTAAATATATACAGGATTTCCTGTATCTAACTCTGTCCTACAGTTTAACCTGGAGTGACTTAAATGTCATCCTAACTTCTACCCTTTCCCCAGACGAACGGGAAAGAGTTTTTTCTCTAGCCCAATCTCATGCTGGCAACTGCCAGCTTCATGAACCAGGCTTCCAGGAAGGCATTAGAGCAATTTCCCAAGAGGACCCCAATGGAACATCAGGCAGATTCCGCAGGTATAGCTAGGCGAGATTACATGGTTTCCTGCCTAATTGAAGGGCTTAAAAAGGCACCATACAAAGCTGTTAATTATGACAAGCTAAAGGAAACTACCCAAGGTAAAGACGAAAACCCAGCCCAGTTCATGGCCCGCTTAGCAGCAACCCTTAGACGCTTTACCACCCTAGACCCAGGGGGGCCAGAAGGCTGTGTTATTCTCAATGTGCATTTTATTACCCAATATCCTCCTGACATTAGAAAAAGCTCCAAAAATTAGATTCTGGCCCTCAAACCCTACAACAAGACTTAATTAACCTCACCTTCAAGGTGTACAATAATAGAGTAGAGGCAACGTATTTCTGAGTTGTAATTACTTGCCTCCACTGTGACAGAAACCCCAGCCACACCTCCGGCACACAAGAACTTCAAAACGCCTGAACCTCAGAGGCCAGGTTTTCCTCCAGGACTGCCTCCCCCAGGATCTTGCTTCAAGTGCCGGATATCTGGCCAAGGAATGCCCACAGCTCGGGATTCCTCCTAAGCCATGTCCCATCTGTGTGGGACCCCACTGGAAATCAGACTGTCCAACTGGCCTGGCAGCCACCCCCAAAGCCCCTGGAACTCTGGCCCAAGGTTCTCTAACTGACTCCTTCCCAGATCTTCTCAGCTTAGCTGCTAAAGACTGATACTGCCTGATCACTTTGGAGGCCTACAAGACCATCACAGATGCTTTCGGTAACTTACAGTGGAGGGTAAGTCCACATTACCTTCTTTTCAAGGGCCTGTTTCCCTTGCCCCCATAACTGTTGTGGGTATTGACGGCCAGGCTTCTAAACCTCTTAAAACTCCCCAACTCCAGTGCCAACTTGGACAATATTCTCTTATACACTCCTTTTTAGTTATCCCCACCTGCCCAGTTCCCTTATTAGTCTGAGACATTTTAACCAAATTATCATGCTTCCCTGATTATTCCTGGACAACAGCCACATCTCATTGCCACCCTTCTTCCCAACCCAAAGCTCCTTCGCATCTTCCTCTTGTATCCCCCCACCTTAACCCACAGGTGTGGGACATCTCTACTCCCTCCCTGGCAACTGATCACATGCCCATTATCATCCCATTAAAACCGAAATCAGCCTTACCCCACTCAATGCCAGTATCCCATCCCACAGCACAATTTAAAAGGATTGAAGTCTGTTATCACTCGCCTGTTACAGTATGGCCTTTTAAAGCCTATATACTCTCCTTACTATTCCCCCATTTTACCTGTCCAAAAACCAGACAATCTTACAGGTTATTTCAGGATCTGTGCCTTAGCAACTAAATTGTCTTGCCTATCCACCCCATGGTGCCAAACCCATTGACTCTCCTATCCTCAATACCTCCCTCCACAACCCATTATTCTGTTCTAGATAAGCCTAGCTGACCCCATAAATCCTAAATCCTTTCCCCACTCCCCTTTCCATTCCTTAAAAAATAGCCCTAAAAGCTGCTCCCACACTAGCTCCCCCTAACTCATCCCAACCTTTTTCATTACACACAACCGAAGTGCAGGGTTGTGTGGTTCGAATTCTTACACAAGAGCTGGGACCGCACCCTGTAGCCTTTCTGTTCAAACAACATGACCTTACTCTTTTAGCCTAGCCCTCATGTCTGCGTGTGGTGGCTGCCGCTGCTTTAATACTTTTAGAGGCCCTCAAAATCACAAACTATGCTCAACTCACTCTCTACAGTTCTCATAACTTCCAAAATCTATTTTCTTCCTCACACCTGATGCATATACTTTCTGCCCTCCAGCTCCTTTGGCTATACTCACTCTTTGTTGAGTCTCCCACAATTACCATTGTTCCTGGCCCGGACTTCAATCTGGCCTTCCACATTATCCCTGATACCACACCTGACCTCCATGACTGTATCTCTCTGATCCACCTGACATTCACTCCATTTCCCCATATTTCCTCCTTTCCTGTTCCTTACCCTGATCACACTTAGTTTACTGATGGCAGTTCCACCAGGCCTAATCGCCACTCACCAGCAAAGGCAGGCTATGCTATAGTATCTTCCACATCTATCATTGAGGCTATCGCTCTGCCCCCTCCCCTACCTCTCAGCAAGCTGAACTCATTGCCTTAACTCCGGCCCTCACTCTTGCAAAGGGACTACACATCAATATTTATACTGACTTTAAATATACCTTCCATATCCTATACTGCCATGCTGTTATATGGGCTGAAAGAGTTTTCCTTAGTACTCAAGGGTCCTCCGTCATTAATGCCTCTTTAATAAAAACTCTTCTCAAGGCCGCTTTACTTCCAAAGGAAGCTGGAGTCATTCACTACAAGGGCCAGCAAAAGGCATCAGATCCCATTGCTCAGGGCAATGCTTATGCTGATAAGGTAGCTAAAAAGCAGCTTAGCAGTTCCAACTTCTGTCCCTCACAGCCAGTTTTTCTCCTCATGGGTCACTCCTACCTACTCCCCCACTGAAACTTCTACCTGTCAGTCTCTTCCCACACAAGGCAAATGGTTCTTGGATCAAGGAAAATATCTCCTTCCAGCCTCACAGGCCCATTCTATTCTGTCATTTCATAACCTCTTCCATGTATGTTACAAGCCGCCAGCCCACCTCTTAGAACCTCTCATTTCCTTTCCATCGTGGAAATCTATCCTCAAAGAAATCACTTCTCAGTGTTCCATCTGCTATTCTTCTACTCCCCAGGGATTGTTCAGACCCCCTCCCTTCCCTACACATCAAGCTCGGGGATTTGCCCCTGCCCAGGACTGGCAAACTGACTTTACTCACATGCCCTGAGTCAGGAAACTAAAATACCTCTTTGTCTGGGTAGACACTTTCACTGGATGGATAGAGGCCTTTCCCACAGGGTCTGAGAAGGCCACCATGGTCATTTCTTCCCCTCTGTCAGACATAATTCCTCGGTTTGGCCTTCCCATCTCTATACAGTCCAATAACAGACCAGCCTTTATTAGTCAAATCACCCAAGCAGTTTCTCAGGCTCTTGGTATTCAGTGGAAACCTCATACCCCTTACTGTCCTCAATCTTCAGGAAAAGTTAAAATGGACTAATGGTCTTTTAAAGACACACCTCACCAAGCTCAGCCTCCAACTGAAAAAGGACTGGACAGTACTTTTAACTCTTGCCCTTCTCAGAATTAGAGCCTGTCCTCGAGATGCTACAGGGTACAGTCCATTTGAACTTTTATATGGACGCACTTTCTTGCTTGGCCCCAGTCCCATTCCAGACACCAGCCCTCCGGGTAATTATCTTCCAGTCCTCCAGCACGTTAGATGGGAAATTCGCCAGGCTGCTAATCTTCTCTTGCCTACTTCAGATTCCCAGCCACATGAAGACACCTTAGCTGGAAGATCAGTTCTTGTTAAGAATCTGATCCCTCAAACTCTACAACCTCGATGGACCAGACCCCACTTAGTCCTCTATAGTACCCCAACTGCCGTCCGCCTGCAGGATCCTCCTCACTGGGTTCACCGTTCCAGAATAGAGCTGCGTCCGTCAGACAGCCGGCCTCATCTTTCCTCTTTCTCCTGGAAGTCGCAAGTACTCTCCCTACTTCCCTTAAACTCACTTGCATTTCTGAAGAACAGTAATAACCCTCGTGAGCCTACTATGTCCCTTCATTCTGTTAGGTCTGTTTGTCCTTACCCTACTTTTTGCAACAGGGTTTTACGCAGTCATCCCCACTACTTGGATTGTGCCCCAAAAACTTGTCATCCCTACTAGCTTCTGTCTAGTTATACTACTATTCACCATTCTCAACTACTCATAAATGCCCTGCTCTTGTTTACACTGCTGGTTTAACTGTTTCTCCAAGCCATCACAGCTGATATCTCCTGGCGCTATCCCCAAACTGCCACTCTTACTCCCTCTTAGAGTGGATGGTTGATCTTTGCTGGCAGGGCACCCTCCAATACTTTCACCCTGATAAAGTTCTATTCCTTAGTTTTATACTCACTTTTTTTTTTTTTTTTTTGAGATGGAGTCTCACTCAGTCCCCCAGACTGGAGTGCAGTGGGGCGATCTCGGCTCACTGCAAGCTCCGCCTTCCGGCTTCACGCCATTCTCCTGCCTCAGCCTCCCGAGTAGCTGGGATTACAGGCATGCACCACCACACCCGGCTAATTTTGTATTTTTAGTAGAGACAGGGTTTCTCCATATTGGTCATACTGGTCTTGAACTCCTGACCTCAGGTGATCTGCCCACCTTGGTCTCCCAAAGTGCTGGGATTACAGGCGTGAGCCACCGTGCCCAGTCAAACTATTATATAATTGATACACACTGATATAAATATTACCAATTTTAATAAATAATATTACCAATTTTAATAAATAACTAAATATACTCTTATTATTTATGCTAATAATAAATAATAAAGCAAAAATAATAAAAGTAAAATCTTATTGGACATGTAGCACTTAATGAGATGAGTATCTCCCCCAATTAACTCATACCCATGGATGTCTACTACTCATTGCTAGAATAAGATAGGAGTCGATATTAATTTATTCCAATTGTAAAGTTTGTATAACTGTAAGTTTGAGGAACCATGTTCACATAAATACAAATATTGGAATAAAAGGAATGTTGTTATCTCACTTCCTTGAACTCATGAATTTATCAAAGATAAATTATTTATTAAAGATTAGGGCCGGGCACAGTGGCTCATGCCTGTAATCCCAGCACTTTGGGAGGCCGAGGCTGGCAGATCACGAGGTCAGGAAATCGAGACCATCCTGGCTAACACGGTGAAACCCCGTCTCTACTAAAAATACAAAAAATTAGCCAGGTGTGGTGGCAGGCGCCTGTAGTTCCAGCTCCTCCGGAGGCTGAGGTAGGAGAATGGCATGAACCCGGGAGGCGGAGCTTGCAATGAGCTGAGATCATGCCACTGCACTCCAGCCTGGGCGACAGAGCGAGCCTCCATCTCAAAAAAAAATAAAATAAAATAAATAAAAAATTTAAAAAAAGATTGGATGGTGATCAATCGTTAAATGACAAGTTAGTAATAGCAATTGGATTAAATTTTGTTGGAGAAAAAAAGAATTGGAAACATTTTGGTTTGCAAAAAGACGTATCTCTGAGTCATTTGAGTCATTTTCAGCTTCTAGAAAGCAAACCAAAAGGCCCAGCGGTCCCCTTTGATCCTCAGGGAATACATTTTGAGATTCTCTAGTAGATGTCTGAAACCTTGAATGAGCGAGCCTCTGTACAGCCAGCTCCCCTTAGTTATGGGTTCTGCATCCATGGATTCAACCAACTGAAGATTGACACTGGGCTCAAGGCGGCTCACTCCTGTAATCCCAGCACTTTGTGGGGCTGAGAAGGGCAGATCCCTGAGCTTAGGAGTTTGAGACCAGCCTGGCAAACATGGTGAGACCTTGTCTCTATTAAAAATACAAAAAACGGCCGGGCGCAGTGGCTCACGCCTGTAATCCCAGCACTTTGGGAGGCCGAGGCGGACGGATCACAAGGTCAGGTGATCAAGACCATCCTGGCTAACACAGTGAAACCCTACGTCTACTAAAAATACAAAAAATTAGCCGGGCGTGGTGACAGGCACCTGTAGTCCCAGCTACTCGGGAGGCTGAGGCAGG